>NC_141540.1:44095000-44412500 GCF_021556685.1 Rattus norvegicus
GACTAGGTTGTTCTTGAGCTCAGAGATCCATCTGACTCTGCCTCCTGAGTGCTGGCATTAAAGGGAGAAGATTATTTTATAATATTTATTTATTTTTAAGTGCGTGCGTGCGTGCGTGTGTGTGTGTGTGTGTGACAAGTCAGTTATTTCTACTGAATAAAATCTGTATTCTTTGGAAATAGAAGACATGGGTCAGATTTCAATTCCTGAGGTTTTTGTTGTGTAAATGAGCATGCTTTCATCATTGGGAAGCAAAGAGAAATTCAAAAGTGGCACTCAGCCAACTTTTTATTAGAAAATCCAGCTCAAGGGGCTGGGGATTTAGCTCAGTGGTAGAGCGCTTGCCTAGGAAGCGCAAGGCCCTGGGTTCAGTCCCCAGCTCCGAAAAAAAGAACCAAAAAAAAAAAAAAGAAAAAAAAGAAAATCCAGCTCAAGACTTCAGTCATAGATATTGCTGCCCATGGTTGGTATGAATCTTCCTGCTTCAATCAACATAATCTAGACACACACACACACACACACACACACAGAGAGAGAGAGAGAGACAGAGAGAGAGAGAGAGAGAGAGAGAGAGAGAGAGAGAGAGAGAGAAATACATGTGCACACCCACACATAGACACAATGGAATCTTATTCAGCCTTAAATAGAGTAATCTCATTTCTTTACCATTTTAAAGGAGTTAAAAAGGACATTTAGGAAAGTGAAAGAAGCTAGGCAGAGAAAGAGTTAAGTATGCATGATTTCCCTAGGTACAGAATCTAAAAAGAAAAAGTCAACTGCAGGGAGATAGATAATAAAATAGAGGTACTGTAGATGTGTCGGAGAGAGTGAGAAAATAGAAAAATGTTCACAAATATTCAAAGCTGTAGATGCATAGTGTGAAAAAGTCTAGATACCAAATGTTGGTAACTTACTGTGAAAATAATTATATGAGCTAATAGATACATTAACATGCTTCATTGTGATTGCCGTTTACTGTCTCTGGACAACCCACATCACGTTATAGAGCTCAAGCGTACATGATAAAAACTGTTAAAGAAAGGAATATAGAGTCTGCCTAGAAAAAGGAAAAGGTTAAGTATAGAGCAAACTTTACAGAGCTCTGCTTGTAACAGCAATTTTCTCACTGACTGTTTCTGTCTTTCTATTCTGATAAAGCGTGCTATAATTTCACATTAAATCTGAATTCTGCTTGTGTTCTGTCCCCAGTGTCTTCTCTGTTGGGTTGAGATTCGTTTTGAACATTTTCTGAGAAGCCTTCTCTCCTTGCTAGGTTGGTCAATTCAAACGCATTTTAGCTTATCTTAACTGTTAGGGGACAATGACTTGCCATCTCAGATGAATTTCTAATCGACGATAAATAATTCTACCCAGAATGGTATTAACCGAGGGAGTCTCATCTCTTCACGCCTTGCAGGCAAACCAGCATGTGTATATTCCCAGTGACAGCTACTTCGAAATTCTTTTGGAAGTTCTTGAAACATAAGCCATAAATTAATAACATCATCTTTCAGAGAAGTTACTCCTTTGTTTCGTTAGATAAGTAATTTGCGCACCCATAGCCATGACTGGGACAAGTCAGATCGTAGTAAACATCGCCTCTTCTTCTCAATCTGTCCGACTGGCTCTTAGCTGGGCTTGTGTCTTCTGCAACAGAAATCAGCGAATCTGATCGTGTAATGCTTGCTATGTGCATTTAAAATGAATTTTTTAGTTAAAAACAGCCTCGTTCACTTGTTAATATCAATAGTCCATGGTTGCTTGTGCACTGAGACCCTTGAACAGTTGGAACAGAAAGTACTAGATGGCCCATGAAGACCATGGCATCTACGATTTGACCTTCTACAAGGGATTTACCACTTCTGTTGTAAACTCAGATGTGTTAGTTGGAGGTCTCTTAAATAGTGATTCTCAAACTTCCTAATGTTGTGACCCTTTATTATAATTCCTCATGTCATGGTTACCCTAAATCATAAGTCTTTTTGTTGCTATCTCATAACTATAATTTTGCTACTGTTATGAATCATAATGTAAACATCTGATATACAGCGTGGGCTTAGGCAACCACTACAGGAAAGGCTTTCAACCCAAAGGGGTTGCGACTCACAGGTTGAGATCCTCCCCGCTAAAGACTCAGCACTGATAGAATGAGCATACTTAAGAGAGGATTTATTAATTGGCTTTCATAATATGGCCTGGGTGGTCCAACAGTGACTGCCTTCACACTGGGAGAAGCTGAGAATCCGTTATCTGCTTAGTCCCTGGGACAGAATGACTCAGCAGTCCCAGCCTGATCCTGAAGGTCTAGAGGATCCTCGAGCCGTTGTCCTTCAGGCAATTGACCAGTGGAAGGCTGGAGAAGCTGGGTCCTGATGTCAGTGAAGAACGGCAGCATCAGCAACAGAGGGAGAAGCAAGATGCTGAAAGGCAGATGAACTTGCCAGCACAACACGGAAGTTAAGCAGGCAAAAGCCGCAAAAGCTTGGGCTACAGAGATGGCTCTGTGTTTAGGACCAAGCACTGGTCTCCCTGAGGACTCAAGTTCAAGTCTTGGCACCCATGCCAGGCTTCTCATAAAAGCCTGTGCTTTCAGCTCTAAGGACTCTGACTCCTCTGGCCTCTGTGGGCAATCACAAGCACATACCTGCACACCAACGAGCACACACATATGAATAACACACACACACACACAATACACACACTAATAATATATATGCACACACACTCACATACAAATGATACACATACGTACAAATAATAAAAATAATTTTTTTTTTCGGAGCTGGGGACCGAACCCAGGGCCTTGTGCTTGCTAGGCAAGCGCTCTACCAATGAGCTAAATCCCCAACCCCCAAAAATAAAATTTTTAAGAAGCAAACGCTTTTCTTTCTCAGACTTGCTTTTGTCTGAACTGCCACAGGAAAAGTGCAACCCACCTTGAATTTGTGTCTTTCCCCTTCGATTTAGCTGATCAAGAAAACCCCTCACAGATGTGCCCAACGGCTAGTCTCTTAGCTGATCCCCAGATCCAGTCAAGTAGATGTGATTAATCGTTGCCCTAGGTTATATGTTTGTCCCTATTTGGATAGAACCCGGGATAGAGGAGGCCTGCCATACTTTCTATCAAGTTCAAAGGCTCCGGTATTACTATGAGTGATTAGCAAATCTTAATCTAATATGACGTAACATTTTGTTCTTCTGCTTCTTTAACATTTTCTTGCCCTAAACATAGAAGAAGGATTTCCCTGTTTAAAAAAAGGGGGGGTGGGGTGGGGCTGCTAACACCGTCAGGCATTCACTGAAATGAAGTAGAAATGCAAAATTATTACTGAGATAATGGAGTTCTATGCAGCAAACCAGGGTGTTCTTGTGACATCAGGCCACCTCTGAGTGTTTGTCATGCGTGGAAGGCCATTTCCTGCTCCTGGAACAAAGAACTCTCTCTGTCCTTCTCTGATTCAAAAATCTCATTTAATCTGAGACTAGCATAGCTCACCCCGATCCCTTTAACAGTATATTGGAAATTCAAGTGAAAAATTTTATACCAACTGATCTAATCAGTTAGAGTAGTGCTGTTAAAATGCTGACCTTTTGCAGCTTCATTGAAAAAGTATTTGTCTAGAAGAAGCTGCAGCCTCTGGCCTTGGGGTAACTTACACAACAGAGCTCTACCCAGTAAAAACTGCATGCCTGATTCTGTGGACAATTGAACCCCAAACCCTCCCTCGAGTGAACTTGGGAATATGGGAACCGGTACTTGGTCAGAGTGGGGCCAAGACCACCCACTCATTTCACATAGCCCATTAAACAGTTGGTTATACGATGCTTCTATGTCTCCTTCTGTTGACCTCGCTCTGAACAGCCAAGTGTCGGATTACTAATTATCCCTCAAGCTCTGCTATGTAAATGTCATTGATTTTCCACCTCCACTTTTGGAAGCCACTCCGCACAGAGCGAGCCACTGTAATACTCTCAGGAGCTAACTGATGCTCTTAACACCGTGGGATAATACTCCACCAACCGCAAACATGACCACCAAATTTATTTAATTAAACACTAACAGCCAAGGAAATAAAGATGAAGAAGAAGAAAATGGAAGTTTACCCTGCACTTGTGGAAGTTTGCTCTGTGTTCTTGTGCTTCAGTCTCATTACTGATTGACACTGTGCATGTTTTTTGTTTTGTTTTTTGTTTTTTGTTTTTTTTTTTGTTTTTTTTTTTTTTTTGTGCCGTATGGAAATAACAAGCCACCATCTGGGGGTTTCATCGTCTTACTTTGAAGCCAGGGTGTCTCTGAGGATTATAATTTGTCTACTTGGCAAGGAAATACTGCTTTAGCTCCAGTGATTAGAAAACACAGGGAACGATTTCTCTCTCACTAGGCCCAAGTGACTAGCTCATGTAGACATCAGAATTCTCAAGAAAACCTTTTGTTGGTATTCTGTCTAAGCTCCACCCCCACAGCTACTAGGGAACAGCCAGGTAAGCTCCGCCCCACAGTTGCCTAGCAACAGCCAGCTGTGCCTGACTTTAAAAGGGGCTGCTTGCCCCCTCCTCTTTCTCTTTGTTTTTCTCTTTTGTGTTTCTCGATGTTCTTCCCCTTTTCCCTGCCCCTTCTCTCTAGCCTCCCTCCCACTTCCCTCCGTGTGCCCATGGCCGACCTCCTTTCCTCTCCTCTCCTCTTCTCTCATTAAACCTCTCCACGTGGAACCATGCTGGCTTGGTATGTTCTGTCTGGGCACCGGCCAAGATTTAAACCCTAACACCTTCCACACTGCAACTCGCAATTTACTTTCCGTTGAGAATGTATTTGCTAGGATCTACATAGTAAGAGTTTTCGAACCTCTAAATTTTATATGATCCATGGATTTCAGCTTATAAAATGCTAAAATGATGATCATACTTGAATCCTAGAAATTTAACATAAGCAGGGTAGGTAGGTCAGGCAGAACAGGCATTTGTAGTGGGGTGGAAGAAAAATTAAGAGATAGATCACATTTATTTTGATTTAAGCATGTGAGTTTTCCCTGTAGTAAGTTATTTAGAGCCACAGACATTAGAAAACTCTATGAACTTCTTAAATATTCCTGAATTCTAAGGATTCTGCTTTAAAATAAGAGCCCATGTTTACTTTATTCATCTACAAATCAACTCTAAATCAAGGCAAGGCTCTGCGTGTTTATAGTTTCACTGTGTTTCAAAATAAAACATTTCCTTGTGCTGGCCCCAGTTGTCTTTCAAATGGCTGACCCGTATTTACTTAAACCAAGGAGGAGCAAGCAGAAAACACACTAGATTTTATGGTTATGAATGACAAGGCCCCTTCACTTGCTTCTCTAAATATTTATTGTATACCTTCCACACACCCACTCCAAAGCCTATTCTCAAAACTAAAGTTATGAGCAGCAATAGATTTGGTCACACCCTCCTGAAGTGATAGCCCCTTCCAAGAAATGATTTGTTGTGTTAAATTACAGCAGATATAAATCCACACATAAAATAACAGATAGAATAACTGGAAAGATAATTACATGGTCATATACTCCATTCTACCATATGGCTACAGTTTTTCCATTACATTAAAGGCTAACATGATCACCTTCCCTACTGACTTCCTTTGGTTTGTAACCATGACCTTTTATTAGTTTTTACTTGAAGGCCTTCCTGTGATGACTCAAGTTATTCTCCCTCTCATGTGTTTTTCCAACCTTATCTTTCATTATTCTGACTCTCCTGCTCAAAGTTCTCATCAAACCAAGGAACTTCTATTCACGGAGATGCCTTACCCTTTCCCATATATCTGTGCTCATCAAGCTCCATTGACAGAGAGCTCCCTCACCTAACGTCTTCATTTGCTGAATCCCATTGGTGTTCCAAGAGCGAGCTTCAATAGCTTAGAACTCAAAGTACAAAGCTTTGCTGTCTAAACTCGTTTATTCTTGGAATGACTGTAACATGTCTTAATTCTCTTTTGATTGTGAGCAATAACACAAAGATAAAACACTCATTCATATTTAACTTCATTTTTGCTATAGAATTCTACTAGAGACTCTGCTAAGCACAGCAGCGATAATATGTTACATCTATTACACTGATATTCTATAGGAAAGGCACACATATTTCTAAAAAAAAAAAAAAAACCAAAACTTCCTTATGTTAGGTGCTATGCAAGAGTCTTAGAGAAGGGGCTGGAGAGATGGCTCAGTAGTTAAGAGCACTGGCTTGTGTTCCAGAGGTCCTGAGTTCAATTCCCAGCAACAACATGGTCGCTTACAACCATCTAAATGGGATCTTGTTTCCTCTTCTGGTTGTGTGTAAAGGCAGATTGTATGTATACATATAAGTAAGTAAGTAAATAAATAAATAACAAGCTGAACCTGACCCTGAACAACCCTATAATCACTTTAAAAACAAACAAAAACAACAACAACAACAACAACAACAACAACAACAACAAAAACCCTCCCAGCATATTTATATGGGCTGGAGAAATGGCTCTGTGGTTAAGAGCACTGACTGCTCTTCCTGAGTTCAATTCTCAGCAACCACATAGTGGCTCACAACCAACTGTAATGGGATCTGATAACCTCTTCTGGTGTGTCTGAAGACAGTAACACTGTACTTATACATAAAATAAATAAATAAATAAAAAGTCTTAGAGAAATACACATACTTATGGGACTCAAACATGGATTTCATAAGCCTGCTATTTGCCAGAAATAAAACAAATTCTCAAATAATCTTCACAGCCAGCATAGTTATTAACCCTATGTGTGATTTAAAAACTTCATGAACCAGAAGGAAACAGACCGGATAAACAGTTCTCTGCACCCAAATCCCGTGGGAGGGAGAGCTAAACCTACAGAGAGGCAGACACGCCTGGGAAACCAGAAGAGACTGCACTCTGCGCACATCCAGATGCCAGAGGAAAACACCAAACGTCATCTGGAACCCTGGTGCACGGAGGCTCCCGGAAAGAGCGGCACAGATCTCCTCGGTTGTTGCCGCCGAGGAGAGGACTTAGGCAGGACCCCACGAGCACACTTGAGCCTCGGAACCTCAGGTAGGACCAACTTTTCCCCTGCAAGTGACCTGCCTGGTGAACTCAAGACACAGGCCCACAGGAACAGCTGAAGACCTGTAGAGAGGAAAAACTACACGCCCGAAAGCAGAACACTCTGTCCCCATAACTGGCTGAAAGAAAACAGGAAAACAGGTCTACAGCACTCCTGACACACAGGCTTATAGGACAGTCTAGCCACTGTCAGAAATAGCAGAACAAAGTAACACTAGAGATAATCTGATGGCGGGAGGCAAGCGCACGAACCCAAGCAACAGAAACCAAGACTACATGGCATCATCGGAGCCCAATTCTCCCACCAAAATAAACATGGAATATCCAAACACACCAGAAAAGCAAGATCTAGTTTCAAAATCATATTTGATCATGATGCTGGAGGACTTCAAGAAAGACGTGAAAAACTCCCTTAGAGAACAAGTAGAAGCCTACAGAGAGGAATTGCAAAAATGCCTGAAAGAATTCCAGGAAAACATAATCAAACAGTTGAAGGAATTAAAAATGGAAATAGAAGCAATCAAGAAAGAACACATGGAAACAACCCTGGATATAGAAAATCAAACGAAGAGACAAGGAGCTGTAGATAGAAACCTCACCAACAGAATACAAGAGATGGAAGAGAGAATCTCGGGAGCAGAAGATTCCCTAGAAATCATTGACTCAACTGTCAAAGATAATGTAAAGCGGAAAAAGCTACTGGTCCAAAACATACAGGAAATCCAGGACTCAATGAGAATATCAAACCTAAGGATAATAGGTATAGAAGAGAGTGAAGACTCCCAGCTCAAAGGACCAGTAAATATCTTCAACAAAATCATAGAAGAAAACTTCCCTAACCTAAAAAAAGAGATACCCATAGGCATACAAGAAGCCTACAGAACTCCAAATAGATTGGACCAGAAAAGAAACACCTCCCGTCACATAATAGTCAAAACACCAAACGCACAAAATAAAGAAAGAATATTAAAAGCAGTAAGGGAAAAAGGTCAAGTAACATATAAAGGCAGACCTATCAGAATCACACCAGACTTTTCTCCAGAAACTATGAAGGCCAGAAGATCCTGGACAGAGGTCATACAGACCCTAAGAGAACACAAGTGCCAGCCCAGGTTACTGTATCCTGCAAAACTCTCAATTAACATAGATGGAGAAACCAAGATATTCCATGACAAAACCAAATTTACACAATATCTTTCTACAAATCCAGCACTACAAAGGATAATAAATGGTAAAGCCCAACATAAGGAGGCAAGCTATACCCTAGAAGAAGCAAGAAACTAATCATCTTGGCAACAAAACAAAGAGAAGAAAAGCACACAAACATAACCTCACATCCAAATATGAATATAACAGGAAGCAATAATCACTATTCCTTAATATCTCTCAACATCAATGGCCTCAACTCCCCAATAAAAAGACATAGATTAACAAACTGGATACGCAATGAGGACCCTGCATTCTGCTGCCTACAGGAAACACACCTCAGAGACAAAGACAGACACTACCTCAGAGTGAAAGGGTGGAAAACAACTTTCCAAGCAAATGGTCAGAAGAAGCAAGCTGGAGTAGCCATTCTAATATCAAATAAAACCAATTTTCAATTAAAAGTCATCAAAAAAGATAAGGAAGGACACTTCATATTCATCAAAGGAAAAATCCACCAAGATGAACTCTCAATCCTAAATATCTATGCCCCAAATACAAGGGCACCTACATACGTAAAAGAAACCTTACTAAAGCTCAAAACACACATTACACCTCACTCAATAATAGAAGGAGATTTCAACACCCCACTCTCATCAATGGACAGATCATGGAAACAGAAATTACACAGAGACGTACACAGACTAAGAGAAGTCATGAGTCAAATGGACTTAACAGATATTTATAGAACATTCTATCCTAAAGCAAAAGGATATACCTTCTTCTCAGCTCCTCATGGTACTTTCTCCAAAATTGACCATATAGTTGGTCAAAAAACAGGCCTCAACAGGTACAGAAAGATAGAAATAATCCCATGAGTGCTATCAGACCACCACAGCCTAAAACTGGTCTTCAATAACAATAAGGGAAGAACACCCACATATACGTGGAAATTGAACAATGCTCTACTCAGTGATAACCTGGTCAAGGAAGAAATAAAGAAAGAAATTAAAGACTTCTTAGAATTTAATGAAAATGAAGGTACAACATACCCAAACTTATGGGACACAATGAAAGCTGTGCTAAGAGGAAAACTCATAGCGCTGTGTGCCTGCAGAAAGAAACAGGAAAGAGCATATGTCAGCAGCTTGACAGCACACCTAAAAGCTTTAGAGCAAAAAGAAGCAAATACACCCAGGAGGAGTAGAAGGCAGGAAATAATCAAACTCAGAGCTGAAATCAACCAAGTAGAAACAAAAAGGACCATAGAAAGAATCAACAGAACCAAAAGTTGGTTCTTTGAGAAAATCAACAAGATAGATAAACCCTTAGCCAGACTAACGAGAGGACCCAGAGAGTGTGTCCAAATTGACAAAATCAGAAATGAAAAGGGAGACATAACTACAGATTCAGAGGAAATTCAAAAAATCATCAGATCTTACTATAAAAGCCTATATTCAACAAAACTTGAAAATCTACAGGAAATGGACAATTTCCTAGACAAATATCAGGTACTGAAGTTAAATCAGGAACAGATAAACCAGTTAAACAACCCCATAACTCCTAAGGAAATAGAAGCAGTCATTAAAGTTCTCCCAACCAAAAAGAGCCCAGGTCCAGATGGGTTTAGTGCAGAATTCTATCAAACCTTCATAGAAGACCTCATACCAATATTATCCAAACTATTCCACAAAATTGAAACAGATGGATCACTCCCGAATTCCTTCTATGAAGCCACAATTACTCTTATACCTAAACCACACAAAGACCCAACAAAGAAAGAGAACTTCAGACCAATTTCCCTTATGAATATCGACGCAAAAATACTCAATAAAATTCTGGCAAACCGAATCCAAGAGCACATCAAAACAATCATCCACCATGATCAAGTAGGCTTCACCCCAGGCATGCAGGGATGGTTTAATATATGGAAAACCATCAACGTGATCCATTATATAAACAAACTGAAAGAACAAAACCACATGATCATTTCATTAGATGCTGAGAAAGCATTTGACAAAATTCAAC
This sequence comes from Rattus norvegicus, assembly GCF_021556685.1. NCBI lineage: Eukaryota > Metazoa > Chordata > Mammalia > Rodentia > Muridae > Rattus > Rattus norvegicus. Next base: position 44,105,250 of record NC_141540.1, read on the forward strand.
ACCCCTTCATGATAAAAGTCCTGGAAAGAATAGGAATTCAAGGCCCATACCTAAACATAGTAAAAGCCATATACAGCAAACCAGTTGCTAACATTAAACTAAATGGAGAGAAACTTGAAGCAATCCCACTAAAATCAGGGACTAGACAAGGCTGCCCACTCTCTCCCTACTTATTCAATATAGTTCTTGAAGTTCTAGCCAGAGCAATCAGACAACAAATGGAGGTCAACAATGGGGATACAGATCGGAAAAGAAGAAGTCAAAATATCACTATTTGCAGATGATATGATAGTTTATTTAAGTGATCCCAAAAGTTCCACCAGAGAACTACTAAAGCTGATAAACAACTTCAGCAAAGTGGCTGGGTATAAAATTAACTCAAATAAATCAGTAGCCTTCCTCTACACAAAAGAGAAACAAGCCGAGAAAGAAATTAGGGAAACGACACCCTTCATAATAGACCCAAATAATATAAAGTACCTCGGTGTGACTTTAACCAAGCAAGTAAAAGATCTGTACAATAAGAACTTCAAGACACTGAAGAAAGAAACTGAAGAAGACCTCAGAAGATGGAAAGATCTCCCATGCTCATGGATTGGCAGGATTAATATAGTAAAAATGGCCATTTTACCAAAAGCGATCTACAGATTCAATGCAATCCCCATCAAAATACCAATCCAATTCTTCAAAGAGTTAGACAGAACAATTTGCAAATTCATCTGGAATAACAAAAAACCCAGGATAGCTAAAACTATCCTCAACAATAAAAGGACTTCAGGGGGAATCACTATCCCTGAACTCAAGCAGTATTACAGAGCAATAGTGATAAAAATTGCATGGTATTGGTACAGAGGCAGACAGATAGACCAATGGAATAGAATTGAAGACCCAGAAATGAACCCACACACCTATGGTCACTTGATTTTTGACAAAGGAGCCAAAACCATCCAATGGAAAAAAAGATAGCATTTTCAGCAAATAGTGCTGGTTCAACTGGAGGTCAACATGTAGAAGAATGCAGATTGATCCATGCTTATCACCCTGTACAAAGCTTAAGTCCAAGTGGATCAAGGACCTCCACATCAAACCATACACACTCAAACTAAGAGAAGAAAAACTAGGGAAGCATCTGGAACACATGGGCACTGGAAAAAATTTCCTGAACAAAACACCAATGGCTTATGCTCTAAGATCAAGAATCGACAAATGGGATCTCATAAAACTGCAAAGCTTCTGTAAGGCAAAGGACACCGTGGTTAGGACAAATTGGCAACCAACAGATTGGGAAAAGATCTTTACCAATCCTACAACAGATAGAGGCCTTATATCCAAAATATACAAAGAACTCAAGAAGTTAGACCGCAGGGAGACAAATAACCCTATGAAAAAATGGGGTTCAGAGATAAATAAAGAATTCACAGCTGAGGAATGCCAAATGGCTGAGAAACACCTAAAGAAATGTTCAACATCTTTAGTCATAAGGGAAATGCAAATCAAAACAACCCTGAGATTTCACCTCACACCAGTGAGAATGGCTAAGATCATAAACTCAGGTGACAGCAGATGCTGGCGAGGATGCGGAGAAAGAGGAACACTCCTCCATTTTTGGTGGGATTGCAGACTGGTACAACCATTCTGGAAATCAGTCTGGAGGTTCCTCAGAAAATTGGACATTGAACTGCCTGAGGATCTAGCTATACCTCTCTTGGGCATATACCGAAAAGATGCCCCAACATATAAAAAAGGCACGTGCTCCACTATGTTCATCGCAGCCTTATTTATAATAGCCAGAAGCTGGAAAGAACCCAGATGCCCTTCAACAGAGGAATGGATACAGAAAATGTGGTACATCTACACAATGGAATATTACTCAGGTATCCAAAAGAACGGCTTTATGAAATTTGTAGGCAAATGGTTGGAACTGGAAAATATCATCCTGAGTGAGCTAACCCAAACACAGAAAGACATACATGGTATGCACTCACTGATAAGTGGCTATTAGCCCAAATGCTTGAATTACCCTAGATGCCTAGAACAAATGATACTCAAGACGGATGATCAAAATGTGAATGCTTCACTCCTTCTCTAAAAGGGGCACAAGAATACCCTTGGCAGGGAAGAGAGAGGCAAAGATTAAAACAGAGACTGAAGGAACACCCATTCAGAGCCTGCCCCACATGTGGCCCATACATATACAGCCACCCAATTAGACAAGATGGATGAAGCAAAGTAGTGCAGACCGACAGGAGCCGGATGTAAATCTCTCCTGAGAGACACAGCCAGAATACAGCAAATACAGAGGCGAATGCCAGCAGCAAACCACTGAACTGAGAATAGGACCCCCGTTGAAGGAATCAGAGAAAGAACTGGAAGAGCTTGAAGGGGCTTGAGACCCCATATGTACAACAATGCCAAGCAACCAGAGCTTCCAGGGACTAAGCCACTACCTAAAGACTATGCATGGACTGACCCTGGACTCTGACCTCATAGGTAGCAATGAATATCCTAGTAAGAGCACCAGTGGAAGGGGAAGCCCTGGGTCCTGCTAAGACTGAACCCCCAGTGAACTAGACTGGTGGTGGGAGGGCGGCAATGGGGGGAGGGTTGGGAGGGGAACACCCATAAGGAAGGGGAGGGGGGAGGGGGATGTTTGCCCGGAAACCAAAGAATTATTATTAAGTATTAAATAAATTAAAAAAAAATAAATAAAAAAAAGTCAACAAGTCAAAAAAAAAAAAAACAAAAACAAAAAAGAAACTTCATGAACCATAGGAAGAAACTTTACTTCAGGACTTTTCACACTCTAACAGTGTTTGATTTTGATGTCATCTGACTGTTTACCAACCTTGGATCATGAATCATTTGACCCAAGTTTAGGTCAACAAGAGGGCAGAGTTAGGCAACCCTGTAAATTAGCAGTTACATTTAGTTGATAAGGCCTGGGGTCAATCTTCTGTTGTTTTATAAGCTTTCTTATTTGGTTCTTGGATTGAGCAGTGACATGAACAAGTAGGAAACGTGGGGTCTTCTTTGGTAATAGAGAACACGTTGATATTCATCCATTTTGGCTCAGTATTAACAGCCTGTAGTGACTGAATTTATGTGGAAAATAAGAATAGTAACACCTTCCTTAGCCAGGGTTGTATGAAAAAACATCTAACCTCTGCAACAGGCTCCTGCAGACCAGGCTTAGCCTGCACTTTGTTTTCATAAATAAAAGCTTATCAAGACACAGAGTTATCGCTTCAGTATGGACTGTGTGTGTCCCCTTTTAGTAGCAATAGCAGAATGAAGGGATAACAATTAACCCTGATTGGCCCACAAAGCTGAAATGATTTTTCAATTTGGTCCTTTACAAATAAGCTTTGCTGGTTTTGCTCACCCTTGATTAGAATTAGAATATGCTTTGGCAACTGGAAGATACTCAATAGCTACTAATTATCATAATTATCTTCTTCTTCTTCTTCTTCTTCTTCTTCTTCTTCTTCTTCTTCTTCTTCTTCTTCTTCTTCTTCTTCTTCTTCTTCTTCTTCCCCCTCCCCCTCCCCCTCCCCCCCTCCTCCCCCCCCCCTCCTACCCAGATATAATCTGGAATGTGAATGAAACAGAAAGGGTCTAGAAAGTTATCAGAAGATCAACGTGTTCCAGCCAATGGAACCTCAAATTGAAACTGAACTTGAGTCGAAGACTGAAGTGTAATAGAAACCTCAAAGAGTAAATTTGTTTTTCTTAATTGAAAACATTCACCGGTTCAATGAGCTTTTCCCTTCCTCCTAGAAAGCCTGGTGAGTCATGGTTGAAGTTATTAGTTCATTCTTGATAACAGTTGTCACCGGCAGAGACCATGAAGATATCCCATCGGTGCATAGCACTGCGGTCCCAAGCAGCTTTGCTCGCACTGGTATTGATTTCAATGAAAACATGTTATCTGAATCACACTGCTTCCTGCTGGCTTCACTCTGTATCCGGTGATGCAAATGGAAAGCCACTCTCCAACCTGCAGTATCTGGTTACTTACAACAAGGTCCGGGCAGCTAGGGTAGAAACAAATCCCTAGTGCCAATCAATGGAGAAGGAAATGATCTTCGTTCGCCCTGCATGATGTCATCCATCTTGGGCCTGACAGTTTTCTAACCATTATTGACCGAGGGCAGGCAAATCTAATGAATTCATCCTATTCCTTATCAAGGCAGGTAGTCAAGCATATCCCAAAACCCTGGTTTCATTCTGTGTATATACACCTTTTGTATTTCTTCTTTTATTCTCTATTATGTGAACCTCTGAGTGGTGGGGGGAGGGATTTCTGTGTTTGCCCAAAGCACTGGATGATGAGTGTTAGTACAGGTGTGTTAGCATTTTAACGCCTATTCTGTTTTACTTATTAGTCCAATCCAGTGATCAAATGCCTCCGTTTTTACGGGAGGATTCTGCATTTTGTATCAGAACTGGTGCTTTTACTATTCAAGCTGACACTTGTCATTGTTCCCAGAGGTATGTAGCTCAAGAGGCTACATATGTAGGATATATTCTAATTCGGCAGCACAGATGTGAGCTTTTGACCCCAAGGCTTGTGTACTAAATTAAATCATCTAGGTTGGAAGTGAGCCCAGCTACGACTTTCCAGACTGGCTTGGTGTTTCTCTGTTCTCCTTGGGACAGGTGAACAGACTATATTTTCTTCTTTGCACCCTTCTCTGAAGTTAGATGCAGCCTTGTGTCTAGTGTGTATGTGTGTGTGTGTGTGTGTGTGTGTGTGTGTGTGTGTGTGTAGTGATACACAGTTCTGTCTACAAAGCTTCTCAGGTGTTCCCTTCTCCGTACTACAGCGGTATGGTTAGGACTCCAAAAAACACAGAAGAGGAACAAGAAGTAGAACTTTATTATGTTAAGTCACTGAGAATTTTTGAAGATCAAACCTAGGGTCTTTGTAGGCAAGGCCAGGCAAGGCCAGGCAAGGAATGTCCTCTACCACCTAGTTATATCCTTAGCCCTTAAGCATTGGTCTTATTAGATATTTGTGTTGTTAATTCAGCTCATATGTTAAGTTCCATTGTTTTGTGCGCCAATGGTAGTTCTTTTAAAGGACTCATTTCTCCCTCCCTCCTTCCCCCTTCTTCCCCACTCCTTGCCTGCCTGCTTGCCTGCTTTCTTTCTTTCTCCCTTCCTTTCTTCCTTCCTTCCTTCCTTCCTTCCTTCCTTCCTTCCTTCCTTCCTCCCCCCTCTCTCTTTCATTCTTCTTATGTGTTTGTGTGTGCCTGCATGAGTTTATGTGTATTGTATATGAGGAATAGGTACCCACTGAGGCAGAAGAAGGCACCAAATCCCCTAAAGCTGGAGTTACAGGTAGTTATGAGCTGCTTGAAACGGTGTTAAGGACCTGAACTGGGTCCTCTGAAAGAAGAATCTGCACTCTTAACTGCCCTCCCATCTCTTCTTTGGTCGTTGTTAATTCACTGTCACACTAAATGCAATAACTCTGATGGTGCTGTGCTTTTCTGTATGGTATCAATTAGAAGTTAAGCTATAAACGTACTGGGGGTTGTGAAGAGGTGTGGCCCTACCCATGACAGCTCTTAGGGAGTTTTCAGCCACATTACTTATTATTAGGTCAACAATAGTCTAAGTTTGATGTCCCAATTCCATTTACCAGTGGTGTACTTTGTTTTTATTAGAAAGCCCTATCTTGCCCAGGTAGATACATTGCTGTCTATTTCTTGATGCTATTTCTATATGATATGATAAAGTTAGCTGTTGGATAGAAGATGAAAAATTGGGTTTTGGTTTTGTTGGGCTGAGTATTTGTATTTGACAATGGTGGAAGATAGCATTAATACAGAGGCAATTAGGAAGTAGTGTCTTGTTGATTAGAAATCCAGGTTTAGTTGATCAATACTGTCAATATATTCTCTTCCTCCTTCCTCCAGGTCCCACTTCCTTACTTTCACACGTGAAATTCAAGCAAACTATGACATTTCCAACATGCTTTACCAGCATGCTTTACCATGGCTTCCTCAGCCATAGATATGGCCCCCCGAGGGTTTTCGCCTCTCACAGTATGAAAGGGTTGCACAATGTAGCTTCAGGCTGTAAGACTTCTGTTTGAGCAAAGTATACATTTTGATTGTGAAAACTACCAAGAACTTGGTGACCTTTGTTCCGGCCCCGTAGCCTCAAGTTGACTAATACACTGGGACTGAGAGAGAGAAAGCATGGGGTAGGAGGTTAGAGAGTTGGAATTTCAATCCAGGAAGTCTGTTTCCAGAGCTGGTACTTACTACCAGTCATGTGTAGGAGGAGGGATTTCCTGGCCTTTGTGTGTAGGATAGACTGGAACAGGGAGCAATTAGAGACAAAAAGAACATTTAGGGGCAACCTAAATGAGAGGTTATAAGAATTTGGAAGACGATGCTTATTTAAGGACCATGATTTGCGATGAGTAGGTACCTCCTACATAACACGTGAAAGGTGAACAGATCAGCTTTCCTGACCCAGGTGCCAGTAAGTGCTTCTGTCAACACCACATTCAGGGCGGTCATTGTCTTTACTGTAATTCTTTGCTTTGCTTACAGATCATTGCTGGCAAGGTCCCTGAGTCATAGATTCCCTGAGGATGGCATCCTGACAGGAATTGTTCGGCTCATACTACCCAAAGCTCTTTCAGTAGGTCCCAGTCAGCATTGCTATAGCTCTTTCCTTTATGGTTATGTCCTTGTCAAATGACATTGAATTCATTCTTTCTCCATGCTATAATGTGGTATAGAAAATCTCGGTACTGTCTTTTCCTTGCCAGTACTTGGCAAAGGGGTCATTAAAAGATAAAGAAAATCAGGTTGGATTAGCTATTCTACGACAGAAACACATGCTACAACTCCACTGAAAACCCTACGAGTATATAAACTATGGGTTTTTTTCTTTTTTCAAAATGTGAGGGAAGCAGGGAAGGAGGGAAGCGGGGACAAAAGGAGAAAGGAGGCAGGGAAGGAGGGTGGGAGGAAGATCTTTAGTTTTACCAATATAATTCTTTCCTAATGTAATCTCCTCTGAACTTTGGGAGCACAAGTGAATATTTCAGATCTCTATTCTCTGATGCATAAATCCTCATGCCAGGAAGAGTTCGTGAAACTAAGACCCACAATTGCTCCAAATAGGTCTAAATGAGCCTATAATATCATCAGTGCTCAGCCAAGATACAAAAAGTGGGAAAAGAATAATGGAAAGAAAGATTATAGGCTACAAGGAATCAGGGAGGAAGAAATAAGATTCATGGGAAATTTAACGTACCAACCCATCTTGTATTACAAGCATGCCATCTTCAAAGAATCTAGTTAGACCACTAAACAAATTTGATGACGCCTACTCTAGTTTCTGTGCATAAAATTGGTATGATATGTGTGCGTGAGTGTAATTCTTATAAGAATTTAATAAAATACTGAATATGGGATCGACAAATCCAGCCAAATTGTAAAAAGGATAGTTACATTTTAAGAATCTATTTCTGGTAGGCAAGCTGGCCTTCATAATAATGACTCCTATTATAAATGATGATACAACATTTAGGAAGAGTCAGTGTGGTCTATGAGATCATCGTGGCTATAGCTTCAAAATGAACAATAGCTCACTCTGGTAGCTGTTTGTTTAATAGCTGCTGGAGTTTAGTCCTTGCACTTTGGCTAGAGCGTAGAGAAGATGAAAGAGAATCAGCCCTTTGAGAGCTGTGGAATCATCTGGTCGATTAGGAAGAGCAGAGTTGATGGTAGGAATGCTTGAAGATTTCCTGAGTGACGCGAGACTGTGACATATTATGAATGAGGGGCATTTTATCCCAAGAAAGGAAAGGTCTCTAAGAATTGAGGATTGCTCAGGACATCAATGTCAAGCATAGAAAGCAGCAAACAGTGAGGGCAGGGGAGGAGAGAGATCAGCAGGAATCTCCTGGTGACTTTATGTGGCAGGACATTTAAGGATTATGTTATTTTACAGTAAGGTACACAGTCAGTAATACTTTGGCCAAAACCCCAGAAATGAAAGAAAGTCTGAGACATGTCTGCTGCCACTGCCAGCAGGAGGCATCTCTTACATTTTTATAGGCAGATGTACATGTCTTGTACAATAACTCATTGGCCACTGTGTGTGCAATAATTGCACATTATAAGAATTCAAAGATCATGAAAAAATGTACTTAAATACTAAATGTAATACATGGAAACGTCACACATATTCAGAGGAAGGACCAAACCTTTACAGGTTTCTTTGTGCTCCCTTACACTCCTCCTTTTCTCATTCCCACTTTCTCTTCCGAGATTTTGTGGTTAGGATATATACCAAGAACTAGCAGGAAATGGTAAAGAGAAGTAGACAGATGTTAAGTAATAATCTAATTGATTTCAATTAAATAATTAATTGTACAATTAGTTAACCCCTAAAACAATTATAAGCTTCCCTGTGACAGGTGGAGCATTCACATTGTCAATGGAATAAAGTAAATTAATGCAAGATAAAAAGGCCAAGTGGATTATGGGATGTTAGGTGGACATAGACTCATGATAAGGAGCTGGAGAACAGTGGGCCTGTCTAAAGGATGTGAGGACAGAGAGACAGGAGAACCCCCAAGAACCACTGGAGCATCCCCAGCTCCCCGAGCCAGTGTCCAATGCCATCACAGCATTCTATATTGCTCCATCTGAAGGTCTTTTCAGATACTGTGGAAATCCACCCTCTTTTCTTACCCTACTTTTATTTTCATACATGCATTGAGAACTACTGGGAATTTTATTCTTCTCACTTCTGTCAAATAATTAACTGGACTCCCCTTATTCAGAACTTACTATGATACAAATCAACCCAAACGGACAGTCTAGGACGAAGTACACATCCATTTCTCTGTATCGAATGTATTATGCATCTCTGAATTCCAGAACACCTAACATTGATTTACTGAGGCTGTGTTTCATTCTTTTTGTTGGGTGATTTCCATAGCCAGCCACCATCAGTGTTGAATGCCGTCTGGGTACTGCTTCTTGTTAGACACACTCCACAAGCTGGGCTCCAAGAATTTGAACATAAACTTGTTGCTCCAGGCAGATGTCCAGGCACCAACTATACCAAGGCGGTTTCTCCTTTCCTATATTTAACAGACAGGCTTGTTCGCAGGGTTCAGAGTCCAGCAGCCAGTGAGCAGAAAGGGGGATGTGGAAGGACTAGGGTGAATCATGTTTTAAGGCTTTGGGACTCTTTCTTATTTTGTCTTCTGCCCCCAAACCAAGCAGCACTTAATTGGAGAACACCACAAAGCCAAGATGACTGATTCAGAACTCAGAAACCCTGAAGTGGCATTCAACACTGTTCAGGCATCCTATTTTTCTCCGTTTCTGTGAGATGACTGTACCATATCATCTCCTTTTCCCCAAACCTCCCACACATCCTCCTCCCACCAAGAACCTAGACTCAGACTTCATTGAGAAAATAGAAGTCATTGGAAATGAACTCACCCATCTTCCCACCACAAAACCTGCCAACGCAATGCTCTGCATAAAAGTGGTCTGTGAAGGAAATGGTCCTCCTCCTCCCACAAGGAACCTTTCTCCTCTTGGCCTCTGGGTCTCCTGGCTTCTCAGCCCATCAAACAATCTATAACGTGTTCCTACTTTTTCTATTTATTTATTTATTTATTTATTTATTTATTTATTTATTTATTTATTTATTTATTTATTTTGGTTCTTTTTTTCGGAGCTGGGGACCGAACCCAGGGCCTTGCGCTTCCTAGGCAAGCGCTCTACCACTGAGCTAAATCCCCAACCCCCCTACTTTTACTTAATGCAACATCCTACTGTGGCCCAGTCATTCCTTTTAACTATGAGTATAATTTAAGTCTTTGTCTATTTCTTCCTTTATAGCTCAATTTATGATTATCCAAATGTTATGTTTACTTCATCATCTTCCTGTACTGTTCAGTCCAGTTTAATGTGCCTCTCTGTGTCTGGTACCTGAAACAGCCTTCAGGGAGGTCAACAAGAGCCTTCTGGTCAACTCATGCAACAGACTCCTTCCCCGCTACAGTCTCTAGACTTCCCTGCACTCTCCACCTCATGGACACTCCTGCTTGAATCATGCTTATCTTTTGTCTTCCACTTTCATGGTTTCCTGCTCTTGAAGCATCTTTCTTCAGTCATCCTTTTCTTTTTAACATTTCTTGTAGCTTGGCCCTTTCCCTATCCCTAGCCAATTTTCAATCCATTTCTAATGTTTAACAGCCTATTTTTAAAGTTCCAATATCTCTAGTGAGCATCACATTCACATCTCATTTCTCAAGTATTCACTTGTATAAATTATGAGTATCCAGTACTCGATGTCCAACACAGATCACTGAGGAATTTTTTCCTCACTGACTCACAAGATTCTTTACTCAGTTGATTCAGACAAAACTCCGGGACTCATTATTTACATGGCTCTAACAAGACCCTGATAACCACCAGTGTATTCTCAGTCTCCAGGAATTTGCTTAGTTTGCAAATGTTTCACATAAGAAGAATCATACAATATGCTGTGAGGTGTCATGCCTTTTCACTAGTAGAGTTCAACATTTTTCCACATTGTAGAATTTCATTCCTTTTGGTAGATGAATAATAGTCCATAGTTCGGACAATCATTCCTTGGTAACTGTAGAGAAGGTGTTCCAGGATACCTTTGAGGATTTGAAGTCTATAATATTAAAATTCCTCGTATAAAATGATACAGTATTTGATACAACCTAGGCACACACTCCTGCATGCTGTAAATCACCACAGATGGTATACAACCCTGCAGCACAGAGCTCACAGTTCATTATCATACTGTATATGTTATGTAATAGTAACAAAAAAACCACCTGCGCATGCTCAGTATAGATGTAATGTTTTCCTGAATAATCTGGACTCATTATTGATTCACCTAGAAGATACAGAATTCATGGATACATGTCAAAATTTACTCGTTCATTCATATAGAGGTGGGGGACTTAGATTGCTTAAATCATCTGAATATTCAAACTGTTTAATATCCATTTTTAATAGCCCTCCCTTATACTTTCATATGCAATCCATCAGGAATTCCTGTTGGTCCATGCCCAGAGTACATATTGCTTCATTTCTTTCTTTCCAGCAGTGCACTGCCCTCCTAGGTCAAACCTTCAGGATTTCTGTTTAATCTTACTAAGTGTGTCTTCTCTGTGTATCTTTTTGATTACACTCTTTCTTGAGCTCCAGTTGTTTGCTGGTTCAACACCAAAAGCAATAATCTTATGATGAAGAACTATGTTAGTACCTATGTAATGTTTATTTATGTTATAATATATGCATATATTTTTTTTTTGGTTCTTTTTTTCGGAGCTGGGGACTGAACCCAGGGCCTTGTGCTTCCTAGGTAAACGCTCTACCACTGAGCTAAATCCCCAGCCCCATATATGCATATATTTACATGAACATATATATGCATATTTAGTTTTTACTATGACTCAGCCACTGTTTCATAGGTTTTAATGAAGTAATTCATTTAAATACTATAATGATGGAACAGGTATTACTATTATTATTTTCTGTGGATGTGAAACAGCAAGTCACCTACCTAGTACTTGGCTGAACCACGGTTTGAGCCTCAGTAACCAGCTTCAAGATACTGTCTGCTTGTTCCTGTGCTAGTTTGTTTAAAAAATCACATCTTGTCTTTCCGTTTCCACGTGCTGTCATCTAGAAAGTTCCGAATCCATTCACACTGTAAGTCCCTGATTTAGAGGCCCTGCTTTGGCTGGCCTTCCGCCCTGTGTATTGTTATCATGCACACTTACTGCTACTCCCTCTGTCATGGTGACTTCCTTCAGGCCTTTGTTCTACCCAGCTTCCTTCTGTCTTCAGCACTTACTTCCTTATCCTTCCTGTCTCAATGACAATGACCTGTTCTCCTCCAAACCACGATCATTTTAATTTGTAATTATTATTATTATTATTTTGGTGGCTTCTCAAACCTGTACATTACAAGTCTCTTGAGATCAAGGGCTATGTTTATTCTGGCCATAGTCCTATCTCCTAAATTTCTCAAAGTTCTCAGTACGGGTTGAATTGATTAATGGCTCAAGTTCTAATTTATATGTGGGGAGAAATGAAACAAACTACTTAGACATTTCCATCTTGGTGCCGCTCTACTACCATTCCCCCACCTTCTTCCTGCCCCCTCAGTGGGGGGGGGGAGAACTGCTCTCAGTTCCAGATGTTGGCAATAACTGTCAGCTTCCCTGCATTTGGCATGCATTGGTTGAATTTCTCCCTCAATCTCAGAGAAGATTAAACAGAACTTGTCCAAACACAATGCATTCTCCCAAGCATCTGGTGTCTTTGTGGTATGGTTTGAAGTGTTTTACTGGCTGGCGGCTCCCTGATTCTCTCCTCCACATCTGTATTTGCTTTTTTGGAGAAGCAATAACTCTTGGAGTTGTTCGAGCCGGCACCTGGCACACTGGCTAGGCAGGGATGCCTCACCTTATAATCAGCCCATCATGGAGACAAAAATAACAGAGTGCTACACTGTGGCAATTGTAAAATTTGGAGGAAGCAATACAACACCAGTCCTGTGATGACAGCCCACATTCTGCCAACATCATAGAAAATGAGTCCGCAAATTGCCTACTCTAGCTTCTCCCACAAGTCTGTTCCCAAAGACACTGTCATCCCTTAATTCTGAAAGCCTACACCTGGGGAAAGGAACGAGCAATGGTGATGGGGTGGCCTGTTGTCTAGGTTTTGGTTACAGACGTATGCTAAAGTTCACATGGCTGTTCCTTAGGATAATCTGAAGATTAAAGACCCTGGAACCTTGAGAGCTCTCCTTCCATGATGGCCAAGAACTATTCATGTGATTATAAAGTTTTTTTTAAATGATTTATTTATTTTATATATGAGTACACCGTCACTGTCTTCAGACACACCCGAAGAGGGCATCTGATCCCATTAAAGATGGTTGTGAGCCACCATGTGGTTGCTGGGATTTGAACTCAGGACCTCTGGAAGAGCAGCCAGTGCTCTTAACCACTGAGCCATCTCTCCAGTCCATAAAGTTTCTTTAAACAGTTCTGATTTCAGTGACTTGGGGGAAATCAGTCGACTTGTACACTGTCATTAGCTAACATTCCAGTTTTAATCCCGTGTGGGTGACAATAAAGCCACTGTGGTTCCTTCATGACACCTAGTTTTCAAGATTGGGAGTTTAAAAAAATTGTTCTTTACTTACACAAATGTATAGATATGGTCTCATAATGTGCACATATAACATATAATGATCAAGGTGGTTAACAGTTTCCTCTCAAATGTTATGAACTTTTGATTGACAGCTAGTTGTAGTTCTTTACATAGGATAACATGATACTCAACTCATATACCGCTCAGAGCAGGGTGAATAAGAGTTACTCTTCCTCTGCACTCTGCATTGCAGCCTTTGGGCTCCGTTGTTCAATGGAACACCAGAAGGTCTTACTGTTACCAATGGTGCCTCGTTACTCATTATCCAGCCTCCCTCTGTTGCCATCCTCCATTTCGGCCTCTAGTAATCTCCAGTATATAGGCCAACTCACTTTTCTGGGCATGTATATGTGAGAGATATCGGGCAACATTTGTTTTTCTCTAATTGATTGATTTAATTACAATAATTAAACAATTATTCAAAAACTCCATGGCAAAATTTCATCTACTTTGTTGCAAATGGTAGGTTGTCATTCTTTTTATAAACAATATTCCATTATCTACCAATCAAGTGATTTATCATTTATACCTATTATATCTATCTATCTATCTATCTATCTATCTATCTATCTATCTATCTATCTATCTATCTATCTACCTGGCTATCATATATCCAGGTTTGTTATCTATCGTCTGTAAGATAACATGTATCTATTATATCTTTAAAAATTGCTCACCCATCCACAAGTGAGTAGGTTAACTCTGCTCCTTAGCAGCTGTGAGCTGTGACCACGGACATGTTGGTGTGCTTTTCACTTGCTGATATTCCTTTGGATGTATGCCTAGAAAAGGGATGGTAGGTCTGTGTGGTAGTTCTAATTTTATTCTTTTAAGGAACCTCCACACTGCTTTCCATCCTCAGTACGAGGATTTATATTCCTTCCAATGTGTGGAAGAGACTTCCCTCCCTGCCTTTCTTCTCTGACTCCCTGACGATGGCCATTACAATTAGCAGAATGTCTTACTGTGGCTTTGACCTACATCCGCCTCACAGCTGAGTCGAACATTTTCTCACAAATCTGTTATTCACTTGAATTTACTCCTCTAAATTTATTGGTTTACAACCTTAGCTTATTTTAATGTTTGATTATTTGTGATTTGTTGAATTTAAAATTCTTGACATATTCTGGATGTTTGGGCAGTGAATATGATGCTAAGATATGTATTAGATGCATAGTTTGTATTTTTACCTATTTTTCTGTTGCCTCTACATTCCCATGGCTGCTTCCTTTGCAGGAAAAGGCTTTCTACTTTCGTACCATACTGCTTGTCTCTTCTTGTGTCAGTGTCCTGCATGGTGGATGTTTGTTCTTTGAAAGAAAGATTGGCTGCCTATACAGATGTGGCCATCTTCCTGTATTCTTCTAGTAGTTCTATGACTTAACATTTAACTCTTTTATCTGAGAAACCTTGGAACACAGTCTTAAATGGGATGCCTCCATCAAATCTCGCTCCTCAGGGCTCATGGAACCCTGCAGAAGAAGAGGCAGAAAGATACTAGAAGCCAATGGGAATGGAAGACACCATGGAAACACAGCCTTCTAGGCACTTATATGAGCTCATATTGAATGTAGCAGCATGCACAGGGTCTGCGCAGGTCTAAGCCAGATGGAGTCCAGTGCTGAGAGGAGACACACGTCCTCATCCAGAAACTCTTTTCAACTGCTGATAACTCACAAGAGAAAAATTAGTTTTCTCCAATACAAACCACACTTAAGAGCCGGCTCCATGCCCAGCAGTAGATGGCCAGCACAGAATGAACCCAATTTTATTTTTAGAGTTGTTTTTGCTTGTTTGTCCATATGCTTTGTCTGGGCATTCTGTGCCTTTTCTCTGGGCTCTCTTCTCCATGTTCATTCATTTGTTTTGACCTGTTCGAAGCTTTTATTTTCTCTTATTTTATGAATATTACATATACTTTTTTATAGGGTGGGAGATAAGGGTCAGATTTCAAGCACTTACATGTAAGTGTATCTAGTTGAATCTTAAGTGATTTAACTGACTGTGTGTGTTTGTGAAAGCTAAGTGGAACAAACTAGTTTTTACTGGATACATCATGTAACATTGCTATAGTCCACTGTAGCTTCTAAACATGTATTTGAGTTCTTGGTTAAGTATTTAGTGATGGTGTGGGGTTTCTCTGTCTCAGTTGCTGTGTGTCCTTGTGTTATTTTTGCAAACAAATCTCTACGAGATAGATCCAATTCCTGTCTTCATCTTTTAAAAGAGGGAAGTGAGGTTAAAGAGTTTAATAGGTCTCTATTGTACTTGTAAAAAGGTAGAGAATGGGCAGTTAGACAGAATGTTCACACCCCTCCATGTTAATTGGACCCTCTGCATTAACTGCATTAACACAGTTCTTCATCTACTTCTAGAAGTAAGGCAGATGTGATCTTGGGTTTTGGCTATCAATACTGATCACCCTGAAAACTTCTTGTAGCATTAACCAACCTGACTTTTTTCAGAGTCATTTCACTATTGCAGACAAACTGAAGGCAATGGGACTGGGGATAACTAATGCCCCAAACTGGAGACTCTATTGCATGTGATAGTTTGCACAAAAAGCCACATAGTGGCAAGTTGAAAAATATGAGAGCCGGGTTACGGCAGTGCACACCTGCAGTACCAGCACTCTTGAAGCTGAGGCAGGAAGATCAACGTTGTGATACTATTATGAAGATTGAGGGGAGGAGACAAGGAAGAGAAGCTTTGACAGTTGCAGACCCCCGTTATCAAACAGTTCCCTGAGTAAAGAAGTGAATGGCCCGCCATCTTACTTTTGACAATACTGGTTCAAATATATGGAGGTAATAAATCTATATGGTAGGACTGGGACACGACTTAGAGGAAACAGCATAAGCAAGAGTTCAGATGCCAAATGAGCAACTGAGCTAACAAGGAAGACATGTCAAGAACCAGAATCTGTCACAGAGCCAGCATGGTAGGAGGGAACGGAGCCAGGCTTGAAGCGAGCTGCTATGATCTCAGAGTGGGTAGCGTTGTGCTTTTGAAATAACTCCAGGCATTGTTGAGATGATCTAGCTTGATGCTGATCATCCTGTGTCACTTTTCAGGCCTCTCCATGACATAAACACGAGGCTGCTTCCTTCCTTGGTCATATATAATTGGCAAATATTTACTCTCTACCGTCATTCCAAGCACTAAAGATCTTCCCAGTCCCGTTCATGAAGAAACCCCATCTACTCTGGGCCAGACGCTGTCTCTCTGTGCTCCTACAATCAGCCATCATGTCTTTATTGTACCCATGATGAGGAGGCTCTGGGCTTAGTCTCTTGCCAAAATTAGGTGTTTCATTAAAAGAAAACCAATCAACCAACCAATCAAAACAATGACTGCGAAATTACTTTTTCTTTGACATCAAGAAATGCCAAGTGAGTTTTTAGGCTTTGTTTAAAAAAAATGATGAAGTTTGGAACTTTCCAGACGGTGAATGTAGGTGTTTTGTGGGTATTCAATGGTGTTTGAGTCATTACATTTATCACACCATTGTTGTGAGTTATTATTTTTGTCTTTTAATGTTGAATATTCGGAATGGGGGAACACTTCCTTTGCTTTTCAAAATGTTTTTGTGTTCCTGAAGATAGAAATAACGAAGGAGGAAAAAAAAAAAAAAGAACGAATCGTGCGTTCCGTAAATCAGGATATGATTCTTTATACTGCAAACACAACTGAATATGTTTGTTCTCATGATGCATAGGTGGGGGCATTCAGCCCAGCTGGTGGGCATATTTTCATATTCAAATCCAGCTCTAAAGCCCCCTTCCAGTAAGCACTTCAGCCATCTTAAGTCCGCTAGCCTCACTCACTGGAGCAATGGCATCCATTGATGCTGTGGTAAGGAGCAATTCCACAGTATTCTCACAGTATTGCTATATGTGACAGACAGACAGACAGACAGACAGACAGACAGACAGACAGACAGATAGATAGATATGCATAAAAACTGCACAACACAGGCCCATGCTCGCTAATAGTAACTATCATAATAATAATTTAAGAAAAACACCTCCATTTCTTTTTAAAAAAGGTTTCTTGAGAGATTGTTTAGAGGTGGTACACATCACAGTGCCCACCCCCCTACCCCTACCCCCCCCCCCCCCTGTGGAAGTCAGAGAACAGGCTGCAACACACGTTTCTCTTCTTTTTAGGCTAGAATTTAGGTCACGGAGCTTGGCCAAGCAAGTGGTTTTTCTACCCTCTGAACCGTCTTGCTAGTCTTAAGATATTCTTCGCCCCAGGAATCATTTTGGATGTGTGGACCAACTGTCCTTCCATTAATTATAAAGATGAGCTTTGAGTCATTTGTCCTTGGTGTTGGTTTTAAAAGGAAAAGATCCCAGCTCCTATCTAGCTAGGCATCTTTGAGGGAGGGTGACGTATTTTACTTCCCAGCTCTGACCTCATGTCTATGAAATTTGCACGCATGATGTGAAATGACCTTTGATTTTATTGAGCTCTTGGGCAGAGTTACCCACCTCCTTTGCAGGGTGATGAAGCTAGACAGCTGCTTGGCTGGGATAAGGTGAAGTTGTAGATAGCATGCAACTCCTTCCTACCTCTAACGAGAAACCCTTCCAGCAGGCACCGAAGACTCCCGGGCATTTTGCTCCACTCTGGCTTTTCAAGGATCTATTGGCACATTCTCTTCCTGCTTGGTAATTAAGACCAGCTGTCTCCGTTTGAAAGGAAGGAATCCCTTTAAAGTCCTCTCCATCCTCTCTAAAATGTGCTACTGAAACATGCTAATTAGTAACTGGACTTAGGACAACACAGACATGTGTTTCCTGTGAGGCTGGAGAAAGAAGAGGAGGAGGAAGAGGAGGAGGAGGAGGAGGCGGTGGCATAGGAACATCTGCTTAGTTGCATATGTGTGTATGTGTTTTAATTTTCAAAATGACATTTTAAAGGAGAATCTTTCTACTTAAGTGTGATCAGTAACCAGGATTGACGGCCCCGGGAGGGGGGAGGGGAGCAATATATTGACTTCTCCGTCTCCCTTAAGCTCACTACTTAAACTCCCCAGTATCCCTCCTCCATCAGCACCGCAGGCTCCCCCTAGCTCATCGAATTAACCGGCCTGCCTTTCACCGTCATATCAGGAATCACTGGACTTCAGAGATGTAAAAAAGAAAAAAAGTTCTCTTTTCTTTGATGACCCCATTCTGTAGTAAACTGATAGCCAAGTGGCTTTGTTACAGTTAGCACACTGGGGGATTTGACAAGAAGGCGCAGTGGTGAAAGGTGGCATTGTGTTAAAAGTCCTTCGCTAAAACTGGGGGAGCCACTGCTTCCCCACCATAAACCGCGATTGTGTGAAAAATCTGTGCTCTTACCAATAATTCCTAGTGTCGGTTGGAGGTTTTAACCTCGCTGGTGATCACTGCCTGGAGGCAGGAACTACTCAGGATGCTGGAAAAGGGGCTGCTTGACTGGTTTGCTTTACAGGGAATAGTGTGGGGGTTTACTTAAGTGGATATGGAAAGCTGGGGGTTGGGGAGGCTGCTTGGGAAAAGAGTGGGCCGCATCTTTCACCTCTAAGATCATTCTCCTGGGGCAGTCGGGCCCAGAGCCTGCCCCAGAATTCCGGCTACTGTCTCGGCTATGCCTCTGAACATCTCAGAGGCGCCTGCTGCTGGAATGTTTTGCGTTTCTGTTGACCTCACCATTGTGTTTCACCAGCTCACAGTTTCAAGTCTTACTGTGGGAGTCTGATAGATTAACAGTCCCTATGGCCAGACTCTACTGTAGGATGGAGAAAGGTCTATTGTTTATGGGAGGTATCGTTTAGGGGGTACACTAACTAGGGGGTACTACTGTTCCCCGCTCCCTTCACTCCCCCACAACAAACTATACAAAGCAGTGAAAATAAAATTTTCCGTGAAGTAATTATACTGTTTTTAGTAAGAAAATATGATCAATAGCTACCACGTAGCTGTATGTTATATCTCTAAGTTACAGAAGTGGAATGCTGCGTGTCCAATGTCCATCACTTATGAGGTCGATAAGGCCTTGCAAAGTCTAGAAACAGAGAGAGCCCACCTGGCCACCGGCCTTCCTCTTAGATTCCAGCCAACATCTGGGAGTCTTCTGCTGAACCCCAGTAAGTTACAAGACTCGGAGGAGAAGCAAGCCTCGTTCCAACATGCTGGATCTCTTGTGCAAGGACCTATCTTAGCGTTCTGGTCACCTATTTTGATAGACCTATTTTGATTGGCTGCCTTGTGCTGCTACGGATGTCCCTAGGTTTTGGAGCTTTGGCTCAGCTGTGATTTCATAGAATAGCTAGTTAAGAGCGACAGAATTGCTGGTTTTCCCCCTAGATGTTGGCTCTTCTATCGGCCACATGCCTTTCTACTTGGACTCTTGGACGCTATTATAACAACAGGCATTTTCATAGTCTCTCTTTCTCCTTGCCTCAACCATCAACTCTAGATAGAAGAAAAGGAATGAGAGGAAAAAAAATATAAATGTGTGTGAGGTATTTCTTTGGCAAGGAGAGCAGATCAGGTCTCTAACCCCAGCATCTGCTCTCCAGCTGGGCCTCCTTCCTGGTCTCCATTACTTTCACCATCAAACTCAAACCACCAGCTAGCAATTCACACAGGTGCACCTGCGCTCCTCTGAACGCCGGCCGCCCGCCCGAGGTGCTCTTTTTCTCTGCTTCAGCTTCTAGCTTCCAGCTTTATTTGTTTACTTTCAATCTCCCTGACAAACGGTACCTAATCCTCTTCTATCTAGTCCTAAACGTTTGCAAAGCTCAGAGTTTGGGAATATTTCTCATATTTCTAAATGTTTAAAGTATTTCCATGAAGCTAACATAGAAGGGACAAGAGAAGGGGGCGGGTCAGAGAAGGTAAGTGACGCTGGAACTAAGACAGATTAATGCGAAAGAAAGACAGCTTGCTTGGAATGAGCTGTGCTCCACTTCTGGGTTTATAATAAAATATATAACCTCCATCTTTTGATTAAAAACCAAGCCACTTTTAAAATGCTTTATAAAGCTAAGTTTAGATTCTAGATTTCTTAGACTCTAGAATTTAGCATCAGCGTGTTAGAGCCCAGGAGAGCATAGCTAATATTCACTAGCCTTCACTTTCTACCCCATCTTTTCACAGTCCCTCAAAAGGATTTCCATGTGGATCTGTGGACATTCAACCTGCACCTCCAGGGGCCATTCATATCACATCCCTGTACAGGTCATTCTTTAACAGCAGACATCATCTCATTTCACTCTTACTAGGTTATATTTGAGATAGAGGTCTTAGGACATTCAGCACAGGGCCTCAGGCTACTGAAGTGGGAACTTCTGGTGTCCTGGATTAGCGAGTGGGATCTATGGTAGGACAGGTGGTAGTCTGAAGGAGGCATGACCTCTTGGCTCTGTAGTTTCCTCAGCTGTTGAAGAGGACACGGAAGTAGAGTTCCTGGGGCTGAGGCACTCTTGCTGGGGCTAATGATAATGATATTGGTCTGCGTCTCCTCCTTCAACCAGGTTTCTCTTCCTCCGAGATATCTAATGGAGTCAAACTCATTCCTCAAGCAGCATGGTCTGTTGGGTCTCCTGCCAGGAAATCTTAATTCTCCGACTACGGAACTCGTTTGTCCTAAAAAAGCAACAGCGAAAGACCAGAAGTGCCTAAAGCACTGTGCACTCTGTTTCCTTTTAGGAATATCAAGAGATTTGGAAAAGTTAATATGTGCAGAAATGTAGGTGACTAAGCCGTATCAAAAGAAGTATTAAGTACTATAACTGTGCACTCACACGGCACCTTGTTCTTACTCAGAAAGTCTCTGTATTGCTCTACTCTGTGCTTCCTTAGCTCTGTCTTGTTCAGTAATATAATGCAAGTACTTAATTTTATTTTCTACTCTGAGCACAAAACCCAATGTACGTTACTTAGTAGGTGCTCATTAAATAGATGTGGGATAGATAAACCACCTTTTGGCAGCCGGAATTGGTTACTGCAAATGTTTGTGGTATGGTCTGTGCACACCGATAAGGAAAATGCCTGGGGCTGAGCTCTGTGTTGTAGAACCTTCCAGCTCCAGGCTCTTAGTTAGATGGAGAAGGTAGAAGCAACCACGAACCACGTCACTGAGTAGCAACGAGAGGAAATATTCAAGTGGTATTTCCAAGGATTCATTACAAGATACTGACTCTGTGTCATGACAAAATTTGTCTCATCCACAACATCCTGTTATGGGATGTCGTATATGTGTTCTTAGGAGCGGATGAACGTGTGGACTGCTTCTCCAAGGGTTTTGTGACCGTGTATTTTCTCAGCATCTTTTATCTGAGGTGTTTGTGTCACTGTTCTTCTTAATTGGACCTGCTTACTCTGATGACTTGCAGATAATCAGGGCTCAGGAAATAGGTCCAGGAGAGAGACCTTAAAGATGTTTGCCTGATTTCGATTGCGAAACCACTCTGTCAAGTTTCCCCTATCATTTACTCAAGTGGTTGCTAGGTAATTTCTAGTTCAGCTCCACAATTAAAGTGAAAGGGACTAGCAGCCCGTTCATCACTCAGCGGCTCTTCATTCGAGCTGGTCCTGAGCCGGGATCAGATGCAACGAAACGAACCTACAAAACCCAAATGAAGGGCAAAAGAGAAATCCCCTCAGTGAGTCCAACCCTCCTCTTGGAACACTGTAGAATAATAATGTTCTTTTAGGGCTTGGAGAACTATGATTAAGATTCTCCCCTTTCCCACCCCAAAGGAAAACAGAAAGGAAAAAAAAACCTACATAAATTATAGGGCATCTAAAACCAATATTAGGTGTGTTTTTGTCTTCAGGTAATTACAACTATGCTAATGCAATTGGCCGCACAACAAAGACTTGTATAGCTAAAGTGCGGAGTGTCCAAGACACGGATTGATTTCTGTGTTTTAACTCACTTGGTCTTCATGAACGTCCTACCAGGTAGGAGATTTTATCCTCTTTATGCTACCAGTGAGAAATGGAGGCACAGGAAACTATAGAGTCATTTAGGTTCCATTGTTCTAAGGGTTGAATCTAGGTCCTTGTGTATACTAAGCGTAGTTTGAGTCACTGAACTGTATCTCCATCCTTAGAAGCAGGGCCATAGATTAAGGACACAGGGCAAGCATTCAAACCCAGTCTGTTTTGGTCGTCTGATCATTTCGCAGACATTTTTTTTTTTAATGTGAGGCAAAGATACATTTTTTTTCATCCTTTTTTCACTAGAGAGACCCCTTCTGAGCTACATTTTTAAGAGAAGGAAATTATAAGGGCATAATGCTAGTGCAGACTTTGTAGTCTCTGCTTCTCGTTATATATATTTTAATTCTTAAATTTTTTTCTTTGTTTTGATTCAGGGTATCGCTGTGTAGCCCTTGTTACCACGATCTCAAGAGATCCACTTTCCTTTGTCTCCTGAGTGCGAGGGTTAAAGGGGGGCACCAACATGCCTGGCTTCATGTTTCAATTTTAAGTCACATCAAATAAGATGTGATGTAAATGAGTTTGCAATTTTTCAGTGATGGAATTTCACATTACCATATTGACCATATTGATAGTTTGGTCCTCATAGGATTTGGGGCTGACCTCTTAAAAATGAAGATTTTTTTTTTTCCTGAATGAAATACAATCAGGGTTGAAGGAAATTCAAGACACATTCTCCATTGCTAGAATCAATGTCAACCTGACATAGGGGCCTTGTTTCCATGGCAACACATCAAGGCATTAACCATTTGTTTGAAGAACCGCTACGAAGACAAGATTTTCAATCTAGATTTATCTGCTCTGTTACTCCTGTCCTGGGAGCCTTCACTTTCTTTGACCTCCAGTCTCCTCACAAATTAACAGTAACCAGTTATTGTTCAGCATCCAGTGAAACTTCCGGGAATCTGGTAAAAGGGGGCAAATGTTGAATGAGCTCTGAGCTTCTCAAAGAAAACATCTCAATGGCTTCAAGTGTCTGTTCTTTGTGGCCTGTTGTGATTCTCCTTACTCTGGCTCTGAGTGTTGGTGGCTAAACAGAAAGAAAGAAAAAGAGAAAGGAAGAAAGGAAGAAAGGAAGAAAGGAAGAAAGGAAGGAAGGAAAGAAGGAAGAAAAAAGAATATTCTCCTCTCCCTCCAATCTCTGCACCTGTTGTTTACATAGAGAGGAGGATGCGAGTACATCCTGAGGCAAAAGCAAGGCAGAAGAATGAGGGTATCCTGCGTTATGATGATTATCTCGGGACTGCTCTGAAATTGAGCCAAATCCCCCAAGTCTTTCAACACCCACTGAGTCCAGTGTGTTCAGCACATTGCCCCCCCTTCTTTCTTTCTTCCTTCCTTTCTTTCTTTCTGTCTTTCTTTCTTTGAGAAATACTGTGTTTTAATACTTTAGAAAGAAAAAAATCACATCTACTATAAAACAAAAGAATTTTTGGATTGGCTTATCTTTAAAATTATGTGATAATTATGAGTAATGTTTAATAGGCTAATACATGCCAAGAACTGCTGTAACTGCTATTCTGTCCACTTGTAAAGATTACAATGTTTACAGCTCTTCCTTAGATGAGATACAGGACATAAAATATAGTTTTCCCAGAGCTTGAAGACAGTGATCTGATAGAGAGCATTGTTACCTCCACAGACTTGCGTAATTGGCCTCTCTCCAGTCTCTCAAAGCCTACATCTTCTGATATGACGCTTCGACCTTCCTGAGCCACGGACTTCTTACTGGAGTTGACAGCATTGATCAGATCCACGTCAAAACGCTTGCACAGTTTTCATCTGTTCATACGTGTGTGTGTGTGTAGGTTAAGGGAAGTTGAAGTGGTTTTTGGACAGAAATTTCATGCTCAGTAGTTATAATCACAGGCAGGGGGGAACCATCTTAGAGGTCTCTTATATAATGTTCATCTCCACAGTTTTAAATCGGAAGAGAAAATCATTGGGCATGTCTTTAATCGTCCTTTCATCTTTTCTCACCAAACTTCCTTCTAGCGTCTCTTCCGCACCTTTATTGTGGAGCAGAATAGAGATCTATTTAAGTATGCCTTACATTATCAAAGGCTGGTGATATAACACATTTGTCAGGTCCATTCGACTGTGGTTTGTATGGTCGGGAAAATGAGAACTGACACTTGGGTTGTGTTTGCTTCAATATTAAAATTATGCTATTTTTTTTCCAATTTAGAGCTCATTGTAAAGTTTCTGTGCATACTCAGTTCTGATAGGTTCATGGTAGATATAATCCCATGAACATATTTGCTACAAATTATCTCACAGTGGAATCAAATCCTTATGAAGGAAAGCATTTACCAGCACAGTCATAAGACCTTATTAAAGTTAAATAATGTAATGTCCTCATAGTCTCAATGCCATTAACGGCTACTAAATCTCTCTCCACTTAACATAGTGTCAAACTTAATCACCGCCGTCTTTCCCAGTTCAGACATGATAGGAATTTCAGTACACCCTGGAAATAGGTCTTCTGAACTGCAAAAGCATACGTGTTCTTAATAACACTATTCAGAGAAGCTTTAAATGTTTTAAGGGCCAGTAACCATTTAACATGTTGTTAAGGTTTCCATTACTAAATTCTCCAAGGCTAGTAGGCAAATGCTGAAAGACTGATAGTGTTTCTCTGCCCCCTAGTGGGCTAGTTGCAGAATTGAACAGGCCAGCACAATACTCTTCAGGCGCAGTTACCTGTGTGCTCGAGGTCTAGGTTGTGAGAGCTCTAGCTGATGTGACCCCAGTGGTTCTCACCTTCCTAATGCTACGGCCCTTTTATACAGTTCCTCATGTTGTGGTGATCCCCCCAACCATAAAATGATTTTCAGTGCTACTTTGTAACTTCGATTTGCTACTCTAATGAATGGTAAGGTAAACTGTGTTTTCCGATGGTCTTGGGCAACTCCAGTGAGACCGCCATTTAATCCCAAGGGGGTCTCGATGGAGAGGTTGAGAACCGGTGGTCTAGCGCAAGTAAAATGGATGTGGTTTGCTGTCTCTGTGCGGCTTTCAAAACTACAGGGAAGTCATGGTGATTGTTGAAGTGGTTTTCACTTCTGAGCTAGTGGCATTTTCAGTGTGTTGTAAAAGAAGGGTTTCTCATCATGTCTTTATTAACTTCTGGGGCTGATAACGGCAACTTTGTACATTTGTAGAATGCTTAAGAATATTCTTGGCGTTCTCTCCGATAGATATTGGTGATACCTGGACCTCACCCCCAGCTACGATAAGAAACATGTCCCTGGTGTTACCTTTGCTGGAAACCTTTCCCTTGCTTGAGAACCATCTTTTTCTTCATGGTTCCTATTCATCTGCAAGTGATGTGATAAAAACAGCTTGCCCAGATAGCTCACAGCTGGAAGACCTTATATTATTTAATGTAGTCTGTACAAGAATCCTCAGGGGTAAGGTAAATCCTAGACTATAATTTATCCCAGTCCTCCACTGAGGTTTCTTCCTTTCAAATGACTCCAGCTTGTGTCTAGTTGACATAAAACCAGCCAGCACAGGGGACAACAGGGAGGGGAGGAGGGAGAGAGAGAGAGAGAGGCAAGGCTCAGGTGAGGCTGCTTAACTCTTATGAACAGAACAGAACAGAACACAGCCTGGATGGTGACTGAGGTTGTTGGCTCTGTTTTGGTTTCGCAGAGCAGAGAATGAATGGCCTCATCAGTTAATCTAAGTGCTCTGTGTTGGCAAGTATCATTAACCCATGCCTGGGGATTTGATAATTTGTCCTGCCTTCACTTTCGCTGCTTAGGCCATGAGAAGCAATCATTTTGCATAGCTCTCAGTAATTAAACGAGGCACAACTTTATCTACTCGTTTCTTAGGCTCTCGGAGAGCATTTGCTTGCTGCTTTATGAGGAATGACAAAACGCCTCTCCTATGGTGAATACTTACATTTGATTCCTTACCCCACATTCACTTACCTCTTTCTTCAGTTCTTATGTTTATTTATAAGCTTTAACTGGAATACTGACTGATAATGTAAAATGCTTTAAATCTGCAATTAAAATCCAGCATTTGCAATGTCAATGATGAACAAGGCCAACTGATAGGAGTTTACATATTCATAGACCATGACAGAATTACATCCCGTCTGCCCTTTGGCTTAGAGTGATTATAAGGTGATATTGATCCTCTGTTAAAATGGTGTGTGTCTGTGTGTGTTTGTGTGGATTAGAGCTGAGGGAATGTGTACTAGCATTTGCACCTTAAATTCCTACAGAATACAATCTAGAGGGGACTTGCCTCGCAGACAGTACCTTTTCCATAACCATCCCTAACATTGTCTTCTTGATAAAGACTTTATGTGACCATCTCTTTCCATAAGACACCTGAAATTAATGAAGCCACTATGGTGTTTTCTAGCTCCAATCTTCCCATTCTCGTCTCTCTGGTGGCTTCCTCTCCTTCTGTGCTTTCTATTCCCAGAAGAAAATAAGATTACAAATCTCTATGTCCCTAAGCATTCCTTTTCCCTGAGCCACCAATCAATAGCACATCATAAGAAAGCAATTCTCACAGGTGTCTGGAGACCCTTTGTATAGAGTAATAGATTTCTCTTATTTTTGTCCTCTGAGTTGTTCTTCATTTGGAGTAGACATTTGCCATGGGATTTTGCCGTTGCTGTTGTTATTGTTGTTCAATTGATTCTTTAAAGAACCGAAGGAACAAGATCACTTTATCTTCTTTCCTACTTTTTGTCAGCCTTTCTGTGTGTGTGTGTGTGTGTGTGTGTGTGTGTGTGTGTTGTTTTGTTGTTTTCTCTGTGTAGCTGTTCTGAAACTTATTCTGTAAACTGTCCACTCAACTATCCACCTGCCTTTGCCTTCCAAGGGCTTGGATTAAAGGCATGCACCACCACTGCCTGGTCAGCCCATTGTTGTTTAAAGGTTGGTTGCTTCATTAGTCTCAGAAGATGCCAAGGGCAAGTGATAAGCTGTCCCATGAGGCTGAATTTTTGGTTTCTTACTACAGTTGGAACACCATCTGAGATCCTTTAGGAAAAGGCTGAAGGTGGCGGGCCACACTATTAATTATGAATGACCCCAGGCCATTGACACCATCCTGGACTGCTGGGCTTCTTAGCCACCTGCCTTACTACTAAACAAGAATGAAAGCAGATGGCAGGGAGAGCTGAAAGGTCAAGAGAAGGCCTCAGAGGAGGGCATCTTAGACTCAGCTCGCTCTTTGATCTCCTATCTGTTGAGTGGAAAATGTCCCGGGCCATCAGCTGCACTGGAAGGTCAAGCCCACCAGAGTGGCGGACACTTTCTATTAGCCCCAGGTGGCTGTTGACATCTTTAATCTTACAGTGGACTCGATGGAGGTTCTTAGAGCAGGTGGTCTTTCCCAGAATAGAGGCTGTGCAAATGTGGGGCAATCAGAAGAGAACTGTGAGGGAGGGTGGGCAGTATAAAAAAGCTTTATACTCTTGATGACCCTGTTGACGTCATCACCTGGGCACACAGCAGAAAGTGTAATACTGAGTTCCTTGAAAGATACTGCTTCTGATTTGAAATAATCTTTCTAAACTACTCTAAACTCCTACAAGTTCTGAGGACTTTATTGCACTGCCCTGAGACTATAATTTGTAGAAATATGGTCAGAAGTTTGCTCCGAAGTCATATAAACCCTACCCGGTTTTCCTGGATGCTTTGAATCTGACATATTGATTCTCTATTTGGACAGTCATTTCCCAGCCCAGTCTCTCCATTGAAAGAATTTGTCCAGGCATCACTACTGTTTTCTATTTCTCTGTTTGATTTTTTTTCCAAGCTCACATGAAAATGAACCTGGAGAAGTTGTAGCCTTCTTTTCTTATTTAGAACGTGCTTTGCCTTAGCGTTCTTGGTGGAGGTTTCAGAGACCGAAACATTTTGAGGCTTTGATACAGAAAACAGTTCTGAAGCAAGGGAAATCGTTCTTTGTGAGCCTCGCCTACGTATCGATCCAGTGCAGTAAGGGCCTGTGTGTACATGAGAGATGTATAGTCTAGACAGGAAGAGGGAAGTGGTGGGCAGGAGGAGTCAGCCGGCCAAGCTGCATGGAGTTGAGCTCTGTGGACAGCCACCCACTGGAGGCCTGAGCATTGCAAAAACATTAGTAAAGCTGGGGTTTCAAAATGAAAAGTCATGACCACACAAAGGCAGGTGACTGAAAGCCAAATACTCTTTCTCGGTAAAAATGCGATACAAGCATGAGATGCCTAACTGAGTGAGCCTTGTCTTCTTCATCATATGGTAGCTCCATTTAACTTTCTTTCATATATGTATATATTTTAAAAAGCTTTTATAATATAGTAGGTTTCCAGATGGCTTTTCAAGAGGCCATTAATGTTTGCTGTCCCTCCCAATAGTCTATCCTCCCATCCCCCACGCCCTTTAATTCCCATATTCTAGTTTCCTCTCCATCTCCTAACACTATATTCCATATGCCTCTCCTTGGAAGATCCCATCCTTCCCTCTGGTACCTAACATGTCACCTATCCTCTGTGACTCAGAGAGTCTCTTGAATGAAATTCACAGAAGTAAAGCGTAAAAGCTAACACATACATCTCCTGGAAAGCGTGTGATGTTTGTTTGGATCTGGGTAACCTAACTCGGGATAATTATGTCTAGCTCCACCCACTTATTTGCAAATTTTATTGTCCCTAGGAGTTTAATCATATTCCATTACACAGCTCTACCAAATTTTCAATAGCCATTCATCAGTTGGCAGACATCTTGGCTGTTTCCAATCTCTGACTATTATGAATAGAGCAGCAATAAACATGGACGAACATGTATCTTTGTAGTGTGCATGGGCGTATGCCCAAGAGTGGTAGAGCTGGGTCTAATGGAAGATTAATTTTCAGCTTTTTGAGAAAAGCTTAATAGTTGTGCCAGTTCATACACCCCAACAGCAATGAATACATGTCCTTCTTTCCCCATATCATCACTAGCCTTGATTGTCATTTGTTTTATTAATCTTGTCCATTCTGACTGGATCAAGATGAAATCTCAAAGTATTTTTTAATTTTCATTTCCTTGATGGCTAAGGATGTTAGACATTAAAAAAAAAAAGCGTTTGTCAGCCATTTGTGTTTAATCTTCTGAGAACTCTTTGTTTAGTTCTATACCTGATTTTTAAGTTGGGTTATTTGATTTCTTGATTTTCAGTTTCTTTTAGTTATTTGTAGATTCTGGAAACTAACCTTTTGTCAGATGTATCATTGACAAATATTTTATTCCCATTCTGTAGTCTTGAATGATTACATCTTTTTGAGTTGTTGGCCAAAGGGGTTCTATAGACACCCTGACTATTGCTAATGTTATTTATTGGTTACCCTCCGCAACCTGATAGTAAGACCGATTGCTGAAGACACTGTATATACTTACATCGTTGTACATGGAGAAGTTGAGTTGGTGCTGGTTTGTAAGCTTCAATACTGGCTAGTGTTCGTGGCACTAGAAAGTATAATACAAGCTACAAGAGGAGAAAATAGACAAGCAGTCAAACCAGCTACATACCCTATGAGCTACAACAGTGGCCTGCGTGGGTGATATGCTCACTAGGTAACATTGGCACAGCGTTATGGGAGTAAACAATCACATTTTCAAAATTGGCTTTAATGTCTGGCTCTATGGGCTAGAAACCATACCTGGCACTGTTAATGAGGTCAAGCACCAGAGACTAGGTAGCTCATGGGGTCTAGAGGAAAAACACTACAGTTATTCTGCTAAATGATCACAGCAATAAAATGGCCCCTAATGACACATTGCTATACCTTTAGACCAGTATATATTACTCAACCCTCATCAGGGAAACTTCTTGTTGCAGGAGAAGGCAGTCAACACAGAGATCCACAACTGGACAGTCCTCAGAGACTGAGAAACATTGGGAGACTCAACCCTAAAGGGGTTGTCTTTATGATACTCCTCTACTCAGGGTTCAGGAACCTGTGTAGAAAAGGAGATGAAGACATTGCAAGAGTCAGCGGAGGATGCCTCCAAGGAAACAACATGTCTTCTGGACAGGACAGGAAGGATACATGAACTTCTACAGACTGACCTATACTGGTTCAAACCAGACAAAATTTCATCCTTAGAAAGGGAAAGGAGGCACAAAACCCCACCCCTGGCCAAGAAGCTGTTTGTAATTAACAGCTTTGAATTAATAATTCTTCAATGAAATAATCCTGGATCTCTGAAGCACATTCCAGGGTCTAACTCTTAGGACTGTTTGACCAATGCAAATCAAACTATTGAACTCCTCCCCCCTTTTGTGCTTTGTTTTGTTTTTTGTTTTTCTAAGGGAGAAAGAAAGAGCATGAAATCAGAGAGAGTTTGGGGAAGGGGAAACAACATAATCAAAATATATATTATAACATTCTCAATAAATAAATGAAAACATAAAAATAGAAGCAAAAAAAAACATCTGTTACTAGCACGTGCGCGCACACATGCACGCGCGCGCGCGCGCGCGCACACACACACACACACACACACACACCAAAATAAAACAAAACACAACAAAACAAAACATTTTTCCTGGAAGGAAAGTGGTTGATATAAGGATTCTTACTGGTCTTCAGAAGAACACATTCTTTGCCACACATAACTAGCATGTTTTTGGTTAGTGGAGTGGGGAAAGACCCTCTTTATGTAGGCAAAGCTGGTTTCCAATTCAGCAATCTCTTGCCTCATTTCCTCAGTTCTGGAATTGCAGGCATGGACAGCCATGCCTGGTTATTAAATTTAGAATTAGATTTGGAAGAATCTCCAGTTTTTCTGTTAATTTATCTTAGACACAAATCTGACACTGTAACTTCTCCTTGCAGTAACATCTCGCATGCCTTTTTATTTCAGGAAAATATTCTCGAAATAGCCTGTTGAAAGAGGGAGTTTGAGATCTGATGTTTAACCAACCTAAAACGAACCTACAGGAGATGATTTTGACCACTCATGACTTGCTTGTTTGCCTAGTTTACTGAGGTCACGTCATTGAACACAGAGGGTTGCATCATTGGCCCTGAATCTTCACCCACTTCCTGTGTGAAAGTCTTTGCTGGATGATTTTGAAATTTATTCCACTAGGAGAACCGAGAGAAGTTGAGTGACCCAGTGGTCTCAGTCAGAGTTGCCTGGTTTTGATAACTGACGTGTTTCGCATTCTGGGATGGTAGTTGGTAATGCAGCCTCTCATATGCCTTACTTTGGTCTCCTTCACCCTGTGACATATTTGGCCTGTAGTAAAGCGAGAATTTCATTGTGTCAGTTCTGAGACTTGCTATTAATAGACTTGCATATTTGTGGTAGCTGTGCTGCTGCTCCCACTACGAGAAGGATATGCTAAGATAACCCACAGGTCCTCAGAAGGAGTGAGGATGTGAACAATTAGACTCAGCAGCTCAATTAAACCCAGCTTACATTAGCTACAATTAAGCTATAACTGATACATGGGCAGTAATAAAATGTCTGTCTGGAATCACTGAGTTTGTCATGCTCTAGAACACGAATGACCTATAGAAATAAATTTCACTACTCTCAGGCTCAGGTTGATATAGACATCATATAGATATCGATAGTTCTTGGCACCACCCTTTGAAGTGGTACTTCTTGTCTCGCTAATTTACAACTGGAGAAGCAGGCATACAAGAAGCTAGAGTAAGGAAGTGTCCCTGGTAAGCAATGGCGCTGTTTCCTATTCCTTGACATTAGTAAGAAATACAAGCTCATTGTGAAAGACTCCAGAAATCTAGCGATATAAATAGGAAAAGCAAACAGCATTCACTTCCCTTCCCACCTCCTGCCGTTCTCCTGTTCCTTCTCGGTGATGTAATCGCTTTAATTTTTTTGATTGACTCCTTCCAGTGGAGTTTCTATGCATTTTATAAACATGTTTCTTCTCTTAAACTTTTGATATAACTGGAAGTTACACATCGTTTGCAGGATTCTTCTCCCTGGTGGCTCAGTACTCTTTCTTGCCAGTCCATATGGAGGCATCCTATGGTCTTTTTTTTAACAACTACATGTCACTCATAACATGGAGTTGTCAGGATCTGAGCATTTCAATGGATTCTGGTTCTCTTTATCCCGAATGCCAGTTCTATGAACTTTCTTTTGACATAACTTGGGGAGTATATGTGTATTTCTATGGGGGAAGACTCCCAGAAATTAGTTCAGTTCACAGCCAATTACATCTCAGTGTTAAACATTTTAAAAGGAAATATGTATAAAAGAAAGTGACAGACTAGTGTTTGTGCTCCATAAGGGAGTGCTCATCCGACACTGCTTTCCTTTCCCTCTCGCAGGCAGCTGCACGCCATCCGTGGCAGCCTGGGTGGTACATCTGCTGAGCCTGCCTCTCAGATGAAGGAGACTGTGGTGATTAATTTCCTACCTCACAGGCTATGGATCTCTCTTTGGAAGCTTTTCCTACCATCCCAAAAGATTCCACCAACTACTAATATTTGCTGGTTATATGAGTTAACGCTAATTTCTTCAGTAGAAGCATTCGTCCAAGAGAGGGTGAAGTCATTCTATATAACTGGGCATATGCAGTTAGTTTAATTCCTAAGTTTTCCCCTCTGGGCTGTTAGTAAAAAGGCCTCATTTGGGTAAGAGTCTCGAAGTCTGGTTTGCAGAAGAGAGAATGGGATTCGTGTATTACATACCTGGTGTGCTGTGACTTCCTTCTTCAACTCAGAGTTCCTAAGAATTATTCGTGTGTCAGATATAATCATACATACTGGAAAGACAGAAATGAAAGAAACAATCCTCACCTTCAGGTATACTGAGGAAATACTCACGAACCTTGGAAGGCACTATGAAAGTATATGATACAGTGGAAGCAAGCAGAAAGGGTGTGGCCCTCACCTGGTGGATGCTGGGTCAAGGCTCATAGGCTATGCTTAGGTGAGAAGCTTTGAGCCTCCTTGTCAGAAAGACCCCAGGACATGGATATCACAGTTCATGCCACCAATTATAAATTATCCATATATATCTCCGTGGATTTTACAAGATGAGTATGGTTGAACAACTATAACCCAGGTAAATGAAGCGGTGCCAGCACCTGGGGTGTGTCCTACTCGTCAAAAGTTATCCACTGTTCTGACTTCTGTCCTTCTAGTTCTGGACTTCATGTAAATGGAATCATGAGTCACATTCCCATCTGTGGCTTACTTGTTTGGCTCAGTATTTTATCTGCAAACTTGATCCACACGATCACGAATGGCAGCAGCTCACCGATTTTTTTATTGTCCTTGGTATTCCACTCATATAATTGTGCTGAGATCTAATTACGTACTTTAATTATTTGGAAGAAAAGCTGGTTGTTCCTAGTTTGGGGCTGTTATGATTGGATTGGCAACACTACTCTAACAATATATTGCGTGGGTATGTATGTGTGCGTATACATAATATCCATACATAAACAAGTTTGGTATGTTTGTTGGTTTATATACTTAGTGGAATTTCTGGGTTATAGATGTGTTTATTTTAGGATTTGGAACGGTTGTCAAACCATTTCTTATTGTCTCATGTCTGATTATTTTTTTCCCCCTAATCTTATTAGTTTCTCACTTGGCAACGACCTCAGAGTCAACAACCTCAGTACACATGTCCAGGTGTCGTTCACACAGCTACTCTTTGAAGACCATTTTGGAGTTCCAAGTGTCTGGACTGTGCCAGGGAAAGAGGGGAACACAGGTTCTGTGGGGATGTGTTCTTTGGCCCCCTGGATTCCTTACTCTCTGGCAAGAGGGGACCACGACTAGAGTGGATCCATGTTGGCTCTGTCTGAGACAGAGTACACTTGTAGAAGAGTCCCAGGTCCTTCATTTCTTCACCAAGCATTCACATCATTAGCCATCTTT
This sequence comes from Rattus norvegicus, assembly GCF_021556685.1. Classification (NCBI taxonomy): domain Eukaryota; kingdom Metazoa; phylum Chordata; class Mammalia; order Rodentia; family Muridae; genus Rattus; species Rattus norvegicus. Next base: position 44,139,371 of record NC_141540.1, read on the forward strand.
AGTTTGGCTGTTCTTCTGAGAGTGTGGTGGTATTCAGTGTGTGCTGAATTGATCGAGAAGGTTGCATAATTTTATTTACTTTGTCTTCTCCTGTCATTTGGATATGCTGTCTTCTTGGTAAGTATCTATTTCACACAATTTCCTATGGCCTTCTTGGTCAATACTATTATCTTCCTTTTACAATGGTGAGTCTTAAACACAGAGGGAATGAACAATTCGTTCAAGATGCTGTAACTTTGAAGTAGAGATAGCTTGGTTTGATTATAGGCTGTCTAATTTAATAATCCACTCTCCCGGGCTACTCAAGCAGTCAGATAACCAACACCAACCACTAAACTGAAGTCAAGCATCTTTCAGGAATCACTAATATAATAGCTGGGATCCTCATTGCTGGACAAAAAGTTGTATTTAAAATGTCTGAGTTAGGCATTAAGTTAGATTAGATGGATTCAGGGGAGAAGGCACTACTGAGGAGCTGGACAATGGCAAGTAAATTAAAAAACAGCCTCTGATTTGATCTGTAATTATCATAGCACGTTTTAATAAGTACGGTGCTTAGCACTTTATTAAATTAATGTAGATTCTCTGTAATCCTCACAGCAACCCTGTGAGGGCATTGTTATCTCTGGGTAAGGAGAAGACTCACCTTGGGAGAAGCATAAGTCACAAACTGGGAAGAGGTAGAACTAGGGTTCAAAATTCAACTTCACTCTGGCTCTACAGGCAGGACGTCTCCCCACTTCTTCCACCACACTGGACTTACATGAAAGTAAAGTCCCACACAGCTCTCAGTGGGAAGTCTCCATCAGAACTCACCCCACAGAAGAGGGGGTAGAAAGAGTCCAGGAGCCAGAGGGGATGGAGGACGCCAGGAACAAGATGCTCTGAACCAACTGCACGGAGGTCATAAGAACTCACAGAGACTGAAGCAGTGTGCTCAGGGTCTACATGGGTCCACCGTGTAAATATTATAGCTTTCAATGTAGTGTTCCTATGGGGCTCTGGAGCATGTGAATGCCTGGATCTCTGTCTCCTGTGCCTTCTCTTGGGATCTTTTCCTCTGGTTGGTCGCCTCGTCCAACTATGATGTGATGGCTTTTGTTTTACCTTATTGTATTTTCTTCTGTTATATCTTGTTGTTCTATCTTAGAAGCCTGTCGTTTTTGTTTTTTGTTTTTGTTTTCTAATGAGTGACAGAAAGAAGATGGATTCGAAAAGGAAAAGAGGTGGGTAGGAACTTGGAGAAGTAGAGAGGGGGGAGCCAATCAGGATATATCCTATGAGGAAAGAATCTATTTTTAATAAAAGGAAAAATTAAATCCTACAAAGGGCTTATGCTTTCTGGGTTTCCCTCTGCCTTGGAGGGTCTTTTTCTCTGAGTGCCTGCTGAGTTTGTATGTTTACTTGCCCCCAATAAAAGCTTTCCTTTGGCTGGGGTGTTGGAGGAAGGAAGTAAAATTTCTGTGTCTCTACTTCTAGCTGACGTTCTGTGAACTGGTGGATACAGAATAAAAAGGCTTCGGCCTGTCGGACGTGAGCTGTGATGCTGACAGAAACCTAGAAGAGTATCACGGGGAAGAAGACCTTTGCTATTAAAATGCTAGAGGGAACCAAGCCGAGGGACACAGGCAAGGTGGTGGGACAAATGCTCTAGTCACTGGGGGAAAAATGTAGGGGAGGATATGGTAGTGGATATGCAGGGAAGGGGTTAGGGGGTCCTTCAGGTTGTCCTGTATCAGAGACCTTTAGTCTTCGTGGGTTCTGCATTAGAAGCCTCCTGTGAGGCTCTGCTTCTTACAGTTGGTGTCTGCGGCTTGGTCCCTTATATGAAGTCCTTCTGGCTGCTGCTGTCCCCAGTAACTGCCAATATGACTGCTTAAAACAGCATATTATTTCTTTATAGTTCTGAAGGCCAAAATCCTAAATGGTGTTTTAAGCGTCTGAAGAATTGTGCCGCTTTAACTCTGGGCTATAAGTATGATCCTCTCCCTTATCCTTCTTTCTTCCAGACCTATGATGGTTCATGATCACCAGAACAAAAACATTAGTTCCCTCTCACCTGTTTTTGTTTGGCAGGGCGTGAGGGGGGATGAGGGGGTACTACCTTCTCTTCTGTGGTTGAATCTCACTGTCCCCCATCTTATTAGAACATTTGTGATTGTATTGGTGATTGCATGTAAGGAACAGGATTCTCAGCCTGTCCCAAGATCCTTAATTCAATCATGTTTATACATAAATATTTTTCCATATAAGATACTGTGTTCAGGTCCTGGGATTGGCTGTTGAACATCTCTGTTGGTCCTCATAAGTCCAGTGTACCCCCATTACTTTAATGCACTTTTCAGTGTGTATAGGTGGGGGAGGTCAGTTGTATTTAGAAATACATCAGCTTGTTGTTTGATCCAGTTATCCAGAAGGTGGAAAGTTTCTGCTCTGCATGTCCACCTCCGTGGTTTCCATGGACCTTGTGCTTCCCTAGGATCTGGTAAATTGTTCCAGGCAAGCACAGACATGAATAGCATTTATGCTTTACCTCAGAGAGAGAGGGAGAGAGAGAGAGAGAGAGAGAGAGAGAGAGAGAGAGACAGAGACAGAGACAGAGACAGAGACAGAGAGAGACAGACAGAGAGACAGAGAGAGACAGAGAGAGACAGAGAGAGACAGAGAGAGACAGAGAGACACTTTATGAACCATGAAGTGTCTTATTCTGAAATCACCTTTCTCCGAAGCTTCCTTTTCTAGGAACCTGATATGCGTTCAGAATTTTCTATTTAAAACACTTCTTCCTGCACCACTTCTGTTCCGCACATCTAGCGAATCCCTGTCAGCAGCGACAGGAAGCTCACTTCCGTGGAGGACCGGCTGGCCCCAGCACACCTGTCGTGCTAGGGGCGAACATGAGCTGTCAGCCATGCGCTGCTCTGCCCACAGGCTGCCAGCTGGAAGACTCAGCTGTGTGTCGGATGCAGGTTCCTCTCCAGAGCCCGGGGCTGCGCTCGCCTCCTGCTTTTCATCTTCCACATTGTTCAGATTGTGTGAAGCTTTGCCTCAGGGGCCCCGGGGACAACGGTTTTTAGTCTGTAACCATTTGTTGTCGGTTCATTCATCGCGTGTTTGCTGAGTGTCTGCTGGGTAGCTGGCATCTCGCTGCCTGCTGAGGACTTAAGGAGGAGAGAATCGTGGATCTTGCCATCAGAATATCATGCTTACTTCAGATATGATAATTGTGTGTTTTAGTTCTTTTTAGTAGCCAGTGGTAGAAACCACAGTCACACTGATTAAACATCAATTGTATAAAGGGAAATGTTCAAGGGGAGTAGTGCATATCACCCAGAGTCCAACCAGAGGATTCAAACACCACACACACACACACACACACACACAACTCACACATTCACACACTCACAAACACACTCACATAAGTCACATACACTCTCACACTTATACACACATACATTCACACACACATTCACACATACTCGCACACACACACACTCACACACACACATTCACACACACTCACTCACATAGGTCACACACACTCTCACACTCATACACACACACTCATACATTCACATTCACACACTTTCACACTCACATACTCACGGACACATTCACACACACTCTCACACTTATACACACACTCATACATTCACACACACACTCAGACACATTCACGAATACTCACACACACACTCTCACACTCATACACACACACACTCACACACACACTCACATAAGTCACACATACTCTTACACTCACACATACACTCATACATTCACACACACAGACACTCACACACACTCACACACACTCACACACACTCACACTCACACACACTCACACACACAGACTTACTATCTGAATTTGACAAGCTAGCTGGGCGCCATAAAGCTGCTATTTCTGTTTCTCCTGCTAGAACTTGAAGACATTAGAACTTGCTCACGGGTAGAGAAGCTGCCCGGAAGGCAGGGGCAGAGTGGGAGACCGGGGAGAGGTTGGCACTCCTCAGCATGGCTAGAACCATGAGAGTGTACTAGAGCCCTGGCTAGTCCCTGGCCATCTTCCGACTTCTTCCTGCATGCGGGAAGCAAGTATCTTTTCCCACGAAACTAAACATGTCCTTCTTCTAGGAGATGGCGAACCTGTCTGAGATTCTAAAATGAATATCGGGTCCTCAGAAACACAGCTCGGTAGAGAACAAAGAACACATGTTCCTCAGTACCTGGTGCCCCTCCCCGGTTCTTATAGGTACAAAAATCCCATGGCTGTCTACATGTCTACCTTTTTAATCTCGTGTGAAATGCCTTTTATGTTCTTTGCTAATCAGAAATGAAAGGGATCCTGGGTCAGGGTGCAGCTTACCCTGGTCTTTTACACATCATGAGGCCACTAGACAATGGCATACAAGGTAACTGACTGCAGACAGGCAGCATTCTCAGAAATCTCACAGCTTTGGGTTTCGACAGCTTTCTCTGAGAGCTTCATCCTTCAGTTCCATAGTTCAGGGAAGATAGAGTATCTCCTTCTCTCTAGCATTGGCAAGTCCTGGGCTGAAACTGTCCCTGATTCACCCACAAGAATCGAACAGCTTCCCTTGGAAGCCTTATGTCACATGTCTGGTAGAGTCAAGGGGTGGCGTTTGGTCCTATTCTAACGGTAGATGTTGAGAAGTCGTTTCCTAAGGCAAAAACCAAGATATTGGTACTGAAAAAAGAAACAAACCAAGTTAAAGATAAAAGCCTGCCAATACCCATGTGAAAGTCAGGGCAAGGTGTTGCTGTCAGACACAATCACGTCAACTATGAAAGCAGCTGACCGTAGAACTTGATTACTGGGCAGACTCTGAAGGCCCTTCCTGTCTTCCTTTATGGACTTTTGTATTAGGTTGTCATGTAACCTCGGATAAGTGGCTTCATCTGGCTAAAAGGTCTCAGCTGACAAGAGAAGAAGATAGTCTAACTGCATTCATTCGCTGGAAAGCAATCATGTTCAACACATGCTCGATCCTACGATAAACAAAAGCCCTTAAGTGGCTTAATATATCATAAGGGAGGTGGACAAGTAGATCTGCGCTGTTTGTAATGGATGCTTCTCTGGAAGAGGGAAAGGGACTTCTGGAAAGGACTTCTGGATCTAAGTGGGCTTTTTAGAGAAGGGAGGCTGGGAAAAAACAAACCTTTAAAGTAGGCTTTTCTAGGGAGACAGGCTGAGGCATTACATTGGCGATAGGAGATACACATTAGCCAAGTGTCTAAAGGTTCAGAACATCCAAGAGTGAGTGCACACACGTGCACAGAGTCAGAAACAGCTAAGCTCTCTTTCGGGGATCCAAGCAGAAATGTTCTCCTATCCTGTGCTGTGGTGTGTGCTCTTCAGCCTCTCTGGGATACAGGCAACAACAAGAGTCTCAGGAGTGAGAATTAAGAAACGAGCTGTCAGCAGGGAGCAAAGATGAGGCCACACCGGAGGTGAGCTGAGGATTCATGTTCACTGTCCATTTAGCCAAAGTTACGTGTTTGGACCTAAGTGGTCACCTTTCATTCTTACTACAGGGACTTGTCAGTTAGGGGTGACTTGCTAAGTTATTGCTGATTTGCTGATTGTGAAGAAAGATGGAGGAAAAAAGTAAGTGCCATGGGCCAGCTCGCGGGCTTTCAGCCATCGTGAAGAGGTGGGATTGCTACCTGTAAGAGGGAAACCTGAAAGAATGGCTTGGGTGGAGCTTGAGGTGTGCCAGGCTAAGAGAGCGTTGTCCACGAAGGCCAGGACATCTGTCACACTCGAAGTCCTGAGTTCTGTGTTTTATAATTGGGCTCATTTTCTTTCATCTATCTAGTTTCACTTATGAATTTTTTTTATTCATTTGCTTTGTCCTTATATCAGCCAAGGGGCAGAGCAGATGGCAGTCCTTGGTTCATCGTAGCTTGACACCTGGCGTGGTGGCCAGAGCTGTTTTATGCCCAGGATTAAAAAAATAAAAATAAAATAAAATCTAGGCATGCAGTGTGGGAGGAAGACAGAGACATGAGGATTGTCATTCCATCCATCCACAGACCTGCCCTCAAGCCTGGCATGGGCGGGCCACTGACACTTGCCTGCCACCATACCACATAGTACAGCAGGAGGTTATCACCCAGGGGTCTGCCAGCAACATGGCCAGCCTGCAGTGGGGGCCAGCATAATGTGTGAGCATGTGGTGGTCAGATGGGAGACAAAGAGAAGTGGAGTAGCTTGAGCGTTATGAAGAGAGATGGAACTGGAGACTCAGGGGTAGAGAGGTATAGCTTGTTGTGGGTGGCCAGCCTCATCACCTGCGGTGTGGTGAGGTCCCAGGCCTAGCTGCTGCTGAAGGCCATAATTCCTGTTCATGGCTACACAGCAACAGGGCTTGGTGTCCCGGTCCATGGCACATACTACGTCTAAAGAACATGGGGAAGTCCCTGGTCAGGGCAGCCGCCGGGGACCACATGGCTCTCCAGGGACTGTGCAGAACTGGCCCCACTCCTCACTGGCTATGGTACGCTGGAGAGCTGGCTCCCATTTGTCACCAGTGGCAGCACTCAGGAAAGAAGGCCCAGGGTCTCACCAAAGCAGTACAGTGGTGCTGGCCCTGGTGGCAGCAATGTGGGTAAGCTGCCCAGAGGACATGTGTGGGAGAGCTGACACTGCCAGTTGGCTACCGTGGGGTGGCATGGGTGCTGAGGTGATGGATGGGTGTCGCACATGAGATTAGGAGAGCTAGCCCTGTCCTCTCACTGGCTGTAGCACTTGGGAGAGCGGACACTGAACCTCACCCAGGCAACATACTGGAGCTGGCCCCTGATGAAGAAGGTATGGGTGAGCCAGCTTTGAGACCTTGAGAGTGGGAGAGCTGGCCCAGCCCCTTGCAGGCTGTATTACTTGGGATAGTGAGCCCCAGGCCTTGACTGGAGCAGCACAGTGGAGGTGTGGGTTCGGGTCAACTGGTAGAAGACATGAGAAAGGAGAGGTGACCCTGCCTTCTGCTGATGGTGTCACTGGACGGCCTCGTTGGAGCAGGCTGGAGCGCTGACCACCTCGGCTACCAGCCAGTCCCAGTCCTAGGGCTCTGAGTTGGCCCACTTCCAATCTACATCCTCTGAGAACAGCTGGGATGTGTGAAAGGGCTGGTCCTGTTGCTCCAAAGCTATAGGATCTCCATGACACCAGGAAACAACAGGGAGGGGCCTTGGTGAAAACCCAATATTGATGGTGCCACAGAAGCCAGAGACCTCGAACCAGACCGATGACTCATTGTAATGAACATTTGCAAATTAAGATGTGTGGACAGAGGGATACACTGTGGGATACACTGGGACATACTACAGCCTCTATGATGAGATTTCTTTTCTATGCTTTGTGTGCATGTGATTTATTGGGGGAGGGTTTCAAGGGCAAAGGGCAGATATGAGGGATGGGGAGATGAATGGGACTGGGGTGCATGATGTGCAACTCACAAAGAACGGATGAAAACTTTGAGAGAAGGAACACAGAGTCCTGCAAGGTGGTTGGTAGACCCAAATGAGCATTTGAACATGATTGCAATCCCTCAGCAAGGGTCCCTAAGGTTAGAGTTTGCCTTTTCTCCTGTCTCTGATAGACAGAACTGACCTTCATGCCAGTCTCTGTTTGGGACTCAAGAAAGCAAAGAACGCCTACAAATCCACAGGAGGGAAGGGAAGCCCGTGTTTCCTCGAATCCCTTCTTACATTGGATGTGCTAGTTTAATTGAGCCAGGACTTGGTGATTTTTGACAAATTAAAAATAGTATTCCATTTGTCTGTGAGGAAGAGCCGAGGACAGCCCTGAAATCGGCAATGATACCCAGGCATGATGACTCGAAGTGCGTGTGTGTTGGGGCCTGTGGTCAAATGCCGAGTTCCCCTGGTTTTCAGGAGACGAGTAAACAGAGTAGAGTAGCTCTGAGTGTTATTTTACAAGTGAGAACACTGAGAATCTAGAAAGTTATCCAACCTGCTGTTAGGTCATCGGGTCTGTAGGCTAAACAGGTTTATTTTCACCTAAACTTATGCTCTTCCCTCTTTTAAGTCTGTCACATGCTACGGGTGACAGTGCAAACCACAGAGGGCCCCAGATTACATTTTAAAGCTAGAGTCCTTGCCATGGCTGCACTTACTATATAGCTGCCTTCTGTAAAAGAAGACTCTTTCTGTGTCTAAAATGAAGGCGATGTTATCTGTCTTACTGTTCTATTGCTGTGAAGAGACACACTATGACCAGGGAAAATTTTAAAAATGGCATTTAGTAAAGGGCTTGCTTACAGTCTCAGGGGTTTAATCAGGGAAGCATGGTGGCAGGCAGGCCTGGTGTTGGGCAGTAGCTAAGCGTTTACATCTCAAACTCCAGGAGGGAGGCAGAGAGAGAGAGAGAGAGAGAGAGAGAGAGAGAGAGAGAGAGAGAGAGAGAGAGAGAGAGAGAGAGAGAGAGAGAGACTGGTCCTGGCTTGGGTGTTTGAAACCCAAACTCTACTCCCAGTGACACACCTCTTCCAACGAGGCCATAACTCCTAATAGTTTATAAATAGTCCACCAGCTGGGAAGCAAACATTCACACACTCCCATTGATACTATGGGAGCCAACCTCAGTCAGAACACCATAGCATCTGGATCTACTCTATCTGTCAAGGAGTGAGAGCCATGTGTCATACTTCTTCTGACAGGGTTGGGGCTATGCAAACATTGGAAGGGTCAGAAGACAAGATTTGACCTTGTTTGCCAGTCACTTGAGGCCCTTCACCATCTAGCCTCAGTCTCTCCACCTATTAAGTAAGGGCATTTATACAGATTAATTTAAGAACAAAAACAGGTCAAGTGATACATAAAAGTTTAAAAGCCATTTGTACAAAGAACTCGCAAGGTGTTATTCTCCGTGCAGATGACGTAGAAGAGAACGAAGCAGGTGTTGGTTAATAGTGTCACGTTGACATGTTCTACAGTCATCTAGGAGATGAGCAACCTGACACACCTGTATCAGATTCTCTACAGTAGCTTATGCTCTGGCCATTGCTGTCAGAGACTGTCTAGATTAGGTTAACGGAAATGGGAAGAATTGGCCACTGTGGGTGGCACCGTTCCCTGGGCTGGAGGCCTACACTAAGTGAACAGGAGAAATCATAGCTCGCCTTCAATCCCAGCACTGGGGAGGCAGAAGCAGGTGGATCTCTGAGTGAAAGGCCAGCGTGGTCTGCAGAGGGAATTCTAGAACAATCACAGTTACTATAAATTAGCTGTTTTTCAGATCCAACAGGGGCAATCAGCCAGGCTATGTTTCTTCTGGAAGCCATAGAGAAAAGGGTATTCCTTTACTGCATCCCACTTAGGAGCCAAACACTTCTTGACTTGTGGAGCTTCTTTTTGTCTTCCAAGTTAGCACCATTTGCATCTGTCTGGTTGCTCAGTCTCCCTGTCCCCACAGAAGGACTTTCCAGTGTTTAAGGATTCGCGTGATTAGTTCTCCTGAATAACACATAGTGCTCTTTTTGAGTCCAAATTGGTGAAGTCCCTCTTGTCATGTAAGAGAACACATCAACAGGTCTTGGAATCAGAGGGGAAGATCTTGGGGTATATTGTACCAGTCACAGTGAAGTGTGCCAGTCATGGGGATCCTAAAATGATTTTTTTTCTTTCTAAATTCCTACGTAATTGATTTCTGATTGAACCTTGATCCAGCACTCAATTGCCATCACATTTAACCTAGCACGGAAATCAATTGTTTGTCGGAGACTATCAGCCTGCTAATCTATAATCTAGTCATTTACTGCTCTTAGCTGCTGCAGGAAAGAGATCCTCACAAGAGCTGGCAAAAGCAGCAACAGCAGTAAGAAAGAGGAGCAATTTGAGAAAACTTGAACTGGAAATTGCTAAAAAGAGGAGGTGGGAGTGGGGAACTCGGTGCTCAATGGTGTAGACTATTTTGGTGAAGCACTTTTGGGTGGATTCATCGATTACGCAATTGCTGAGAGCACTGGCAGGAGCATTCGTGTAAGCTGGCACGATTTCCCCTGTGTGCAGTGGGTGGTACTCCTTTTTGGTCTCTTCTCCCACAGAATAAACCAGTGGTTCTCAGCTTGTGGATTGTAACCCCTTTGGGGTTTGCAGATCAGATATCCTTCATATCAGGTATTTAAACACTACTGTAACTTGTAACAGTAGCAAAACTACAGTCTTGACAATGAAATAATTCTATGGCTGGGGGTCATACAACTTGAGGAATTGGACTATAGGGTTGCATTAGGAAGGTTGAGAATGACTGGATTAGGGCCTAATCTTTACAAGATGGCTGCCAAGGGTGTCCATGTTTTCACGGCCCTTCTCTGTCCCACATTCCTGTTGTCTGTCCCTTTTGATCCTAATCTATTAGATATATCTGCTAGGAAGCAAGTTGCCACCATGCCCTTTTCCCTTAGTGCAGTAGATTGTCTTAGTCCCATGAATGAAATAATTGGAAAAATGAATGAAAACTGTCAGTCATTAGCTTTGCTTACCTTGTAAAAGAAGAAGTTGATACTCAGAAAAGTTTAATAACTTGGCCAGAACCACTGTTGTTAGTAAACAACAGTGACCTGACTTGTGGAAGACTCACCAGACTTCATCGCTCCATTTCGAAGAGGCAAGATCTGAAATCATTTAATCAGAGAGCTGTCAGGCCAATGCAATTGGTCTGGCAGGCCAGGTGAGATTTTAGATGGAAGTCTGCACTTGAAAATGAACAATGAATATATATTATATATTATACACACACACACACACACACACACACACACACACACACATTTTAAAGTCAGAGATGCTTTTAAAAACTAAAAGAAGTAGGGGATCTTGGTTTTCAGAACTAAGATGAACTTGAAGGGTTAGCTGATCTAAGTATGGATATATATATACATACATATATATATACATACATACATACATACATACATATATATATATATATCAGTTCTCCTTAGCCAAATTTCACAGATAAAGAGTAAACACATTCACATTGAGGGACAGCTATTGTAGTGTTGTTTCTAATTAAGATGTTGAAGTTGTCAGTTGTCTTGTCTGGGAATTGTTTGTAACACTTTGCGAGCACTGGCACCAAAGTTAAAGTGAGCACATAATTTAATTTAGTGTTCACTTGGGTCTTTTCCCAGTACCAATTACAGGGAGTTTCACTTTCTTTTTAGCTAGATAGTGGTTAGTATTATTTATAGCCAAAGTCTCTGTCTGTTCTTCTCTCCTCAGACTTGGGGGGGGGGGATGCAGGAGTCTCAGAGGGGAATGTGGTTTGCTTTCAGCCTAGGTGCTATAGCGTTTTGTAGATGCAAGATTGGCCTAAGTTATAGCCTTATAGGTATTAAAGGACCAGCTCAGGCCAGAGGTTGGATAATAGTTGGTGTACCTATGAATATGAATGCTTTCATATTCAGTTTTCTAAGTAGAGTAGGGCTTGGAGGCGGGAGAACAGTTTTCCAGTGATTTACAAAAACAGTACAGCTTTTGGAAGCAAAGAACATGGTGCACACAAGGGACATGAGGACACAGGGGACTGAAGAAATGTTAGAGTTCCACGTGGCAATTATGTGAATCAAGAGGAGACAGAGAAGATTGTTTTCTATTAATGTCTCATCGAACGGGGATGATGGGTCATCTCCAAGAATTGGATGAAGATGAAGACTGGCTGATCTTCAACCAATTGTGTCATCTAGACAGATTGCAAAAAGTTCTGGGAAACGGGAGTCTCAGAAGAGAAAGATTACTGAGTGGGGAACAATACCTTTCATGTGGCATATTTCACAATAGTCAAATGGAATTTACAAGCTCAGTCCAGGGCACACTAGTTGCTCTAAGATGTAGATGATAACCTAGAGCCTTCACCCCTAGTCTTCATGGTACTGGGAAGTACTCTGCATACTACCAATGGAGAAGCATAGACACCAGCTGAGCTGTGAGCCCTATTTGATCTACAGTTGTCACCTGCCTGCAAGGTATGCTGGCACAATGGTGGCACAAAAGTCATGGGAATAACCAACCGCTATCTGATTTGACTTAAGGACTTCTCCAGGACTATTTAAAGAGACCCTGCCTCAAAATAAGTAAGTAAATAAAAATAACTTGGTGATAAACCTGTGTGCTCTCTCTCTCTCTCTTTTAAAAAATGTTTTTGTCTTTAAAAAATAGTCAATAATCAAGGACATATTTAGATACTGACATCAGTTTAAATTCTGTGTTAGGCATATGGACGCTCTTAGACAACTTTCTATACTTCTTTAGGAGTTAGACATGTTTCATATCTACCAATAAAAATTAGATTAAAGATAAGCTAAAACCTGGGCCACCCAAGTCCTGCATCTGAGTCCAATTTCATCCGCTCACGAGGTTCCGGGGAAGAGAGTGCAGGTTACTGACCTTCAGCTGAACTCCATTCTTCAGCGTGGGGCTCTGGAACTCTGTTCTCTCTTCCGTTTGCCTCAGTCCCATCTTTTTTTTTTCCTTGTGAGACTCAATTAACATTTTGTCTCCTTCAGAAACCATATCAAGATGTCCTTATGCCTCCTTAGTCTCCCCATCTCCCATTCCTCTCCTCTAGTAATTTAAAATGTGGGATATTTTATACTCGAAGTTCTAAAATTAAAAACAAGTCAGTTGAGGTTAAATATTATTTTCTGAAGCCGAATGTGCTGATTTCACTGAGTTTTTTTTTTTTTTTTCTGCTTAAAATAGAAATAGCTCCCTAAAGCTCCGTGCTATGATTTCCAGGTTTGAGAAATGATGATTAGATTAACCACACTATATTGCCCATCCCGGTCAGTCATAAGAGTTTGAAAAAAAATTCTAGAATAGATGCCTTTTTCTAGTCTTACAGTTTCATTTGACATATCTCCTGAGAGCCACTCAGGAGCAGTCTCAGGCCATCTCTCTTCCACACACTTCAGAAGTCAGCACTGAAATGCTCACTGTTCTGTTTGCCCACAGGAAGAGGTCTCCATTAGCACTGAGCCACGAGTGCCTTCTAATTATCTCCACGAGTTCCGCTAAAGCAAAACTAGTCAATGATATTTGTTAAGGCATGGTACCCAGAGGCCTTAGCAAGGGCCTCTGAGGCAACGAGGGCTTATGTGAAGTTGATACTGGGCTCAGTTCTAGTGACAGCTTGAGTAGAAAGTATCTGTAGGCAAGGGAAGAGTGGGAGGTCGGTAAGATAGAAAATCTCTACCAGAAAACGTCAGTGGACACAGAGATTCTGGCTATGCTGAACTACTGAATCCCTGCTGAGCAAAGGCCAGAGTGGTCAGACATCCCACGGAACATGCTGGAAAGGGGAATACGACATTTAGGCTAGTCAGATTTCGAGGTTCAGGGTAACTGACCTATCAAGGTACTTTGCTAAAGCTGGATTTTACATGGATGTATACAAGATGGATAGATTACAGTAACAGACAGAGAAATGAGCAATCCCTTCTAGTATCTTGAGGAAACGTTCTTTATTGGGTGATATTAATCATGAATAAATAATGATCTACCTCATGATTCTACATACAAGATCTTTCACATTTGCATTGTTTCACTAGGTTACAATGCTTGGGAAAGTAGCTTGGGATATTAAATGGTTGCCATGCAAGCACGAGGACCTATGATTGGATTTGCAACACCCATGTAAACAGTTAGGTGTAGCCATGAGCATCTGTAACTACAGTTGAGGGGGTGGCTTTCCAGAGCTTTCTGTTCATCTATTCTAGCAGTGATGAATGAGGTGGCGACCTCCAGCTTTATCGAAGAGACATTGTCTCAAGAAGTAAGTGGACAGTGATTGAGACAGCTTGATATCAACCTCCGATCACCACAGGTACACCCATAGGTATGACCTTGTACACAACATGTGTACACATACAAATATACAAGAACATATGAATATATTACACACACAAATCAAAATATACTGTTACTTCTCCTGAGACATACAGAATATATGTCATAAAACATGATTTGTCGTTGGAGCTGGAGGTGATGACTCAGCAGTAAAGAGCTCTTGTTGCTTTTGTAGAGGGCATGGCCATTTCCAGTAATGGCCATTTCCAGTAATCATATGTTGGCTCACAACCACCTCTTACTTTAGCTCCAATGGATCCACTACCTTCTCTGGCCTCTGTGGGTACTGCACACCTACGATGCACCTATGATGCACACATGCAGGCAAAACACTCATTCAAAACAATAAGTAAATCTTTAAAAATATGTAATTTTATAGCTTTTAATTTGTACCTACTTATCAACAAAAAGTTGAAAACCACAAAAAATGAGCAGAGTTACAATAATCGATAGTCCAATGATTGCCAATATTTTAGTATTTGGTGTATTTACTTACAGACTATGTATATGTATTCCAACATACATGTCAAGATTTGTAACTACTCGAACAGTGTTAATCATATGTCAAATAGAAAAAAAAATAGGGTAAAATCTTTTTGAATAGCTGAATCTCTTTCAAAAGTTTCATAATCACATCAGACAAATCCACAATGACTTATCATTTTGATGTGAACTTGTAACCTTTGCAGAACAACCAGAACTCTTCAGAATTCTTTAATTGAAATAAAATGTACTACTGAAAGGTACTTGACAAGAATATATATATATATTTTTAAAAAAATAATGATTTCAGGCCTTGGTTCAGTATATCTAGGGCAGGCTGGAAATAGGGATTTTATAAACTTTCCCATGTGGTGTGATAAATAGCCAGGTTTGAGAGCCACTGCCTCGGGGGATTTAATATAATCCAATTACTTCCTGGCAGTCTGGAGGTGAGAGGCAAGGCTGGGTTTGATCTATTGTGTGGAACCAGATTTCCCAGAAAAGCTCTCCTTGGAAGATATTTTAGAAATCTATTTCATACAGTCATTTCTCTGGAGTGTTTTGGTTGTCATGTCTCAAGGCATGGCAAAGACTGGATGAACTTTGTAGGTCACTTAAAACTGTTCAATTTTTTAAAAAAATCCATCTAGGTTTGTAATGCTGCAGTCATCTTTAGTAGGGGAAGGTTGCCTCTAGAAAGGAAGTGCATCGGCTTCACACCCATTAAACTAAGCAGTCCTGACAGGTTCACACCAAAGTGCCTTCTGTTCCTGATAGAAAATGAGGCATTTAGCTTCTGGTGTGCTCTTCAGGACACTGCAGATTTTAGATTTTATTGTGGGTTTTACTTCTCAAAAAAAAAAAAAAAACAAACAAAAAACCAAAACCAAAAAACAAACAAACAAACAAAAAACAACGAATCTCTCTATTTTAAAAACAAAACTAATTTTATTTCTTTCGTTTCGAAGATAATGTTTGAAAACATTTCTCATTCTCTTTATGAGCTTATGGTTTTGTTTTGTTTTTTTTTTTTTAGGTTGTTTGCTTTCTGTTTTTATTGGATATTTATTTACATTTCAAACATTTTCTCCTTCCCATTTCCCCCTTCTCCCATCCCCTCTACTCCAGCTTTTATGAGGATACCACCCCCCCCACCTCAGCACCCTGGTATTCCCTTGCAGTGGAGAAAAGAGCCTTCCCAGGACCAAGGCCATCCTCTGCTACATGCTAGAGCCATAGGTCCCTCTGTGTTCTCTTTCTCCCCCTGCTTCTATGAGGGTGTTTCCCCACCCATCTTTGCTCACCTCCCCGCCCTGACATTCCCTTACACTGGGGGGTCCAGCCTTGGCAGGACCAAGGGCTTCTTTTGGTGCCCAACAAGGCCATTCTCTGCTATATATGCAGCTGGAGCCATGGGTCAGTCCATGTGTACTCTTTGGATGGTGGTTTAGTTCTTGGGAGCTCTGGTTGGTTGGTATTGTTTTTTCTTATGGGGTTTCAAGCCCCTTCAGCTCCTTCAATTCTTTCTCTAACTCCTCCAATGAGGACCCCATTCTCAGTTCAATGGTTGGCTGTGAGTATTCACCTCTGTATTTGTCAGGCTCTGGTAGAGCCTCTCAGGAAACATCTATATCAGGCTCCTGTCAGCATGCACTTCTTGGCATCAGCAATATTATCTGGTTTTGGTGGCTGTATGTATATGAGCTGGATCTCCAGGTGGGGCAGGCTCTTTATGGCTGTTCCTTCAGTCTCTGCTCCAAACTTTGTCTCCATATCCCTTCCTATGAATATTTTTGTTCCTCCTTCTAAAAAGGACTGAAGCATTTGCCTATGAATTTCATGAAGTTATTGTTTTTAATAGCTGAGTAGTACTCCATTGTGTAAATGTATAACATTTACTGTATCCATTCCTCTGTTGAAGGACGTCTGGGTTATCCCCAGCTTCTGGCTATTATAAATAAGGCTACTATGAACACAGTGGAGCATGTGTCCTTGTTATATGTTGGAGCACCTTTTGGGTGTATGCCCAGGAGTGGTATAGCTGGGTCCTCAGGTAGTACTATGTCCACTTTTCTGAGGAACCTCCAGACTGATTTCCAGAGTGGTTGTACCAGTTTGCAATCCCACCAGCAATGGAAGAGTGTTCCTCTTTCTCCACATTCTGACCAGCATCTGTTTCACCTGAGTTTTTAATCTTAGAGATTCTGACTGGTGTGAGGAGGAATCTCAGGGTTGTTTTTTATTTGCATTCCCCTTCTAAGAAGGAGTGAAACATCCGCACTTTGGTTGTCCTTCTTCTTGAGCTTCATATGGTCTGTGGATTGCATCTTGGTCATTCCGAGCTTTTGGGCTAATATCAGAGAGTACATACCATGTATGTTGTTTTTGTGACTGGGTTACCTCAGTCAGTGTGATATTTTCTAGATCCATCCATTTGCCTAAGAATTTCATGAAGTCATTGTTTTTAATGAGCTTATGTTTTTCTTTCTCAATTTTTTCATATTCATTTTTTTTAAATAAAAATTACTTTAACCTCAGAGTCCATGCATCTGGTAGTGGCCAAGAAAACACCGTCTCATATTCTACAGAGGTTATTAATATACATATATATATTCCTGGAGCAGTGATTGGTCTAGGTTTGTTACATGCCCGAAAATAAAAAACCAAAGGCACAGAGAGTGTTACACTTGTACTCCAACCTCCTGACTCCAGTCAAGTGGAAGTAGAAGTAGAGTTTCTTCCACCTTGTGATGAAATTGTTCACATGAAGATGGGCAAATAAGAAGGACGGAGTCAGGCTGGAAAGATGGCTCAGCTGTTAAAGGCTAGATTCACAACCAAAAACTATAAGAAGGATGGAGTCACGAGATCTGTGACTCCATCGAGATGCCTATTGTCCTAGCGATGCAAAGCTTTCGGGTTTTACTCTCGGAACTATTTTGAATCGAGTCGTCAGAAAGAATTGATATTAAGTAATAATCTCCAAGTCCCGACTAACCGAATTATTTTCTTCGTGTTCCAAAAAGAGTAAAACGAAGCCCGGAAAGGTTAACTTGACTCGGTAAATCAACCTGATTTGAAGGCATATTTTAAAATTGCATTCTCTGTTTTTCATGCCATTGTCTGCCGACGAGGCCTGTCACCGGGGAACGATGTAAAAAAAAAAAAAAAAAAAAAAAAGGTCAAATCCAGCTTACTGAGGATGCTGTAACCCCAAATACGCCCGAGTTAGCTGAACTGCTTTTAACCCAAATTCACAGGATGTTTGCACACATTTCAAGGTCATAGAATGTCAAACATAAAAAGGAGGAGGAGGGGGGGGGAAAGAAGAAAGGAAGGAAGGAAGGAAGGAAGGAAGTTCTAAGTACTTAAAATTAAACTAGAATTCTAGCTATATTATACAAGGATGAGCAGGTTTGCTCAATGGTCCTTCAGCATTTCAATTAAGGGCAATAGTAATCAACAGAGTCTGCCATTGTGGCACGTCTACAGAAATGTCCTCTGCAGGGGAGTGGAGACAGGCTGCTGCATTTTGACTTCCGAGTGGCAGGACCATACCGCCCGCATAAAAATGGAGCTTCAGTCTGAAGGTCCGGGACCTGTGAATGAAGTGTCCCCTAGCCTAAGGAAAAGAGCTTCCCTCTTCCATCCACAGGGGGATGGAAGTTGGTCACTTCACCCTGCTTTATCTTTTCCCCGTGTTAGTCCTATCCCCTTTAACAGCGTGCCTTCCACCAACAGTGAATCTGAAATGCATGATGTTTAAAATTGGAATATGCGCAGAAGTGAGGCCAAAATAGGATTGAATATGCAAGGAGGGCAAACGGCTTGGTGTGCCTCAATAAACTTGTAATTAGTGTTTCGATTTTATTTTTGTCATTTAGCAAATACGTTAAAAAACTAGTAACATGCAGACGTGACGGTACATACCTATAATCTCACCTCTAGGAGTGCAAAATTATGAGAAATTGCTAGCCTGTGTTACATAGTTCAACCTCATATTAAAAAAAATAATGAGAGTGTGAAAATCATAGTAGCATTCTTATGAGTTATGCACGTGGTGAGAAAAACTGGTCATGTACCCCTGACATTAAGGAGTAAAGACTCACTGGAACCTGTGGCAATGAAATTTTTTTTCCCAAACTATCAGCAATAGTAATAAATCTCCTGGGTTTGATGAGCTCTTTGCCTTATATTTTTGTTGTGCTTTTTCTTTTGAGACAAGTCTTACTCTGTAATTCAAGATATTCTAGAACCTTCTATGTATCCTAGGATGGCCTCTGAGTCAGTAATTCTCTTGTCTTAGTCTCTCAAGTTCTGGGATAACTTGTGTAACCCAATGCCCAGTGTGTGTGTGTGTGTGTGTGTGTGTGTGTGTGTGTGTGTGTGTGTGATGGTATCTGTGCTATTATGTACGTACTCCTCTCCCTAACTTAATTATTTCAGTCTACACAATGCTGAGAAAATGTGTCCATGTGATTTGTAACAGCTGTAGTTAACTAATTTTGAGGCTTTTATATTCCCTCCTGGGGCTGTCTTACAATTTCTTGTTGTTTTTCAGTAGCTAGACTTCTGAGGGCATTTTCTTTTCAGTTTTTATTTGTGCAACTGATAATTTGATAAACATCTTTATTCATTTCTCTTAGTTTACCCGCCTAAGAATATTGTTAGGTTCTCAGTTATAACATTGGTAGATTTTGATGTGTAAAATATTTAGTTTGTGTTTGTGGCACTGTGGATTTTGCCCAAGGCATTCTGGGTAAGTGCTCTCCTACTGAATTACACTATCAGCTCAAGAACATTTAACCTGATATGGATACAACAAGCTGTTTTTTCAAAGTGATAAACCATCTCATATTCTCACCAGCAGTATCTGAACATCTGTGGATTTACATATTTGCTTGGATTTACCATTATCCCCAATGTCTGGATGTTTGTACACTTAGTGGTTATGAAACCTAAGTTCTTTATTATTTTAATGTTGTTTCTTTAATAAAGTTGAGCATATTTTATTTTTAAAAATTAAAAAATTAGTGTGCGTGTGTGTGTGTGTGTGTGTGTGTGTGTGTGTGTATGTTTTTCCTACATGTACATCTGTGAACCACTTATGTGCCTGAATGCCTGAGGAGGTCAGAAGAGGTCGTTATAATGTGTGAGCCCAGAGGTTGCCTTTCTAATCCATGAAACACACGTATTTATGGCTGTTGCCTAGAAATTTCTGGTGTCTTTGGAGACTCAGGAGTGTTATGTGAAGTTTTTTGGGAACCTGTCTTATGACAGGATGTTTTGCTGAAGCAGACATGTTTTGCAGAGAACAGACACCTGGTATTTTTCTGGAAGCTGCCTGGAAAAAGGGCATGCGATGTTTTGCTAGAGCAGCCATGTGAGAGTACACACGATGTTTGGATAGAATATAAGTCAAACCCAACAGACAGTGGGGTGACGCTGGGCATTGATTCACCTTGACACACTTTCCTGGTCTTCCTTGGACTTTGCTGGCACTGATCATGGCTGACTCTGGTCTTTGCTGACGATGCTCTGGCATCGATTCGGCTTGCCTTCTTCAGTGATCACCATTTGCCCTGCTTTGTAGAGAGCAAGGCACCAAAGCAGCTTCTTGCCCCTTCCATGGACTCAGGCAGATTTCGAGAGCCTTGTGGTTTCTTCTGGATAGAACTGCCATTGCTAATCCATGAGTGGTGTTTGTGGGTGGAGCTACTGCTGCTGAGTCATGTGAACTGAACTGCTGAGATCCTGTCAGTGAAGGTCGGAAGGGCCCCAAGGAACTATTTCTAAGCAGGTCCACATCCCCGATTGACTATTAACCTCTGGTGGGTGGTGGGATTTGAAGGGGAGGGTAAAGCGTTTAAGAACTCTTACAAGAGTAGGTTTTGAAAAATCTAGGCCCAGAGTTGCCCATTTCCCTTTTGATGTGTCTTTCCTTACTGAATTGGAGGTGTTTTTGACGACACATTTTTGCGTCTGTCTCCCTGTCGATCCTTTAAGAATCACTATTGTAAATTTCAATATAACTGACTCAGTATTTCCATCGTGATTTGTACGCATTACTCTTAAGGGAATCCTCACTGAATAAAATCTTCGCTGTTCTAGAAATTTAAACTTTATTTCCTCCATCCCACCTTATCCGAAATTGATGTTGATACATTGATATGGGGTAGAGAATGAGCTTTTCTCATATGATTAACTGGCCCTCATTCCCTCTGACTTGTACTTTAGTCTTTTGTATGCACGGTCTCACATGGTTTCTATTCTGTTCTGTCAGCTAAAAAAATATATGATTTTTCACAGGCGTCACAGAGTTATTGGGTATTTTACTCTTATAAGGACTCTAAAGTGCTAGGACGTTTACTGCCATTATTTTAATCTGAGGACATTTTGGCTTTTCTTGTTCCTTTGAACTCTTGTTCATTTCAATAATACGTTCTCAAACTCTTCAAAATGTTTGTTTGGGATTCGGGTTTTCAGAAGGGCCAGTGCCAGAGCTTGCATGTAGCGTTCAAACCCGAACCCAAACTCACAACCAATCCGTTCCCGAGTCAGACATCAGTCCTTGCTAGAGTCCTGTGCACTACCCCAGCTCTGTAGACGTCTGCTCCTCTGTCTCCGTGAATAGCTTCCATCGGCAGTACTCCAGTGAGTTGCCTTGTGTGCTATTTGACTCTTTGCTCTTTATGTCCATGATACTGTAAATGTATCAGTTTTACCCACCTGCCTTCCCGGTGGTGAGCACCCGTCCTCCTGTGGCTGGGTGCTGTAGGTCACACTGACTTCTTTTCATGTCTGAACTTTGTGGGGAACTGTGGGTGTGTCTTCAGGAAGGAGCTCTCTGGGTGATAAGTTATAGGAGGCCACTAGATTGTCTCTCGGGATGCTGTTCTAGTTTAAAATTCTACATGCTTCTCACTGCCTGTTGGTTCTTTCTATGTCCCTGTTTACCTAGACATAAGTAACATCTTGGAAGTTAGGGTTTTCATGTATTTCTTTTTGTCTAATTTCAAAGTGTTTTCCAATGAGTATTCTTTCTTGTATGATTATGGTTATGAACAAGTTTGTCCTTCAGAACCAATTACCCTCAATACACATAGGCAAAACAGGCATGTTGCATGCACATACACAGATACACATATACCACTCTTCTGTTTTTCTCATACATGTAAAGTATGCAGAAAGCTTTCTTTCCAAACAGACCTCTATTCACCTACCTTTTTTTCTTCATCTCCACTCAAACCTAATGAGATGTTGCCTGCCCCTACCCCCAAAATTCTACTGAATCCTAGTAACATGGAAAAACATGATTTGGTTTAATGAATATGAATATTTGTTTGCGGTAGAAAAATGATTTAAAAAAAATCAGATGATGAAACTGCTGAATATAACTAACTTTAGGCAATGTGAGCGAGCAGAAGAGCGCTCCCCAAACGGACTTAGCTGAGTCCATTGTCCAACAGAACTGGGAACCCAGACTCTTCACGGCAGATGGCGCAGCGCCATCTGCTGGGTGCCTTGTATTACTGGTCTCCAGCCATGTCTCCACTCTGCCACCTGGTGGCTTTTCCTTTTGCTGCAACACTTGCTCAGAATGAAACTAGGGATTTAAAAGTCTTTCTCTGCGTGTTCAGTACAGATAAACAATACTATTCGAATACAATATTATTTGAGTAAATACATAATATTTGAATGTCGGCTGTGGCGAGATGCATGCCTGCAGACCAGCAATCAAGAGGCAGAAGCAGAAGGATTAATTACAATTTGAGATCAGCCTGGTCTATATAGGGAGTTCCAGAACAATTAGTCCTAGAGACACCAACTCTAAAAAAGGGGAAACAGAACAAAAACAATCCTTGTTCGGTTGGGTTTATCAACGTGGACATCAGTAATGTGCAGGGCTAATCATATTTCATAAATGTTTGCTGAGTGAATAAAATAATTAACGTCTACTAGTATGAAGTATGATTTAATGTCAAGGAGATCAGGTAAAGATTACATTTCTGACTTCAGACTAGAGTGTAACTGACTTCAAGCTTTTCAATGGAAGTGTAAGTGAATGACATAGGAGACAAAACGTTTCAGAGAACATAAGCCCAAATGAAATGACATTTGCTAGTTAAAAATCACAAATCACAGGGCTTTTACCTTTCTAAATAGTTTTTAGACACACACACACACACACACGCGCACACACACACACACACACACACACACACACACACACGTAAAATGCCCAGAAACACATGCACAAGAATATATAGACTTAAAGTAATATGGCTTTAACAAATATAAATGGCATAGTTTTGATGGAATTCCCGGAGTTTAAGTTTTATTTGTACTTAATGTGTGTGGGAAATCATTTTGTGACATATTCAGAAACCTATAGAACTCTGCTTAACACCCTGTTTTAGTTAGGGTTTCATGGCTGGGAAGAGACACTAGTCTTGGTTGGTGTTTCATTGCTGTGAACAGACACCTTGACCAAGGATACTCTTAAAAGAAAACATTTAACTGGGGCTGGCTTATAGTTTCAGAAGTCTAGTCCATTATCATCATGGCTGGAGGCATGGCAGCATGTAGGCAGGCATGGTGCTGGAGGAGCTGAGATTTCTACACCTTGATCTGAAGGCGGTAGGAGATTGTGTGTCACACTGGACATAGCCTGAGGATATAAAAGACCCCATATCCTGCCTCCACAGTGACACACTTCCTCTTAACAAGGTTACATCTCCTAATAGTGCCACTCTCTCTGGGCCTATGGGGCCAGTTACATTCAAACTACAACACACCCACAAAGCTGTCCACAGTTTGCATGTCTCGCAGAGCTAAAACCATTTCACAGGTTGGAAGGTTTTGTTCTTACAATCCTTTCTATACCATTCTTGGGTCATCGTGTCATCATCATCTTTCCCCTCCTCCTCCTCCTCTCCCTCCTCCTCTCCCTCCTCTTCCTCCTCCTCCTTCTCCTCCTCCTCTTCCTTCTCTCCCTCCTCCTCCTCTTCCTCCTCCTCCTCCTCCTCCTCCTCCTCCTCTTCCTCCTCCTCTTCCTCCTCCTCCTCCTCTTCCTCCTCCTCCTCCTTCTCTTCCTCCTCTTCCTTCTCTCCCTCCTCCTCCCCCTCCTCCTCCTCCTCTTCCTCTTCCTCTTCCTCTTCCCCCTCCTCCTCCTTCTCCTCCTCCTCTTCCTTCTCTCCCTCCTCCTCCTCCCCCCTCCTCCTCCTCCTCTTCCTCCTCCTCCTCTTCCTCCTCCTCCTCCTTCTCCTCTCCTTCTCCTCCTCTTCCTCTTCCTCTTCCTCTTCTTCCTCCTCCTTCTCCTCCTCCTCTTCCTTCTCTCCCTCCTCCTCCTCCCCCCTCCTCCTCCTCCTCCTCTTCCTCCTCCTCCTCTTCCTCCTCCTTCTCCTTCTCCTCCTTCTCCTACTCCCCCTCAACAGGATTTCTGTGTAGCCCAGGCTGTCCTAGAACTCACTCTATAGACCAGGCTAACCTTCAACTTACAGAGATCCGCCGGCCTCTGCCTGCTGTGTGCTGGGATTGAAAGCATGGGCCACCACAGCCGGGCACATTCCTTGGTCATTATCTTCCATGCACCTGTGTTTCTCTAGGTTAGAGTCCAAGCAATGGGTCAAAAGGATGTATGTGTTTAAAAGTTTGGTGACATGAGCCTATGTTTATTATGATTGATATATGAAACGACAGTAGTTTCTCCCACTAAGTATGGTTAGTGAAACTGATATATCTTTATTTTTGAGGCGTTCGATATAATCCCATTTAATGAGGCAGCATCAATTTTCTCCGTTTTAATACTTGCTTGGGCATCTTGTTGACACTGTCTAAATTTGCTACTCTTGAAAGTCAGCCTGGCGAAGCAACTGGGCTCCTCTCCCGCTCATCCTCCCTCCTGTCCCCACCTCATTCCATTCCCACCCCATCCCCCATCCCTTTCCCCACTTCCCCATCCCCCTAAGAATTCTAAACCGTGCCTGACTCCTGAAAGGGTCTCCTCCATGCACTCAGCAGGAGGTTGGACAGTGGTGACAATACATGAGATAGCTGCTTTGTGAAGCTTTTTGCATGAAAAAGGTTTTTATGTGATTGGAAATGTATATATATTTTAGTAAAAATATTAAAGGTGTATTAAGCAGATTAAAACCAGATAAGGATTCATGCCTCAGAAATAATTAGCATTATCTTTTCGGCTTATGCCTTGCCTGCAATAGACTACTTTAAACAATGTTGGGGCTTTGCAGTAGTAGTAACTTGCAATCTGTTTCCCCCTGCACTTTAAAACATATCATAAATTTTCTGTCATATCAATATGACATCTCTTCAAAGTTTGGCTTCCACAACACATAAACATTTACAACTTTCCATTGACTCTGGAAATTTACGAGGACCTGTGCATTCAATTTGATTGTGATTATGAATGAATCCAAGGCAGAGAAGCTGAAGTATGTTTGTATTTTCTCAGTTACTAATGAAGAGGCATTCTTTTACTAAGCGCCTGCTGCATTCTAATTGATTTGCAACGTATGTGATAAATACGTCGTAATTCTCATCACAACCCCTTTCCGAGCCCAGGGCAGTATCACGGACACCAACTCAAAGAGATTCCAGGAGACGGGAGGGAGAGCTAGCTGGCAGAACTCGGAACCTGCAAATGGCGAGGTCTCATTTAGAACGCTTAATGCCTGTAATTGATGTCCCCACCCCCGCACCCCAGTTTGCATCCTTTCTTCTTTGTTCAGAGAGTCCAATTTCTCTTCTTTTTAAAATCGCTACTTAAAACTGCTCGTGTCTTTGCCCCTCAGCCAAAATAATGTCACATGTGACTTCCACTCCAAGAGCTACTGAGTTTTTGTTCACTTCATAAATTGTATTGAGAGTAACTTCCATGGGGAATTAAATAGCTTTCTTCAGTTGTTCTGGCTGCTTACAACAGTCCGGTGACCCGTGTCTGTGTTTATTTTTTTTTTATTAACAGAGCGGGAGCTTCAGGGATGAAGTACCCTGGTCTGTCGTTGACCACTAAGGCTAGAGCGCCATCTGTCGGCGGTAGACCAAACCAGAGCTGACAGTAGGAGCGAATGAGTTAGGATTAGATCTGAGTTTAAATTTTAGTTCCAGGGGAAATTTTTTTTTTTTTTGGTTCTTTTTTTCGGAGCTGGGGACCGAACCCAGGGCCTTGAGCTTCCTAGGTAAGCGCTCTACCACTGAGCTAAATCCCCAGCCCCCTCCAGGGGAAATTTTTAACAGAATATCTTTTATACATGTAAATTGTATTTTATCATATGCTTTTCCCTCTCACACCCCAGGCACCCTCCAAGTACATTCCGACCCCTTCAGGGCCTCTCCATTTTGTTTTGTAACCCCGGTACTGCCTGTCGGGATGCTGAGTGGTCTCGGTGGGTGGCAACATCTTATAGGGGTCTTGTGTGGGTAGCCACAACAGGATGAGTCCGTGAGTACAGTGTCATGTCCAGAAGAGAGCATTTCACAGCACCCTGCTTCGTCCTATGGTTCTTAAATTCCCCTTCTACCTCTGCAACATTCCCTGAACCTTGGACAAAAGATGATATAGCCCTCATTTTCAGGGCCAAACTTTCCATAATCTTTTATTCTTAGAACCTTGACCAGCTTTGAGTTTCCACATTAGCTATGGACCGCTACACTGTTCGGATCAAAGTTCAGGGCACTAGTTATGCACACTAGTCCGTGTGCATAAACAAACACCTGGAAGGCGGTTTGACATTGTGTCCGCAAGAGAGGAGTAGTTCTCCCCTAGGGCCTCCTGAACCAGGAACTTTTGGCCAGGATTTTACAGTTCTAGGCAGGAGTTCTCTCCTGTGTAGCAGGCCTCAAGTACAATCAGAAAGCGTGTGTCCCCATAACCTTTGCTCCACTTACTGGACCAGCGGGCAAGTCTAGCCTGGCAGGTTGGTATTGTAGCACGCACGTTCTCTACTGAGTAATATACCATTGGTCGATTTTTCTCATCAACCAGGCTATGTAGCACCTTTTGGTACTATGAAAGCTAGCCAGGAGAGAGGAGGTTTTCAGGCTAGTTCCAGCTTTATTTCTCGACGTCAATGCAACCGAAGTGGGCTGCATCTCATGCAGCAGTGTCTTGCCATCTCCTTTGGGCAGCCAAAGGGCGATGACGGTAGGCTGTGCTGTTTTGTGGGCCTCTGGGACCTCCTTGACCAAAAACTTACAGGGAAGTACCCCATGCCTGTTACTGTGGTTTTTATTTAGCAATCTGTGTCTTCTGAGGGACGTGTTGTCTACCTAGGCACCCGGGTTCAAGCTCCTTTTAAATATGATGTGTCTTAACTAGCTTCCAAAATAGTTGGTTTCCAAATGGACTTTTAACACATCCTTGGCTTTGGTTGACTGGTGCCTGTTGTTGTAAATGATTAATAATTGACTCTATTAGTTCTTAATATGAACGGGTCAGTCCTCCAATGAGACATAGTCCTATTGATTTATTTAGTCAGCTCAGCACAATTAGTGGGTGATTAGGGTAATAGATCCCTAATCAATTTTTCTATATGCTAGGTTGGCTAATTCCCAGCTGTACACCCCAAGTTGCTTGCATTTGTGTCTCCCCTGGGCCCCCACTTTGGTCCATCAACCTGTTCTCAGGATCTACTTAGCCTGGTCAACGTTCATAGTCCATCTCCTCTCATGGTGACTTCCTCCTTTCTGTCTTCCTTCTCTCCTTCTCCTTCTCTCTCCTGTTCTCTTTCCTGTTCTCTCTCCTGTCTGTTCTCTCTCTTGTCTGTTCTCTCTCTCTCTCTCTCTCTCTCTCTCTCTCTCTCTCTCTACCTGAGACCCCCCCCAGACCAATAATCAAAACCCCACCTAACTCTATTCTCCCCAGTAATTGGCTGTAGTTACCTTTATTTAGCCAATAGCTTTAAATTGGGGAGCAAAGTTTACACCACAAAGGCCTGGGCATGTGAGAATTCACTCTTCTGGAGGACACCAGATCTTGAGGTCAGAATTTAGCATTTGCAGACACAGCAACACCAGACCAATCTGCTCCTCTTCCCTGGAGATGAAACACTACAATATAAAGAGAACCATTTCAAAGTAGACTATTCTGGGCAATCATGACCCATATCCATGGACATCAAAGTCAGCGCTGTCACCTTCTCCTCCATAGTCAGGAGACAGCTGTGCTTTTATGGCTTTATCTATTTTGGATATTTCATTTATGGAGAATTACAGAGCGTGTGTGTAGTTTTGTTTAGTTTCTTTCCCTTTGCATCACGTTCTGTAGATTCAACCATTTCATAGCATGTGTTATCAAGGTTTTGCCTTTCACTGTCTATTGTAGTGCTAGCCCCTGGGACCCTGCCCTCAAGTTAACTCTGATTGGTCTATTGTAATGCTAGCCCCTGGGACCCTGCCCTCAAGTTAACTCTGATTGGTCTATTGTAATGCTAGCCCCTGGGACCCTGCCCTCAAGTTAATTCTGATTGGTGAATAAAGATGCCAACAGCCAATAGCTGGGGAGAAGAGACAGGTAGCATTGGGGTTTTCTGGGTTTGGAGAGAGGAGACCATGAGAAGGAGAGTGAGAGGAAAAAGAAGCTGCCCTGGGAGAGAAGAAGACTATGCAGGAGAGGAGAAAGGAGAGCTGATATGGGTTAGCTGAGCCATTAAAAAGGGGGGCCATGTGGACTGGCCAATCAGAGCTAAGAGCAGCCCAGATGAAACATAGTAATAACTTGGGTTATGGATAGGAGGTAGCTTCTAACAGCATGGATGGTAGGCAGCTGCCCAGCTTTTTTACTGTCTAAGGCATATTAAAATATAAAGACTGTGTGTGTGTGTGTGTGTGTGTGTGTGTGTGTGTGTGTGTGCTCGCGTGCGCGTCTTTCATTTAAAACATAAATTGTCTAAGGCAGGTAGAAACCCTGCGTGAGGATTTTTAATATTTATTAACTACAATGTGACAGTAGTTAATTTATTTTCATGGCTGAAAGAACCATCTTTATGGCTGAATAATATCCCATTGTATGTGTATGTACACATACATGCACACATAAACACACACAAGAATTAGTCTATCCATTCATCCACTGATGGGCATCGGGCTGTTTCTATTGTCAGTTGTGAATCTTGCTGCTAAGGACATGAGTTTACACTTACTTAGGTGATTGATTACATTTTCAACACTTTGGTAAATATTTAGGAGTGGAATTTCATTGTCTGTGATCGAAGATGTAGATAAATATCTAACAATAGACCCATAGGTATATTTTATGAACAGAAAAAAAAAAAAGGTCTACAGTGGACTTAAGGGTCAGTATTTTCTCCGGCTCCTTTTCAGTGAGAGGGATGAGATAGGCTGAGTCCATGACAGGCTTCAAATCAGCAGTTAAGGAGACTAGGCCTAAATCTCTCTTCCTAAGAACTGGGCAAGTCCAAGCAAGCCCAGTCAAGTCAGTTATTGAAAACAAAACAAAACAACAACACAACAAACAAACAACCCTTCAGGCTTCAGGCAGCGGGTCAGACGGTGCCCTACCACCTGCCTGAGGCAAGGACAATAGTCAGCCACAGTTTCCAGACATCCCCAGCAACCATTTAGATTTCCAGAGCCCAGTAATGGTTCTGAAATTGCCATGGGGATGGTCCCAACAGATTAAGATAGAGGTCCTACCCCGGAATTCCCTTAAAGTGCTTTAAATTGGGCCTGCCAGCTCACTTCAGGGTCTCTCCATCTTGGAATGAGGGACCCACCACGTGCTCCTCTTCTGTAGAATAAAATGCTCCTTGCTTTTACATCCCGAGTCTAGGGTATCATTCTTCTGCGAACAACGGACCCTTAGAGCAGAGATTTGTATCACACGGAAGTTAAAGGATGTGACGTATGCATCACTTCAGCAGGTCACACTACCTCAGGTGACTTATCTCCGTGATGTGGGGAATCTGTCTGCGTTCAGATGTGTCATGAGATTAAGTCAGAAAACAGCGCACTGCACAGTTCCAGCAAACGTCAAGAGCTGTGTCAACCATCAGCCTGTGTCGTTCCTTCGTTCCCGTCATCAGGTATTTCCGAACGAGCTGTGTGCCTGTTCACAGCGGAGCCATCTCTGGGCAGCCAAAGCACTACTTCGTGTAACAGCGATGCAGTCTGTTTTGCTGTGTGTTCGTTCTGCATTGACGTGTGTGGGACTCAGCATTCTCCCTTAGAAGGCATTCATCTAGATGCAGAGGGGCTCTGAGAGAAGCAGTGTCTGGGAGTGGCGGAAAGAACCACTCAAATCAAACCACCGTGGATCTAAGCTGACGACCTGGGATCTGTTTGATAGAGCTTTTCCAGTCTGTTTCTCAGTATGTTCTGCTTTCTCTCTGGACATTTAGCTGGGTGGGATCTCCTGCAATCACCATTCTCTCTCTTTAGCTCCTTCCTTATAGTTTTCTAACAAGTTGACTCACAGCGCAACTGTTTTTGTTACTTTAGATTCCTGAAGCCCCTCCTATAATTCATATTGCATCCTTATTTTTGCATGGTTGAGAAATTATATATATATACATATATATATATATATATGTATAATGTATTTAGAGCTCTTTCCCCTAGCCTTAAGAGCTCTCCTGAATGTCCAGTGGTTACCCCTTTGCTGAGACACAGCCATACCCTGGACTCCTGAACTCTTGCTGTTTCGAATTATCACGGAATCATTAACGTTGGCAGGGATGACATTCCTTGGAAGGAAAGAAAAAAAATGATATGTACAAATTTGAAAGCAAAAAGTCATTTCCACTAAGCTTCTTGGGCAATAAATGCAAAATTCATAAAAACCAAGTCAGGACAGGAAGTATTGAGAAGACAAGGTGACTGCAGGTGACCTGACAGGCCATGAGAGAAAAACGGAATTAAAGATAATTGAGGCGTCTGAGAGAAGCTGTAATTTAAGGCATGCAGTCTTAAATTGTGGGAGTGGCCACCAAATAAGTTGAGTTTTCAATAGGGAAAGCAGGCACTAGGGAGATGACCCTACCAGTAAAGAGATTCCCCTGAGAGCTTGAAGACCCTAGTTCAGTTCCCAGCATCCAAGTAATACATAAATCTTCAAAACTTTTGAATGTGGTGGTGCACGTTATCATAGCTTGCCAATGCACTGAATTCCAATTTCTAAACTTTAGTTTCTAACGGTTGAAGGAAATACTTACCTGTAAATGGCATAACTTGGTAAGCACTCTTCTGTCCACAAAAGCTAAAGCTAGCTTCATTATTACAGTATATAATAATATAATATAACATAATAAACATATAGGGTTGAAGATGTGACTCTTGATGGATTTCTGACATAGCATTCACAAGAAAGAAATGCATATACTATTTATTTGAGGATATATGATTCTCTCCCTGTCCCTCTCTCTCCCCCTCATCTGTGTGTGTGTGTGTGTGTGTGTGTGTGTGTGTGTGTGCTCCTTACAGATCTCTCAGTAACAAGTGAAAAGGCTAAGCTAATTAATATCAGAGAAAAAGGAAGCAGCATGAACAAGAAGCTGTAAAGAACATAGAATGTTTTGACCTAACTTCAAATATTTTTCTTCAGGGGCAGACTAAGACAAATACTACCCCATGAACACAGCCTGCATGTCCTTGAACACTCATGCTCTACCATAATGGCTAGTTAGAACACACTACACAGATAGGGAATGCTGAACTTTAAATTCTTTATCTTCCATAGGATACTAACTTAGGAAGTAATTATTACATACTACACCCCCTTCCCCCAACTTAAGGACAAGATGATCAGGAAAACCTCTGTGTCAATTATTTGGCACAACAGTTAAGATCTCATTGAATCTGTTCTGACATCGAGGACTAAAGAAACTGGGAGCCCTGCGTTTTCCAACCCTTGCAGTGCGTTTGCCCCACACCCCGGCTAGAGGCTCACCCTATAATTCTGGTTAACTTGGAAGCCACTCTGTAACCCAGGCCAGCCTCAAATGTATAGCAACCTTTCTACCTCAGCCTCCTAAGTGCTGGGGCTCTGGGAGTGGGCCACCACACCAAGCTATGGCTCCCTCTTATGCTCCCCCCTTCAAAGTTCCATGGGAAAATTCCTCAAGGGGCTACCATGAAATGAAGAGAGCTCTGGGTGATGTCCGGCTCATTTCTGTCACACAGTTCAAGGATCTATTATAAATAAGGTGCCTCTCACTATGACGATCAGAGTAAGAGGGGGGACTCATTACTTTATAAAGTCTCTGTCAGACATTTGCAGATACACTCTCAAAGAGATACCGTGCAACTCTTTGAATGGCCATTTTGGTCTAGTAAACCTTGTAAATTATTTCCTTGTTAAAGTCATTAAGTAGTTTCTTTGTTTATCTGCTCAAACATATTAAATATTTGGCTTGATCTTATCCGACTTTCACATTACAGCTCCAAACAATAATGGCTCCACCTTCCAAGGATTGCCTTGTCTTTTTTTTTTTTTTTTTTTAGCAGAATAGGGATGGATCGTTAAATTATTCAGTTCTGACCTTCTGTTAACTTTCTGAGATCTGATTATCATCCAAGAAAGCACTCTAATTTTCTAGTATCTGGATAAATTGGTCGGCATGCCTTCTGTGTCCTCGTTTATACATCCACACAAAGAGTGAATCAAGGGCTGGCAGGATGGCTCAGGGGGGAAAGGTTCTTGCTATGAATCTTTGATGACCTGAATCTGATCTCTGGGACCTACATAAAAGTAGCCAGAGAGAACTAATCCCAAAATGCTGTCTGCTGATTTCCGCATGCACATTGTTTCCTCTCTTCTTTTCTTGCTTTTCTTTTGGGAACTTCTGTTCATCCTTAAATATTTTGAAGTGTTTTTCTGTTTTTGTTTGTCTGTTTTTGATTTGAGACACTGTACTGGTTGGTTTTGTGTGTCAATTTGACACAAGCTGGAGTTATCACAGAGAAAGGAGCCTCAGTTGTGGAAATGCCTTCATGAGACCCAGCTGTAAGGCATTTTCTGAACTAGTGATCAAGGCGGAAGGACCCAGCCCATTGTGGATGGGACAATTCTTGGGCTGATGGTCTTGGGTTCTATAAGAAAGCAAGCTGAGCAAGCCAGGGGAAGCAAACCAGTAAGTAATATCCCTCCATGGCCTCTGCATCAGCTCCTGCTTCCTGCCTTGCTTGAGTTCCAGTCCTGACTTCCTTTGGTGATGAACAGCAATGTGGAAGTGTAAGCTGAATAAACCCTTTCCTCCCCAGCTTGACTGTTGGCCATGTTTATGCAGGAATAGAAACCCTGACTAAGACAGACACAGTCTCACTTTGTAATTCAAGCTGACCTCACACAGCAGCCTTCCTACCTCTTGCGTGCACGGCCATGCCACCCCAGCCTTAAATCTAAAGAGAACATCCTCGACTCTAAAAGAGCCTACCTGTGTCTCCAGGACAAGCTCATTATCTTTTCAGTTTTGTTATGATTATAACTGTCATTGTCTTACTGTCTCCTGTTGGATAAATTCAATTTAGGTCCTTCTCTTCCACTGAGATTGAAGTCCGGTTGGGTGGGGGTGGGGAGGGGGAAGACACCAACCAGGCCTTGATTCTTTAGGATCAGCACGCGACAAGGACAAGGTCTAGGTTTGTTACAGGATGCATTCCAGATGAATGTACCCTTTTGCCTTCAGTTAGCATACATGAATGGTGATCATAAAAACATAAACCCCATTGTCTGATTCCTAGATTCTATGACTATTGCCCTATGGAACAGGAAAAATCTCTCCTTAGGTGAATAGTTTAAGAAGACTTTTGGTAAGAAAAGAGAAGGAAAAATGACAGGAGACTGGGGTGATGGGACCTCAAACTAAGGAGCACCCAGATCCATCAGAGGTCGAAGAAGCAAGGAGTGGGTTCCAAGGTTTGGGGAGAGACAGGCCCTCATGAGACCTTCTGAACTTCTGGCCTCTAGAGCTGCGAAAAATAATAAGTATATTGTCTTAGGCCATCCAGTTTGTGGCAATTTGTTACAGCGTTTCAAGGAAGCCATGCTAATCTCTTGTGGCAACATTTCTGAAGTTAAGTTCCAGTCAGAAATGAAGAGTTCTTTGGATGGAACAGCATCAGGGAGGTCACGCATACAAGATTGTTCCTGAATAGCTTTTCTGATCCCATACAAGACAAAGGCACATTGTGATCCCCAAGGCTCTAGTATTTCTCAGCATCTTTGGCCAGAGGTTGTGCTTTTCTCTTCCTGTGAAATGTATGTTACCATATGTCTATAGGTGTTAATGTTCCGTAGGACAGAACTCTAGGGTCTGTGAGACTTAGAGGCCATTTACAGTCCAGCAGAGGAGGGGCATTAGGGAAGGTGCAGAAGGCATTGTTCCCGCAGTGTGCACACAGGAAACCAGCCCGAGGAGAATGGAATGCCTTTGCAAATATCTAATGTTTGCTTGGCACAGCTTGTTCAGTTGAGCTTTGCAAAATCTTCCTCAGCCTTTGTTTTCCTGGTTTCTGTGGAACGAGTTCATGTCTCAAGGCAAGTTGGGGCTGGGCTGGCTGGAAACCGCTGAGGAATTAGGTGAGTTTACTTGGTCTCCAGGTGCATGTGAAGGAATGGCCAGTTTAAGCTGTAATGTGGGATATTAATGCTTGCTTGGGGTACCCTTTCCCCTCACGGCTATTAGTTTTTCTTCTTCTTCAGTATCCTGGATTCTCTTTCTTCCGAATGTCAGCAACAGCTCAACCGTTCAGGATGTAGCGCGACTTAGTCGTATATGAAAGAATTAGTCATTGTATTTCTTTTGGCAAACCTGTCATCGTGTAACCCTGCAGCAAAATGAAGGGGAATCAGGAAGCCCAAGGATTTGACCTTATAATAGAACAAGCATGGCCCCCAGCAATTAAATTCTGGGACGGAGTAGTGGTGTGAACTGTTAAGAGGTAAATAGTGTCTACATGGCTTGATTTTTTAAGTTTTTCAAGTTAGAGGCAATATTTCAGAAAAACAACTCAAGCTCATGAAAATAGCTCCATGAAGAGAAAACCATTTCCCGCCATTAGGCAGACTTAGACTAAAGATGGCAGAAAATGCTAGAAATACTGTTTTACCAGTATCTTCTTAGCTTGACCTTACAAAGGCGCATTATTTATTTATTATTTAGGGTGCACATGTGTTGATGCGTGTGTGTACATGCATACAAGAGTTTGCTCACACACGTGTGCGTGTATGGTGGCCTGAGGTCAACACTGAGTGTCTTATTTAAATGTTAGCCACTTATTATTTTTTAGAGCTAGAGTCTCTCATTGAGCCCAGAACTCATCAATCTGGCCAGACTGGCTAACCAGCAATCCCTAGGGCTACCAATATCTTCATCTCCCAGACCCAGGATTACAGGTTTATGCACCACCACATTCAAAAGTTTTGAAGATTTATGTATTATTTGGATGCTGGGAACTGAACTAGGGTCTTCAAGCTCTCAAGGGAATCTCTTTACTGGTAGGGTCATCTCCCTAGTGCCTGCTTTCCCTATTGAAAACTCAACTTATTTGGTGGCCACTCCCACAATTTAAGACTGCATGCCTTAAATTACAGCTTCTCTCAGACGCCTCAATTATCTTTAATTCTGTTTTTTCTCTCATGGCCTGTCAGGTCACCTGCAGTCACCTTGTCTTCTCAATACTTCCTGTCCTGACTTGGTTCCTATGAATTTACATTTATTGCCTAAGAAGCTTAGTGGAAATGACTTTTTGTTTTCAAATTTGTATGTATCATTTTTTTTCTGTTTTAATGAACCACAGACATCTGGCTTTTGTTTAGAATGACATCGTGTTGCTCAGGGATGAAGGCCGTAACAGAACCTCAACCCTGGGAGACATTACTCTACCTGTGTCTAATATCTCATATTCATCTTAGTGGCCTGACCTTAAGGTTTCTGCAGACAAAACCCAAGCATTGAATCCATATTACCTACCCCTCCACCAACCTCGTCCCTCATTGCCCAATATACAGCAAAAAAAAAAAAAGTCTAATATTCCATAGGTCAGAGATATTTTTTTTCATGGAAGCTGTGAGTTAGCCTGCTATAAGGAATGTCTATTGTATGCAAACATGTATGTGAGGGAGTGATGTGCATGTATGATGAGACATAAACCATATGATATCTGCTTTCTCATGAACCGGCCAGGTAGGGCCTTTATGTGACTTGAATGTGGGCTTCAGTTGGCACATAGGAGAAGAGAGGCCATGAAATGAGGAAACTTGGAGTTCATGCATGAGTTAATGGGCCATCTCTCTTTGCAGAGAGACGGGGGTGAACTTCTACTTTACCATCTTGGAATGTCAACTCCAAAGGTCTCTATCATTGGGCCTCATGGTCTTGTTTAAATCATATGTTGAAAGCTTAACCTCTTGTGGTATTGAGGGGGTCTTTGGGAGACAAGGAGGTTATATGGTCAGTATCTTTGGGAGCAGGATTTATGTATTTATGGGATGGATCCAAATGAGCTTGTTTACCCCGCCACTGTGAGAGGTCACACTAAGAAATGACATTTTAATATCCATGCATGCAAAGCAGATTCTTACCAAATGCTCAATCTGCAATCTCTTAATTTTTGCCTTCATAAATGTGAAAAATGCACATGTGATTTTTCAATGTACCCAGTCTACATTATTTTGTTGTAACAACAGAAAGGGAGAAAGATGCTAAAAGTACCACAATTCTTTGTTTGATCCAGGAGTCACTGTGTTCTGAAGTTTCTGCCCAAGAAAACTTGGTATCTTCTTGGTATCTTGGCTAAGGTTAAATGGAAACAGCACAAAAAAAGTTCTTATATAATGTTGTATCACGAGCATTTACTCATTTTCTTTTAAGTATAAAGAAAGAGAATAGTGGTGTATAGGTCAACTGTAGCACACTTGTGTGGGGTTCTAGGTTTGAGATCAAACACCACAAACTTCCCAACAGAAAAGGAAATAAAGACATGACCTTCCTTAGAGGTCCACTCTTGGAAACTCGTAAGATGCAGAAGAAAGTGAAGTTAAGGTGAAGCACTGGCCCCCAAGTGGCATGAAAATGATGAACTTAGACTCAAACATTGGGTTCAAAGCTACACTCTGCCATTTGGCTATTTGTTTTTAGGAAGCCAAGGGAGACTCTGAAAAAGGGCAACTCTTCTACACTCCCAGGGAGAGTATAAAAAACTAAAAATAGAACTACCATGCATATATCCAGCAACCGGGGATCACTATAGCCTTAGGGATATATCCAAAATAAATGGAATTGTTACATATGAACTGCAACATCATTAATGATAGCCAAGCCATGCAATCAATGAAAGTACCCTTCGGCAGATGGATCGAGAAAGAAAAATGTAGTCTATCTACCTGTTTGATAGACTAGTATTCCGTGGTTCAGAGGATGGAAACCTGCCATTTATGTCAACACGCATGGAAATAGATGATATTGCGTTAAATGAAATAAAACAGGCATGGGGAGAGAGACACTCCCTACTCTCACTCATTCGTGGAAGCTGCAAAAGTTGACCTAACAGAAAGTTCACTAGCACAGTGAACTTTAGAGATTTTAAAGGCAAAGGGGATGGGAAATAGAGGAAGGGCAGATAGAAAGTGCCAGATACAAAGGGAGGAATTACTATTATAGCACTGCAGGTTAAATGTGCCTGACAATTCACTGAAACTCGAATGCTACTACCTTGATTTGGTCATTATTACTATATGGAGTTATCATACTATACCTCCTAAGTGTTTACAAGCACTGGGTGTCACCGACATTGAAAACATCAGGTTGTAGTTCTTCAAAATATATAGCTTATGCTGATTAATTTAATTCTTATCAAACTGAAAACATTAAGGAAATAAAAGTCAAAGATCAAAACTGTCTCTGAGCTTCTCCATTTCTCACAGGTAGGGATGTTACCTACCTGTTCCTTTCTTAACTGTTGCTAAGTTTTACGCTAAAATGGTCATATCCTTGGCCATGGGCTTTATCTGTTGTAATGCTCATTCAATGATGGACTCCGTTTATAATTTTTAGGAATTCTGGAAACGTTTGATTGGGGTCAAGAAAGCAAAGGGTTCAGTGTATAAGAACATATGCCACTCTTTCAGAGGATCTGGGTTCAGTTCCCAGCACCCATATGATGGTTGAGAGTGGTCTACTATAAATCCAGTTCCAGGGAATCTGGTGCCCTCTTAGTCCTCCGTGGGTACCAGAAACATGCACGGTGCACATATACATACATGCGTAACACTCTTACCCAGAACATTCAAAAATTAAAAAAATTAAAAAGGAGTTAAAAAGGAAGGATATTGTTTTTTTTTCTTAGACACATATTATATGCGTGAATTATGACCACAATTGCATGGAAATATTTGATCTACGAGTTCTGGAGGCTGAGGGAAGGTAAGGAGCTGACAAGAGATGCTCTTGGGGACTCTGAAATCATGAGATGTTAAAAGCATAAAAGTTGTGGTGGGAGAAAGAAAAAGAGCTTTAAAGTTTTCTTAATTCCACAGGTGACCTTTTAAGATAATTTATTCTCTAGATAAGACAATTCAAATATGCTCTGTTTAACTGTATGAGGGCTGCTGAGGGCTCAGGCCTTACTCTTGCCTGGGACACATACCTCTTTGGGGCCATAAGGCTGATTCGTTAATCTGGTTCCTCGATTTCCTCAAATATACTGAGAATACATGGTAGGCGTTTGCCGTGGTGAGTTAGTGTTTGATAAATGTCTGTTGAATTCAATTGGTTACCTAAGGGCTCAGGGCCAGGGAGACGGCAAAATATTTATAAGAACTTTTCTTATGCTAAAAAGCCTAAGAAATATAGGCTCATTGAACTGTTAGTTTTTGCAGCAAAGATGGATGTGTGTGAGTCCACCCATAGCTGAGGGGTAGTCTAGGCCTTTGTGAAGCAACTGGCCATATTAGGAGAGAAGCTGGTGGCTGAGAATAGACAGGCTAATCCTTTAAAAAGAGAAGCTTTTTAAAAAAAGGAAGAAGCCAATCACAAGCATTTTACAATGCGGGGGTCCGATGAAGTGTTTAATTTAAATTAAATAGTTTAAGCAGTCTTTTTTTTTCTTTCGTTTTCTTCTTCTTTTTTTGCTCTGCTTTTAAAAGAAAGCAGCAGAAAAGAAACAACCGTGGAGGAAGGATTAATTTTAAGAAGGTTCCATACGTTCTATAAGGAAATTGTGGTTTCTGAGGATGTCCTAAGGCACAAACCTTTGACTCATCAGATAAAGACTCAATTGTGCTCACAAAGGTCATGTTTCCTCACACAGGAGGGAGTGGCGTATTTGTAATTACTGCCAATGACAAGAGCTGAAAAAAAAAATCAGGGACTCCTAGTTAAAATATACAAGTAGCTTCTACCTCTCCAGGGCTCTCAGATTTCAAGGACTAGGTTCTGTGGAGGAGTTGAAGAAATCTGTCTTCTAGAAAGTTCTGCGCTAAAAGAGACAACATAAAACACCAGTGCTTAGGTAGAATAAACCTGTTTCACTTCTGCATACTTTTCCTTTTTGCAGATTTGACATTAATTTCGTTTGTAATGGTTCCCATTTTTTTCTCTCTCCGTAACTTCCAGCTAAATTGGTGAGCTCAACAGAGTATTAAAAGTAAGATGACATTTCTACGGCTAAGGCCTTCTTTTGTTTTATTACAAGTCTTTGTAATGACCGAGAGCTACCTACTTAAACAATGTCCACAGTCGTTGGAGCTGTTAGCAAACCACAGGGATGGCTTACAATTAAATAAATGTTAAAGAGTTATCTCACACTTGAGATTGGTAGATAATGGATCCACACAGGAAAAGTATGAGTATAGTTATTCTAGAAGTGAAAAAAAACATATCTTTCAGAAAACTAAGAGATTTGAGTTAGAATTTGAATAGAAGTAAATATAGTATCCTATTGTAATCATTTAAGACAATTATCTGTTCTTCTCCCAATGTCCTAGAAGCATATAATGGTTCGGAAAGGCTACATTTCAAATGACAGGTGATTACAATGTTGTTTATGTGTTTGTCACCACCCCCCAATAGATGTGGTATATTGGGATGTCTGAGTGTGTGCATGTATGTGCAGATGCAAAGGAATGCGCTTATGTGTACAGGTCAGAGGACAATCTCGAATGTTCTTTTTTCAAGTGCTGTCTTCCTCAATTTTTTTTGAGACAAGTTCTCTCATTAACCTGTAAGTCACCAGGCTAAGCTGTCTGGTCAGCAGCCTGAAGGGTTTATTTCTGCCTCTACAACACTGGGATTAAAAGGGAGAGGCATCACAGTTTGTTACGTAGGTACCGAGGGTTGAATTTAGGTCCCCTTGCTTGTAAGGCAATTCCTTTACCAGCTAAGTTATCTCCACAGACTTATAAATTTAACTATTTTTTTTATAAGATTTATTTATTTATTTTATATGAGTACACTGTGGTTGTCCTCAGACACACCAGAAGAGGGCATCAGATCCCATTACAGATGGCTGTGAGCCACCATGTGGTTGCTGGGAATTGAACTCAGGACCTCTGGAAGAGCAGTCTGTTCTCTTATCGGCTGAGCCATCTCTCCAGCCCAACTATTTTTTTTTTTGAAGCAAAGTTTTAGTGTAACCCAGACTGGCCTGAAACTCACTGTATAGCCCACGTTCACTTGGATTCATGACAATCCTCTTGCCACAGCACCCTGAATGCTGGGATTGCAATATTACTCCTACGAATAAATGTTTTCCAAGTAGTTACTTTTTCTAAATCACTCAAGGTATGTTGTTTCTAACATAGCATTTGGGGCATAGTAAATAGATTTGGAATGCTACAAGTGGTTGTCCGAATGTGATGATTTTCAGAAGTACTGCTTTTAAATTTCCAGACATGTGTGGGGCAGGTACAGTGTATGTGTGTGTGTGTGTGTGTGTGTGTGTGTGTGTGTGAGAGAGAGAGAGAGAGAGAGAGAGAGAGAGAGAGAGAGAGAGATGTTTATGAGCCAGATATCTTAAATATCCCCATGTGTGATAAACCTGTTCAGTTTTCTTATTTGTGTAGGTGAATAGTCAGTCTACTGTATTTAGGTACTCAATTTTTGATTCAAAAACATAAGGAAGAATTGCAACCATATTAGACATGTCTAGTTTTCTTTTCCTGCTTGTCACCATTTCCTGAGCAATACTGTTTAACAACTATTTACACAGACTTTGGAGTGTTTTCTGTTTGCAAATAGTCTAGAGATGATTTAAGATCTAGAGGTCATGGAGGGCGTATGTAGATTATGTGAAAAGACCATGTCATTGTACGTAAAAGACATGCACAATTATTATTCATGGGACCCCCAAGGATTCGGAGGGCTGACTGTAGTCTCTACAGAGGCCATCAGATGCTGAAAATCCTATTTGGGCTCATCAAACAAACAAACAAACCGACCAAACAACGACAAAAAACCAAAGCCAAAACTAAAACCAAAACCAAATGCTAGACATCACTGTGACCACAAATACAAGTGAAAAT
This sequence comes from Rattus norvegicus, assembly GCF_021556685.1. Classification (NCBI taxonomy): domain Eukaryota; kingdom Metazoa; phylum Chordata; class Mammalia; order Rodentia; family Muridae; genus Rattus; species Rattus norvegicus. The sequence goes on from NC_141540.1 coordinate 44,180,247, forward strand.
GCTCATGGCTACTTCCTCTGGCCAGCACTTGTGAAAACTTTCAAGCCTTGGGCAACTATTGAATCTAGTCATCTTGTATCTATAAATTTGTCCCAGGGAAAAGATAAGCTCAATATTATAAAGAAATTATGCATAATGTTTCAGGAAAGATAGTCAGGTAAGATGTTGGACACTTTCCCCCTTTTAACCGGGCAGTTTTCTCTGTGTTAAGTTGCAAACAACTGTCCCGTGGGCTTCTCCACAACACGCCTCTCTCTTTGATGTGTCAGTGCTTTGAGATATCTGGAAATACAGGAATAGATGTGAAATGGCCTTTGAAAGGTTTAACTTCAAGACAGCTTTTAAAAGTCTAAAAATACAATATAGGGAAAGTAAACATGAAAAAGTGATTCGTGATACCTCTAACTAGTCTTAGTTTTGAAAAACTGGGGGAAAATTCTCTATAAATCAGTAAAGAGTCAAAGAAAGATGGATGTAATAAAAAATAAGAATGAGAAAATCCCACTGGAGGACATATGGATGATTAGCAAATATGAGGTAAACTCAAGTCCTTGCAGATATGCAAATGTTAACTGTCTTGTATTGAGATATTTTATATCCAGCAGATGGCGTGTGTGTGTGTGTGTGTGTGTGTGTGTGTGTGTGTGTGTGTGTGTAGACATGTTCGACTGTGTTTGTCTTTTGTAACGTCAGGCACCTGTAAGAATGGAGATCCATAGGGGCTTGTATTCTAACGGTCCCCATGTGGTTTGGACCAATCACTACAAAGAACAATTTAAAAATAGTATACAGGGCATGAAACTCCTCTCCTAGGTGTATTGAAAAGTTGATCTCCTGCGGTTTGTATAAGGTTATGCAAATGGGCATAAGGATTTACACTGCAGTTTTGTTTTCAATGGTGAAAAGGATAGGGAGGTTTATCTTGTTTGTTGCTAGTTTGAAGATCCCCAATCATGATGTTTTGGTCCAACAAACAGGACATTAATTAGTGCCATTTCTCTGGTTCCCCCCTCCATACGAGAAGGGGTGTGACCTAAGAAAATGTAGCAGCATGCTGAGTTTCTTTCTTTCTCTTGGAGATGTGCCACCACAAGGAAGGGCGAACAATGCTGTGTCCCTTTCCTGCAGCTTTATGGTGCTAGTATTACTCTGTTGATATGGGGAGAACTGCCAAAAAATGACCTCAGCTTCGCTGAAGTTCTAAGGAGCAGCATTAGCAAGCTCGTTTGCCCATGGATATAAGATATATTGTCCAATTCAGTTTTTACCAGTAGAAAATGGAATAGTTTGATCTCTGTCACATTTTCCTTTCTCTATTAAGGGAGCCAGTATACATATTTATTGGTTCCCTTGACCTTTAACACTGGAAAACAAGCAAGAAACAGAACGTTGAAAGTAAAGACACATGTGATAGAGGTGCTGTTAGTTTCAGTAGAGGAGGGTATCCCTAAATGTATGCCTAGGGCATACTATGCTATTCTCTGACTGGGATTTTACCTTAGTGAAGTCCTTCAATGTCAAGTGTCTTTGCCTGTATGAACTGATTTTAGAAAGGTTGGACTGTGCAAATGCTACCTAGCCCCTGCCTTAATGGAGCAGGAGCAGGGATGATGCTACAGCAACCAGAACAATTGCTGTACTCCTTAAACCCCATCTTCTGGCCATCACCCTTTCAAATAAAACATTTTCGATGCCCTTCCCTCAACTGCCTAAAGAGAGCTGAACTCACGTAGGGGTATTCCAAATGGAAAACCGAAGAAAACTGACTGCATTTGTCATTTCAGAACCCCTCAGACGAGAAGCGGCTCTTTGGTAAAGGCTGGGCTGAGTCCCTCAACACAGTGTGCACATGAGCAGGTGACAGCTTGGAGAAGATGGAGCTCCCTGGGCCTTGGGCAGCTGCAGCTGTGCTCTTTCTTCATCAAGACGCCTCTCCAGTTTCTACTCTGGCTTCGTTGGGCTGGATTCAAAGAGAATGAGCTCTTACCCTTGTATCCTCTTAGAGATAATAATAATTTTTAATGGATGTCTTCCACATACGGCATTATAGTATTTCTCTGAATAATACCTGGAGATACATGCTGATACATACTGATCAGTCTGTAGTACACTCATGCTCATTTTATCTAGATGTCTGCTTGTTGACTCAATGCAATTTAGAAGGGAAGAGATGTAAACTGCTGAGTGTGTCTGGAACTGTTTCTAGAGAGTATTCGCTGGGGAAGGCAAGACCTGTTCTCAGGCAGTCCCTAGGAAAGCAGTGTCCCTTGCCTGCTGTCTTTGCTTTCCTGAGTGTGTCTATCACTTCAATTGCTATTGAACCTTCCAGCATCAATTTAATATCAGTGACTGTTTGGGGAGGTTCTGAGACTCCAGCACTGGATTACAATGGCCAAATCATTCATTTCTCTGATGCTCCAGCAGGTTGGAGGCCATTGTTGATGGTTTATGTAACACCAACTATTAAAAAAAGAAACCCTTCTTATCACACACACACACACACACACACACACACACACACACACACGTGCACAAGCACATGCACTTGAGTCCACATGCACACACACAAACACATATAAAGCACACACATGAACGCTCTCCCATTAATTCTGACCAAGAGAACTCCATTTCATACTGTGTTCAATGCCCCCTAGGAATCATCATAGTAACTCTCATGGAAACTTTGCTATAATGACAGAAATCAGTAGAAACCACAGAGTTTACTAGGATCTGCTGGATATTTACTTAAGAGTTCTCCGGATTCTTGTTCTTTATACTGACCCAGAACTCTAGTCAGTATAGTAATAACAATAGACTTATCCTGAGAGCATTCCGATGGCTTTTATGGGTCAGGTAAATGCATTTCAACACGGTGTTCACCTTTATCTGTCTACAGACACATGTATTCAATCATTCCCGTCTTTTATAGCTGTCTACATATACTTGTCAATGCTAAGGGGCCCAGAGATGTGCTTCATACATTTCCATGCTGAAAAGTACACAGGGAGAGGGAGCACACGATGAGAAAAGTCAAGGCTAGACATTCTCCAAAGTAGGGAGATTGAGTTGTTTGAAAGCATGGGTAAAAGAAGACCCATTTAATATATCACTGTTTATCCTGCATGGGGTACAATGCCTTCTCAGCTTTACTTGTGAAAGCCAGCCTTCTAGCTGTGCATTCTGCTGCAGTCCTGGGGCTATGTGCCAGCTCCCATGTGGCAGGCTTCCTGGCACACAACTTGGCTGGACATTTTGATGCCTGTGCCATTGATGGTCCATGAAGTGGAAGGGGCAGCTGTGTGAGGGAACGGGATACCTTGAGCCCACCCAGGAGCAGGTGGCAGTGGGAAAGGGCCTGGCCTGGGAATGCATTATTATTTAATCAAAAAGGTGTATGGAGGTGAACGAAAAGAGAGGCTTAGGTCAATCGAACTGGGAGATTTAATGTGCATCCTGCCCTAAAACTGCTGGTTATATTTCCTTGTATTCTTGTCCCCTGTCATTTATGCTCCTGCTGTAGCCAAGGCAATGCTGTGTTTTTTGCATTGATAATGCTCCAAGTCTGGGAATTTGGTTCAGACTTTCAATCAGCATGAGGGCTTCAAGATCCAGCAGTTATCCTCCGGAGTTCCAGCTCATTCCCTGCCTGCTCATGGCCAGGCTCCACAAATCAAATGCTTTAAGTTCTTCTAACCTGCTGTGGTCTCTTTGGTTCGTCATCCTTGGCAACCGCACATCGTTTGGGTTGGAACATTCTTCACTTAGCGAGCTCCTACTTTTCCCCTAAGACTACTTATCACTGGCCCACCCCGGGGACTCCGACAAGCATTCGGACTCTCAGTCCGCAGCTGAGAAGCCCTGGGTAAAGTTTGCGAACATTGCGTGTTAATCTCTAACCGGCAAAGTCTACACGTCATATACATCGCAAGGGTTTACTTGTCTGTCTTCTTTGGACAGAAGCTAACACTTCAAGGACAGAGACTTTCTTGCATCTATAATGCTTAGCACGCAAGAATTGCTTAATACATGGGGAAAGTATATAGCTGACTATCCAAACTAGAATGTTGCCGGTCATTCTATAGTTAAAACAGGTGCTAACTGGGTCAAGCAGAGCACTCAAATTCTCCTTTTAGTTTGGACTGCTAAGCATATTGGAATCATTTCCTTCCTCCTCCACCTGCTTTCTTCCTTTATATTGGAGATTAAACCAGGGCCTTGTGTGGACTATATAGGTGTTCTACCACTGTATTATAAACCAGCCATTTTAAAAGTTTGAGATGGAACATGTTAATTTCCCAGGCTACTTTTGTACTTTCCGGTAGCCTAGAATTACAAGCTCAACTTGTAATCCTCCTGCCTCAGCCTCTGGAGTAACTAGCACAATAGGCATGTACTATAGGCTCTGTTTTCCTTTTTTAACTTTTTTTGGTTTAAGTTTTATATATATATATATATATATATATATATATATATATATTTTCTTTAAGGAAAGTACATTTTCTTTGAATAAATGATGCTGTGAGGTTACTTCCTAGGAGACATCATTTTTCTTTTTTAGCATTTGTCTTAGACTTTTTCTTTTCTTTTTCCTTTTTTTTCATATTGGATATTTTTATTTACATTTCAAATGTTATCCCCTTTCTCGATTTCCTGTCCATGAGCCCCCATCCCTTCTCCCCTCCCCCTGCTTCTATGAGGGTGTTTCCCCACCCAACTACCTACCCCTTCCTGCCTTCCCGCCCTGACATTCTCCTACAGGGGTGCATTGAACCTTGGCAGGACCAAGGGCTTCTCCTCCCACTGGTGCCCAACAAGACCATCTTCTGCTATATATGCAGCTGGAACTATGGGTCTGTCTATGTGTACTCTTTGGATGGTGGTTTAGTTCCTGGGAGCTCTGGTTGGTATTATTGTTCTTATGGGGTTGGAAAACTCTTCAGCTCCTTCAATCCTTTCTCTAACTCCTCCACTGGGGACCCCATTCTCAGTTCAATGGTTGGCTGAGAGCATTCACCCCTGTATTTGTCATGCTCTGGCAAAGCCTCTTAGGAGACAGCTATATTAGGCTCCTGTCAGCATGTACTTCTTGGCATCAGCAATATTGTCTGTGTTTGGTGGCTGTATGTGTATGGGCCTGGATCCTCATGTGGGGCAGTGTCTGGATGGCCTTTGCTTCAGTTTCTGCCCCAAACTTTGTCTCTGTATTTCCTCCTATGAATATTTTTGTTCCCCCTTCTAAGAAAGACTGAAGCATCCGCACTTTGGTCACCCTTCTTCTTGAGCTTCATGTGGTCTGTAAATTGTATCTTGGGTAATTTGAGCTTTGGGGCTAATATCCACTTATTAGTGAGTGCATGCCGTCTATGTTTTTTGTGATTGGGTTACCTTACTCTGGATGATATTTTCTAGTTCCATTCATTTCACTATGAATTTCTTGAAGTCATTGTTTTTAATAGCTGAGTAATATTCCATTGTGTAGATGTACCACATTTTCTGTATCCATTCCTCTGTTGAGGGACATCTGGGTTCTTTCCAGCTTCTATTATAAATAAGGCTGCTATGAACATAGTGGAGCATGTGTCCTTGTTATATGTTGGAGAATTTTTTGGGTGTATGCTCAAGAGTGGTATAGCTGGGTCCTCGGGGAGTGGAATGTCCAATTTTCTGAGGAACCTCCAGACTGATTTCCAGAATGGTTGTACCAGTTTGCAATCCCACCAACAATGGAGGAGTGTTCCTCTTTCTCCACATCCTCGCCAGCATCTGTTTTCACCTGAGTTTTTGATCTTAGCTATTCTGACTGGTGTGAGGTAGAATCTCAGGGTTGTTTTGATTTGCATTTCCCTGATGACTAAGGATGTTGACCATTTCTTTAGGTGCTTCTCAGCCATTTGGCATTCCTCAGCTGAGAATTCTTTGTTTAGCTCTGAACCCCATTCTTTTAATAGGGTTATTTGGCTCTCTGGAGTCTAACTTCTTGAGTTCTTTGTATATTTTGGATATTAGCCCTCTATTGGATGTAGGATTGGTAAAGATCTTTTCCCAATATGTTGATTGCTGTTTTGTCCTAATGACAGTGTCCTTTGCCTTACAGAAGCTTTACAATTTTATGAGTTTCCACTTGTCAATTCTTGATCTTAAAGCGTAAGCAATTGGTGTTCTGTTCATGTAATTTCCCCAGTGCACGTGTGTTCGAGGCTCTTCCCCACTGGCTCTATTTTCCTAATGGTGCCAGCATCCAGTATATTTCAAGGCACACTGGAAACACATCATGTTGAGAAGTGCTTAAGTCCATTTTATTAACTGTTAGCTACCACTGGTACTTCATCCAGAACAGGTCATCCACCATTGCTATATGGCAGGGATTTGGTAGTGGTTGCGAGTTCTAATAGAAAAATAGTATTTTTCAAATGAGTACACAAGGAGCTGCATGCAGGGAACAGGTTGCACCAACTCCAGTGTCTTCCACAGTGAGTGCTCCCTTATATATACAGTCACCTTTCTCTGGAGGTCCCTCTCTTTTTGCTTAGTTAAACCTCTGGATTTTTGTAACCTTCAAAGTTATTAATAAAGCTAGTTGCAGTAATATATATATATATATATATATATATATATATATATATATATATATATATATTTAATCCCAGCACTCAGGAGACTGACATACCTTGAGTTTGAGGCTGCATAGCAAAACTCAGTCTCAAAAATAAGCAACCAAATGAAAGTTAATGGTAAATAGGTCATCCTTTCAAACTTTTGCACATGTTTTTTCTTGAGAATATGGTTACTGTGGAAACGGTGTTTGGAAGCTATGAATAAGAAAGAATGAAGTCTGGGATATCTTTGAGTGGGAAGTCAGAAATACCAGAATCTCTTCATTCATGAATAGTTCTTGGCTAATGACTCAGTTCAGTCGGTTCAAGAGAATGTTTCTCAATTCTCTTTTGACACTCTTTCGGTGTTGTTTTTGTATCCTCACCTCAAGGAAGACATGTTTTTTTCTCTTGTGTGGGAGTCCCCTGCCCACAGGATCATTTCAAGTTAGAATGAAAAATCACTCTGAGAAGAAAAGAAACTGCTTCGCTGAGCTGCTGAGATCTTTGTTTAAGCTCTGAACTTTAAACAATTCCTTCTAAATATACCCAGCGCCTATTAGCTCTTCCAAGTTTTCAGAGAAACTATTAAATTTGACAAAAACTCATGAACTTGGTGGTACACATCTATTTCCAGACACACAGAATCAGGCATTAATGCCAGGGTTCAGTAATTGCCAAGGTATGTAGGTTTTTTGGTGGTCAGGGTCTTCAGATGATCGCGTGTGTAGATAGAGGGGCTGAGAACTGGGAATAGCATGCTAAGGTTCTACTTACCGCTTGAACAAAAACTCTGTTGGAGGTGTCTCAGAGCACATGCTCAAGGCAGAATATACACAAAGCATCCTCTTTTCAGAGAGTCACAAAACTGTCAGGAACTAAGAGAAATCTTCATTAAAATTCTTTAACAGGGCTGTTCTAAAGCTCTCCCTCCTTTTGTTTCCACACTGGTTAAAACTTGTCCTTTCACAAAGAACCAAATTCTAAATTCTATCAAAGGAATTTGATCTAATTATCTTACCCTGCATATTCCCAACCAAAGAAAATTAAATCTAAGAGGATATGTACCAGAAAAAGGCCTGGATCTGACACAAAATATCCAGAGAACCTTGAGTAATTAATTTCCTTCTCCCCTTCCTGGCCTCATTATCCTCAGCGATACATGTAAACTAACGATCAGAAAAGGCGATTGCACTTCGATTGTGTGGGTTCCGGGCTCTAACGTCGAACTGAGAAGAACGCGCCCTCTGACCACTAGTCGTCCTTCTTGTGCAGAAGATGAGAAAGCATCCTCTGGCCCTGCAATGCTTCCTCAGACTGGTACCCAGAAGAGAAAACTGGCCCCTTCACTACACTGACCTTCATTTGCTTATTATCTTCATATTTTCCCAGAGAGTCCCATATACATAGATCTGCATTATAAAGAGGGCTTTTAAGTAGGCTAGCTTCTCTATAGTATGGTTAGCCATTAACGGTTTCCTCCGTAGGGAGTGTTCGTTAAACTCCAGGTGAAGGGGTTTAAGTCCCGGGGGATTGTGATCAGATGTACATAATCGAATGTGGGTGGTTTTTTGTTTGTTTGTTTGTTTGTTTGTTTGTGCTTGGAAGCACATATATTCACCCTTCTGGGCGCAAGAACAGGAGAGAACTACCGCAAAGGCAAAGAGCTGGAAGCTTCCTTGTAGGTGTCTCTGTGTGGCGACTCAGGTTTTTATTTATATTGTTGCAGACATCAACATCTCAAACTGAATCCCGAAGTGAGTGAATGCAAGACACATTCAATGAGGACAGTACCTGACACCCATTTTTCAGGCAGTTAGAAGCTCAAATATCAGGAAGAAAAAAAAAACGTGGCTTGGTCTTTTATGATGCAGTTTCCAATCGAATTTATGGCATGACGGTGTGTGTTCTCTAGAACTAATGGTTGAAAGACTGAAAATATCCGAAGATTAATTATTATCACTTTAACTTTGGGAATGTAGGAATGAAAGTTAAATTGCCAAGTAGTCTGCTTGATGCCATATTTCTGTATGTGTAAGGACAGAAAGAAGGGAGTTAGAGTAATAGTCACATCAGTATAATTACGGGTATAACAATAACATGCTATATTTAAGAATGTATTATTTATATGTAATTCGTATAACATAATATACATATAATACTATTTTCCTGTGGATTTTATATCCTTAGATTCAACCAGCTGAAAAGCAACAGTATTTGGAAAACAACCGTGTTTATTAAATATGTACAAAAATGTTTTGTGATTATTCCTTAAGCAGTAATAATTTTTACGTAGCATTTTTGCCATATTAGGCACTAGAAATAATGCAGAGATGAAGTAAAGCTTATTGGAATAGGTAAAATATGTGGGTAGGCTGTTGTATATGAACAGCATATTATTTTAAATAAGGAATTTAAAGAGCTACAGATTTTGACAGTCTAAGGGGAATGAACTAGAATTATTTTCCTGCAGATTCTGAGGGACAGCCGTTTGTGTGTGTGTGTGTGTGTGTGTGTGTGTGTGAATTTTAAATATATACACGTGTGATATAGCCTGGTATATATTATTTACATGAGTATTGCATCTCTATAGTGTATGTTATATACTTTTGTTACTATGTATAACACATGTTTTTATTGCTGTAATACAGTAACTGCCACAGTAGCAGCTTACATTTGTTGGGCTTACTCTGTTTTGAAGATCATATTTAATGTTGTTCTAGATTGAATCTTAAGTTCTCCAGTGAGCCTGTAAGTCACTATGAGCTACAGTTATTCTTTTATGGTTCATGAAGAACCAAGGACTAAGAAAGAAGCCCCAGGACTCAGAGGTGTATGAAGCAGAGGCAGCATAGAAATCTATACCCAAACTGCAACAATTATACTTCGCTGTTGAAGACCAAAGGTTTACAAATGGCCGTGAAGACGGTGGAATAATTTTAAAACAAACCAATGGATGCAGCTCATCTTTTATAACTCGGACTGTAAGAAGTATAATAAATCCTAAAAGCTCGGCCAGATATTAAATGGAGTCTTGTGGAAGAGTTGGGGGGAAGAATTGAGGGACCCGGAGGGGATAGGGATTCCACAAGAAGACCAACAGAGTCAACTGACCTGGACCCTTGGGGGCTCCGGGAGACTGAACCACCAATCAAAGAGCAAGCGTGGGCTGGAGCTAGGCTTCTCCGGTCCTGGCTTGTAGAAGAAGAGAAGCTTGGTCTTCATTCAAGCGGGTCCCCCAACAACCGGAGCAGGGGCTGCCCTTGATTCTGTTATCTGCCTGTGGATCCCGTTCTCCTAACTGGACTGCTTGGTCTGGCCTCAGTGGGAGAGGATGTGCCTAGGCCAGCAGTGAGTTAATGTGACTGAAGGATTGGCATTCGGAAGGGGCCTCCCCCTTCTCGGAGGCGAAGAGGGGGATGTGTGTGTGGAACGGGGGGGGGACTGGAGGGAGGGGGGCTGTGGTTGGTATGTAAAGCGAATAAATAAATAAAATAATGGAAAAAAAATCCTGGAAGCAATTTTTACTCTTTTCTGTGCATTCACGTTGTTGCTATGCTAAACCGCATGAATATGCGTGACAATTCTGATCATTTATCTCATAGTTATCTCTGTGGAGAAGCCATCAATCTCCATAGCTAATTGAAGCGAAATAGTTGTGACAGTTTGAAACAATAGGAACAAAACTTAGACCCTAGGTTGAGGTAATGGATATGTCTTTGATTTTCATTGGTCAAAGAATGTAGTTTTCACCAAGCAAAGTTATCAGTTGACTGGAATATGAACAGGAACATAGTCAATGTAGACAGGCAGAGTGTAGAAAGTCAATGTAGACAGGCAGAGTGTAGAAAGTCAATGTAGACAGGCAGAATGTAGAAAGTCAATGTAGACAGGCAGAATGTAGAAAGTCAATGTAGACAGGCAGAATGTAGAAAGTCAATGTAGTCAGGCAGAATGTAGAAAGTCAATGTAGTCAGGCAGAATGTAGAAAGTCAATGTAGACAGGCAGAATGTAGAAAGTCAATGTAGACAGGCAGAATGTAGAAAGTCAATGTAGTCAGGCAGAATGTAGAAAGTCAATGTAGACAGGCAGAATGTAGAAAGTCAATGTAGTCAGGCAGAATGTAGAAAGTCAATGTAGACAGGCAGAATGTAGAAAGTCAATGTAGACAGGCAGAATGTAGAAAGTCAATGTAGACAGGCAGAATGTAGAAAGTCAATGTAGAAAGGGCAGAATGCTAATAGAGAGGGTGCAAACTTTACTCCTTGGTTTATTATAGCTGAAAGCGGTTACTCAGAAAAAGAAATAATATCTAATTAAAATGCTATTGAACCTGGGAGGGAGAGATGGCTCAGCAGTTAGACACACTGGTTACTCTTCCAGAGGACCAGGGTTCAATATCCAGCATCTACATCACAGCTCACAATTGTCTATAACTCCAGTTCCGGAGGCTCCAACGCCCTCAAACAGGCATTCACTCAGGCAGAAAACACCAAGGCAGATAAAATAAATAAATAAATAAATAAAAAATAAATAAATAAATACATAAATAAATAATATACTATTGAACTTTGAGAGTCTAGGTTTTAAAAATTAAGATGTCAATTAATTAATTAATAGTTGGAACAGGTCGAATTGCAACTATTAAGTTTGTGCCAATTTGTAATTTGCTTTCCCTCCTTTAAAATGTGAAGTATGCCTTTGCCTTGTCTGTTTCTACTCTTCACAGGTGTGATAAAAGTTTATTCTTTGTCTTTGTGCAATCTACTGGGAGGATATTTTATTCCTTGCCATCATTAAACATTTTATCCATATGTAGGCTGTAATCCTAGCTGTTGCTTCTTCCCTCCTGGGGTAAATCTCTTTGGACACCTTCCCTGAGCCTCCACACTGCATACTTGAAATACATTTGTAGAATTAGTAGCCAATGCAGGATGGTAGTTTTTAGATATCTGTCAAGTGCCAAACTTTTCATCAAATTTTCAGGGAAGAAAATAATATACTTAAAATTATTGTCCTATTATTTTATGTGTTTGGGCGTTTTGCTTGCAAGTGTCTGTGCACTACATACTTGCAGTACTCACAGTGGCCAGAAGAGGGTGCTGGAGTCCCTGGAATTGGGGTTATGAATGATTGTCAGGTGTCATTTGGGTCGTGGGAATCAAACCTTGGTCCTCTGTAAGAGGCGCTTAACCACTAAGGCATTTCTCCAGGCCAAACTATTTTAAATGATCGTTTAAAGTTTGATTATTATTAATTTATTTTGAGACAGAATGTCTTTACACAGCTCTGGTGTTCCTGGAACTCACTATGTTGATCAGCTTGGCCTTGAACTCACAGAGATTCGCTTGCCTTTGCTTCGCAAGCGCTGCGATTAAAGGCACGTACCACGGTACCCGGCTTCTCTTTCATTTAGGTCACTCTTCTCCCATGAAGCAGTTATGATAATCATCCCAGTTTTTAAAAGAAAACAAATCTCACTATTGGTTGAACTAGTTAAGAAATTTCTTGAGTTGCATCCTGTCCCCGCCAGTGGGGACCCAGTTATTCAGGGTCCCGAAGAGGCTTTCTACCTGTGGGCCAAAATGGGGGTGAAGAGAAGAAGGAGACCAAGCAAGATTCTGTTGTCAAGGTCTCGTTTATTGAGAGAAATGTACAGCATTTAAAGTGCTGAGGCAGGAATAGAAGCAGGAACTGAAGCTTAGGGTGGGGGAGTTTGGGAAGTGCCCAAGGATATAAGGTGAATCACTACACTGCAAGATATCCTACTATAACAAAGAGGCAACAGTCTTCCGGGGACCTGTTCTTTGAAGAGGTCGAACCCTTCTTAGGAATCCGCTCAGGGACATCCGGTGTTTTGCTCAGGCTGAAACGTCCTGTCATTGCTCCCAGGGTCTTCCTGGGAGAGGCTCTTAGTTCAACAATCTCAAGTCTGTATGGCAGTCATTTCAAGGTTAAACCTCTGTGGCCATGCAGCCCAGAGTCAAGTAGCCACCTTGAGCTATGCAGTCACAAAACGGCCAGGCCCAAATCCAATATGGCTCACTGCAGCATCCTGAATGAAAAGGTAAAAAGAAAGGAGACAAAGCCGCAAGAACACATGGGTATTCCTGTTTCTCTGCTTCCTGCTCAGTGCCGTGACCAAGCCACCCCTACCTCCGTGCCTTCTCCGATATGGCAGAGTACATTTCTCTTAGATATTTGCCAGAACAAGCCCTTCCTTCCTTAGGATGCCTTTTGTCCGGTATTTGGTCACAGTGGTGAGAAAACAACTAATACAATGGAGACTTTGAAAGGTGAGGAATTCGACCTCGCTGACAAGTACTGCTGAGACTCAAAAAGGTAAGGTTCTTGGCCTTGCCTTGGAAGACCCTGTACCGGAACATGGACAACATAGGCTTTTGTGAAATCCTACATTCCTTATACAAGTCTCTACATGGGAGGCACTTCCCAGGCAGAAGAAGATTCTGAATCAGTATAGCTCTATATTCAAACTAATACCTAACGCTTCATCTGTGTGAGTGGAATGGACAGAACACACCAAGCCACCATTATTCCTGTGTATAGATACACGCCTGTGTATTCATGAGTCATGTATTCTTTGGAGATTATTTGTCATCATGGGCATTTGTACTAAGAAAATGTTTACCCAACTTAGAAATAAGGCTAATGGACACCAGCATGCTTTTAGTTTTATATGAAAATTTGTGCAATGGGACGAGCCAAGGACGGCTGAGGTATTTAAAGAAATGTACCTTTTGGGGATTCGCTTGTCAGTATCGATTAAAAGTCTGCATTTGTGAGTTCATGTATTCATTTAGTAAACAGACCCCCCCCCCCACACACACTGATTCCTTGCAAACCAGATGCCATTAAACACTAATATTTAACAACGGTGTCAGGACATAAGTAAATGACTTCTGAGTTACTCGATAGGAAATGCCAAAGGACAGAGGCCGTTAATACATTTTGTATCTAATGTAGCAATTGCTTTTGGATGCCTGTTGACTCCTGTTCCATCTCTCTCAACCATGTTCATAACTTGCCCATTTATTAATTGAAGAGGTGAATACAGCAGCCCTTCTTATCTGTAGGTTCGGATTCTGTGGTTCAGTTACCTGAAGCCAACTTCCTTGTGAAAAGACTCATTGAAACACGCTAGAGACAAATCATGCATCAGCCGGAATTGTCTGCCATTTCAAGCAGAACGATGCGATCTCTGGTCATCCAGTCCCACCAGTGCGATGGACAGGAAACCACGTTTCTGGCTTATCCTAGCTATGCTCATTATCTCTCATCAGTCACTTAGTAGCTATCTCGAACAGCACACAGATTATATGCTTACTACCCTGACACTTGTTCTTTAAATGACCCTAATTTTACTGAATAGTGGCTACCAGGCACTAAAGTCTTGATGTCTAGCTACTTGGATGTATAAAGAGGGGTGTGAGTGTCCTCGGCAACCGGGAATCAAAGCCTATGTTGTACTTGCTAAGGGCTCTATAGTCTTCCTCTATCTGTAAAGATAGAAAAACAAAACTCTTGCCGACTACTCTCATATCAAGCTGGAAAACCCATGGTCACATGCTTAGATTCAATGGAAAAGGAATTGCGTGACATATGCAAGTAGAGGGAACATTGTATATGTGGTTTTAATACTATCCACATTTCTGTCCTTCATTTGGGATCTTAGAATGTAACAATCTAAGAGCAGACGGTATTGCTGTACCTGGACATTGTGTTTGGAATTTCTGGAAAAACCATACTTTCACAAGAGGTTTTTAATGTTTATTTTGGGGTATATTCATGGAGAGAATCTTTTCATGGTCTAATAAACTTGAGAGAATGTAACTATAGTCTAGTGAAATAACTACTCCCCTCTCACTAGTGCTCCCCTTCCCTCTCCTCCTCCTTCTTTTCCTTCTCCTATTCCTCTTCCTTCTCCTCCCTCCCTCCCTCTCCCCCCTCCCTCCCCCTCTCATACACACACACATACACACACACACAGTTCAATTTTTTATCTTAACATATTTTAGTCCTGCAAATCCCCTCTCTCCCTTCCGTTTGTTTGCTCCTTCTCTTGTTTACATTCCTTTTATCTTTCTCCTACTTAAAAAAATAGATACACACATCAACTTCTCATTGGCATTTTCTGCCCCCACATACCGAATGCTGAAACTTTCCCCTCCTGTTCAGCCATTCTGGTGCCACCTTGTCCGGGTCATGATGTTTCTCTTGCCCCGCTGTCCATGGTCAGCTATGGTCTGAAATAGGGTCTTAGTCTACCCTTGCTTCTCTAATTCTGTTCCTTATAGAATGGCCTAAAGAACCACCCAGAATTATCAATGCTAGCATTCCCCTCCCCCTTTTATAACTAACTCTTCTGGCTTTATAATGAATTCAGCTATCTCTAACTTTCTTCCCTGACAGGCCTTCTGGTTTTTGTTCTCTCTTCCCCTCAGTTGCCTAGTTCTTCTCATTCACAGATTTTAGTATCACTAGTATCCTCCATTTTCCTCAAATGATCCACATCGCTTCCACCAGAAGGGTCTGCTTTGAGATATCCTAGAACTTTACATGCCATTTCATCATATGCTTCAGTCTCCATCCAAGTGCCACCTCCTCAGAGATACCTTGTGACCACCCAATAAATGGCAGTCTTGTCAACCTTCAAAAGGTGAGCTTTCCCACACTGGTCTAATTTCTTTACCAGTTTCTAAACTAGTTTACTAATTTATTGATTTTATCACATTCCTTATTCCTTACCTTATCATATTTCTCCACTCTTGCCAACTCTTTTTGCTTTAAGAAGACAAGGAATTCATATGGACAAAGAATGAATTTTGTGGAGTAAATCACACAAATGTAAGAGTGGTGACACATGCTAGGAAAGCAAAGGTTGAAGGTTATCTAACCATTTGGAGAGAAAACGCCCAGGGTCTTGGTGTGGTTTCTAAGTTAATGTCTCTTGCATGCTCCACAAGACCTTGCCAAGAGCTCCTAATGGACAAGGGCTGTGTTACTTTGTCAAGAGTAACCTTTGTCCCAAGCCTGATGTCTGAAGAGGCACAGTTATTCAAAATTCTGAGAATGTGGGGTTCTCCAAAAGTCTTCGTTCGCACTTTAAGTTGCACGAATGTCTACCATTCAGAGGCATTTCCAGGGCACCTTTATCTTCTTTTAGCAGGCGTGAATTCCTCGAAGGATTAAGGCAATGGAAGGGATGAAAATGGTTGGTTTGGGCAGGACTCGAGCCAGCACATAGGTTTTGTGTGGCCTAAACAAGTGTTTAAATATTTGAATCATTTCCAACATTTCAAAATGAGGAGGTTTTCAAGCAAATCTTAGTTTTTATGTTGAAATCAAGCCTAATTTCTCTCTTGGGGACCGTCTTTTGGGGAAAAAAAGTCATCCTGGTAGAGAATGCAGTTTCAGTCAGATTTATGGTGTTGCTTGAGGTCTATAACCTGCCGTCTTTGCCAGCCCTTATCTACAGTCTTCTGCTTAACTGCAGATGAACAAAAAACATTTCCTTCTATGTGATTTAGGCAAGACTTCTGAGTTTTCTTGTAAGTAGGCAGTGGAGAGTATTATTAAAGGGAGCTATGCTGATATTTATAGTAATCATAATGTATAGGACCCAAACACATAATCTGACTCTTACAAATTTTTAATCATCTAGGTAAACTGATAGCCCATGGAAAAATTATATGGGTAATTTGTGAATTTTTTATTAGATATATTTCTTTACTTACATTTCAAATGCTATCCCCTTTCCCGGTTTCCTGTCCATAAGCCCGCATCCCCAATTCCTCCCCCATATGGGTATTCCGCCCCATCCATCCCTCTTACCACCCCCTCCCATATCCTCTGCACTGGGGGTCCAACCTTGGCAGCACTAAGGGCTTCCCCTTCCCCTGGTGCCCCAACAAGTCTATTCTCTGCTACATATGCAGTTAGAGTCCTGGGTCAGCCCATGTGTAGTCTTTGGGTAGTGGTTTAGTCCCTGGAAGCTCTGGTTGGTTGGCATTGTTGTTCTTATGGGATTGTAAGCTCCTTCAACTCTTTCAATCCTTCCTCTAATTCCCCCAAGGGGGTCCTGTTCTCAGTTCAGTGGTTTGCTGCTAGCATTGACCTCTGTATTGGACATGCTCTGGATGTGTCTCTCAGGAGAGATCAATATCCGGTCCCTTTCAGCATGCATTTTTTAGCTTCATCAATCTTATCTAGTTTTGGTGGCTGCCACATGTGGGGCAGGCTCTGAATGGCTGTTCCTTCAGTCGCTGATCTAAAACTTGCTTCCACAAACCTTCCTATGGATGTTTTTCTTTTCCCCTTTTAAGGAGGAGTGGAACATCCGCATTTTGGTCATCCTTCTTCTTGAGCTTCCTGTGGTCTGTGGATTGTATCTTGGGTAGTTCCAGCTTTTGGGCTAATATCCACTTATCAATGAGTGCATGCCATGTGTGTTTTTCTGTGATTGGTTACCTCACTCAGGATGATATTTTCTAGTTCATTCCATTTGCCTATGAATTTCATGAAGTCATTGTTTTTGATAGCTGAGTAGAACTCCATTGAGTTGATGTACCACATTTTTTGAATCCATTCCTCTGTTGAAGGGCATCTGGGTTCTTTCCAGCTTCTGGCTATTATAAATAAGGCTGCTATGAACATAGTGAAGCACGTGTCTTTGTTGTTTGTTGGTCCTCAGGTAGTGGGAATGTCCAGTTTTCTGAGGAACCTCCAGACTGATTTCCAGAGTGGTTGTACCAGTTTGCAATCCCACCAACAATGGAGGAGTGTTCCTCTTTCTCCGAATCCTCGCCAGCATCTGCTGTCCCCTGAGCTTTTGATCTTAGCCATTCTGACTGGTGTGAAGTGGAATCTCAGGGTTGTTTTAATTTGCATTTCCCTGATGACTAAGGATGTTGAACATTTCTTTAGGTGCTTTTTGGCCATTCGATAATCCTCACCTGAGAATGTTTCGTTTAGCTCTGAACCCCATTTTTTAATAGGATTATTTGTCTCTCTGGAGTCTAACTTCTTGAGTTCTTTGTATATTTTGGATATAAGCCCTCTATCAGATGTAGGATTGATAAAGATCTTTTTCCAATGTTTTCGTTGTCGTTTTGTCCTAACCACAGTGTCCTTTGCCTTACAGAAGCTTTGCAGTTTTATGAGGTTCCATTTGTTGATTCTTGATCTTAGAGCATAAGCCATTGGTGTTTTGTTCAGGAAATTGTCCCCAGTCCCCATATGTTCGAGACTCTTCCCCACTTTTTCTTCTATTAGTTTGAGAGTATCTGGTTTGATGTGGAGGTCCTTGATCTATTTGGACTTCAGCTTTGTACAGGGTGATAAGAATGGATCGATTTGCATTCTTCTACATGCTGACCTCCAGTCGAACCAGCACCATTTGTTGAAAATGCTAGCTTTCTTCCATTGGATGGTTTTAGCTCCTTTGTCAAAGATCAAGTGACCATAGGTGTGTGGGTTTATTTCTGGGTCTTCAATTCTGTTCCACTGATCTATCTGCCTGTCTCTGTACCAATACCATACAGTTTTTATCACTATTGCTCTGTAATACTGCTTGTATTCAGGGATGGTGATTCCCCCAGAAGTCCTTCTATTGTTCAGTATAGTTTTTGCTATCCCTGGTTTTTTGTTATTCCAAATGAATTTGCAAATTGCTCTTTCTCTCCCTATAAAGAATTGATTAGGGGCTGGGGATTTAGCTCAGTGGTAGAGCGCTTACCTAGGAAGCGCAAGGCCCTGGGTTCGATCCCCAGCTCCGAAAAAAAGAACCAAAAAAAAAAAAAGAATTGATTAAAGACTTCTCTTAGTCTGTCTATGTCTCTGTTTAATTTCTGTTTCCATGATCTGTCCATTGATAAGAGTGGGGTGTTGAAATCTCCTACTATTATTGTGTGAGGTGCAGTGGTGCTTTGAGCTTTAGTAAGGTTTCTTTTATGTATGTAGGTGCCCTTGTATTTGGAGCATAGATATTTAGGATTGAGAGTTCATCTTGGTGGATTTTTCCTTTGATGAATATGAAGCGTCCTTCCTTATCTTTTTTGATGACTTTTGGTTAAAAATCTATTTTAATTGATATTAGAATGACTACTCCAGCTTGCTTCTTCAGACCATTTGCTTGGGAAGTTGTTTTCGAGCCTTTTACTCTGAGGTAGTGTCTGCCTTTGTCTCTGAGGTGTGTTTCCTGTAGGCAGCAAAATGCTGGGTCCTCATTGCATATCCAGTTTGTTAATCTGTATCTTTTTCTCCTGAGAGACACAGCCAGAATACGGCAAATACATAGGTGAAAGCCAGCAGCAAACCACTGAACTAAGAATGGTACCCCCATTGATGGAATCAGAGAAAGGACTGAAAGAGCTTGAAGGGGATTGAGACCCCATATGAACAACAATGCCAACCAACCAGAGCTTCCAGGGACTAAGCCACTACCCAAAGACTATACATGGACTGACCCCGGGCTCCAACTGCATAGGTAGCAATGAATAGCCTAGTAAGAGCACCAGTGGAAGGGGAAGCCCTTGGTCCTGCCAAGACTGAACCCCCAGTGAACGGGGTTGTTGGGGGAAGGGCGGTAATGGGGGGGAGGGTTGGGAGGGGGAGGGGTTAGGGGGATGTTAGCCTGGAAACCGGGAAAGGGAATAACATTTGAAATGTAAATAAGAAATACCCAATTTAATAAAGATAGAAAAAATAAAGAAAAAAAAAGAATTGAGTAGGAATTTTGATGGGGATTGCATGGAATCTGTAGATTGCCATCTTCACTATATTAATCCTGCCAATCCTTGAGCATGAAAGATCTTTCCATCTTCTGAGATCTTCCTCAATTTCTTTCTTCAGAGACTTGAAGTTCTTGTCATACAGATCTTTCACTTGCTTGGTTAAAGTTACACCAAAATATTTTATATTAGTTGAGACTATTGTGAAGGGTGTTATTTCCCTAATTTCCTTCTCAGCCTGTTTATCCTTTGAGTAGAGGAAGGATACTCAACTACTCAACTACTGATTTGTTTGAGTTAATTTTATTCCCCGACACTTTGCTGAAGTTGTTTATCAGGTTACGTAGTTCTCTGGTGGAACTTTTGGGGTCACTTAAGTACACTGTCATATCATCTGCAAATAGTGATATTTTGGTTTCTTCCCTTCCAATTTGTATCCTTTTGACCTCCTTTTGCTGTCTGATTGCTCTGGTTAGGACTTCGAGTACTATATTGAACAAGTAGGGAGAGAGTGGGCAGTCTTGTCTAGTCCCTGATTTTAGTGGGATTGCTTCAAGTTTCTCTCCATTTAGTTTGATGTTAGCTACTGGTGTGATGTTTCTTTAAAAGGGCATCATTCCCCCTCCCCCTTTCTCTTTCCTTCCTCTTCCCTCTTTCCTTCCCTTCCTCTCTCCCTGCCTATCTCCTTCCTTTCATCCCTCTTTCCTCTCTTTTATTCTCTCAGAGGTGGGGAAACTGAGTCCTTGAAAAGATTAGCCAACCAGCAATGAAGTCCAGTATGGTATACATTACTGAAACTTGTTTTGAAGTTTGGAGTACATTCTTGATACTCCACTCTTTCTCCACTAGTACATAGGAAGTGCGTAAGTAGGATTTACTCTTATGGGATTTGTT
This sequence comes from Rattus norvegicus, assembly GCF_021556685.1. Taxonomy (NCBI): domain Eukaryota; kingdom Metazoa; phylum Chordata; class Mammalia; order Rodentia; family Muridae; genus Rattus; species Rattus norvegicus. Next base: position 44,200,484 of record NC_141540.1, read on the forward strand.
TTTTTTCTGAATGGTTTTCCAGGCTCTGATCCCCTTTTCTGGACTCTGATTCTACCTTACTCACTGGTATAACAGCCATGTAATGTGGTTGCATCTGATTTTGGTTTTAGTTCTTGGATTGTGGTGATTTGAATAAGAATGGCCCCATAGACTCATGTGTTTGAAGACTTGGCCCTTGGGAAGTGGCACTCTTAGTAGATGCGGCCTTGTTGGAGGAAGTGTGTCACAGAGAGGCAGGCTTGGAGGTCTTAAATGCTCAAGATAAGCCGCGTGTGTCTGTTGCCTTCTGCTGCCTGTGGACCAAGTAGTAGAACCCTTAGCTCCTCCAACACCATGTCTGACTTCAGCTGCCATGTTTCCTTCTTTGATGATATTGGACTGAACCTTTGAAACTGTAAGCCAACTCAAATGAAATGTTTTCCTTTATAGGAGTTGCATGGCCATTTTGTCTCTTCATAGCAATAGAAACCCTAACTAAGATACTGGTCTATACATCTGCCTTGACACAGTTACTGTTCAATTTACTCATTCTTATCTCACTGGCCCATTGGGCTTTAGTGGTTATTTTTCTGAGTTCAATGCTTCCCTTTTCTCCCAGAGTCCTGCTACTGTATGGAGACTGGATGGCCAGCAGCATGTCCTTACCCAGGGACTTTCTGACTGTTTTGAGACCCAGTGAACCAGAATCTAAATCTGAGTAAGATCCCCTGGAGTCTTCTTTGCCAATCATTGTTCACAATATACTGTGTGTGCTCCTATGGTTTCTTTCTCAGTCATCTTGGTATCTGTCATTTTCCTGCTTCATCTGTCTTATGTTCCTACTGTGTCAGTTGTAGTCTATCAAAAATCTTGATATCACTCTTTGTTCCTTGGATGTTATCTCTATCTAAGGGACTTCAATTACTTCATTCTTTTCTAGACTCTACCTTGTAAAGGGCCGCTTTAACATTCGCCACCACAAGATGGCGCTGGCTTCCACTGTGCCCCACGTGGAAGGCCAGGATAGCCTCCGCCATTACAAGATGGCGCTGGCCTCCGCCGCGCCAGCCGACTTCCTTTCAGGAAGTTAACTGTGTGCGCATGTGCAAGAGTGCCTTCGTGCCAGGTCTTTGCCCACTCTGGGGCGTGCCTTATGAGATCATGGGTGAGCGACCAATCAGGTGTGGATGCGCCGCACTAGGGTGTATATAAGCCACGCCATGCGGGTACACGGCGCTCTCCATAAGATTTTAATAAAAGGTTTTGGCTGCCGCAAGGATTTGTATGTCCCCGCGTGTTTTCCTGCTGGCAAGGTCGCGCGTGGGACACTACCTCACTGTCATAATTGTTTGAATGATATCCATAATAGTGCATATATATATATACATACATGTATGTATATATATATATGCATATGCATATGCATATACAAAGGAGACTATCTGGTTAAGGCATATATTTGCAGCCAGATGGTAGGAGTCTTAGTTTATTGTTTGTTATCGCTGTATATTAGAGACTACAATTTGGAAAGAAAAGGCTTTTTCTTATACATCTTAGAGCATTGAAACCTAAAAGCATGGTGTTAACATTTGGTTGTCATCAATTGAGGGCCTTCTTGAAGCATCAAATCATGAAGGCATCATGCAGTGGGAATTTCTGGTTTCTTTAACAACTCAGTCAATAATTCATGTTTGGTGTTTGCTGTTGAACTGGACTAGTAGTATTCTGACAATGAAGAGTAGAATCACCCCAAGGAACTACTTCTAAACAGATCCACAACACCCTTTTCCTATTAACCTTCTTTCTTCCCTACCTCTGCTTGGTTGGCTAGAAGGGAGGTTGGTTTAAGAACACAAAATAAAGTAGGTTTTGAAAACAATCTAAGCCTACAGGCAGGGATCCCATCAGATGAGCTTCAGAGAACTTCCCAACTCTAACCCACAGCAGTAAATGAAGAAGATAAAACCCACACTTCCTTTGTAGTCTATCAGATGTGTGTCATTTATGGAGGAACCCCAGCTTGCCTTTATTTGACGGAGAAGAGCTAACCACTTCTCATGTGGACTGTGAGTGATTCTGTAGAAATTCTCTGAGAAGATATGACAAGACAGATGCCTGACCTGAGCACAGGTAACTAGCCACAAGGCAGACTGTAGGATAAAATAAATGGGATATTTTAAGTTATATCCAATATGACTGAGGTAGTTGTAAATATATTTTGAATTTGAATCTTATTTCTGGAAGCATGGGACTGGGAGGAAGAACCTGGACCTAAGGTCTACAGCATCGTATGATAAGATAGAGCAAGTGTACTAGTTCAGGTTTCTCCTATCTCTTAGAAAGGCAACAGTACCATCATAGTCCCGCCTTCATGAATTCATATAAACCAAATTATAACCCAAAGCTCCCACCTCAAAACACCATCAACATGTGAATTTGAGGATTGCTTACAATTTATGAGTTTAGTTGGACATTTTCATATGACAGTAGTAGATTTTAAACTGAACATTAAAAGATGAGGAAGGTTTTACAACGACATACCAGGGGAGTGGGGAAGATAGAAATCCCTTTCAGGTCTCTCTGAAGAGAGAAATTTTAACCAATGGAATTAAGCATTACAGTGACATTGACATTCAGTGTACTAATGATCCACAGACTTTTTTCAATTAATATTCACAAAACTCTATGAATTAAGCTTATTATTATAAGCCTTTTACAATGGTTGGGGAGGGGAACACCCTTATAGAAGGAGGGGGAGGCATACCTAAACATAGTAAAAGCCATATACAGCAAACCAGTTGCTAACATTAAACTAAATGGAGAGAAACTTGAAGCAATCCCACTAAAATCAGGGACTAGACAAGGCTGCCCACTCTCTCCCTACCTATTCAATATAGTTCTTGAAGTTCTAGCCAGAGCAATCAGACAACAAAAGGAGGTCAAGGGGATACAGATCGGAAAAGAAGAAGTCAAAATATCACTATTTGCAGATGATATGATAGTTTATTTAAGTGATCCCAAAAGTTCCACCAGAGAACTACTAAAGCTGATAAACAACTTCAGCAAAGTGGCTGGGTATAAAATTAACTCAAATAAATCAGTAGCCTTCCTCTACACAAAAGAGAAACAGGCCGAGAAAGAAATTAGGGAAACGACACCCTTCATAATAGACCCAAATAATATAAAGTACCTCGGTGTGACTTTAACCAAGCAAGTAAAAGATCTGTACAATAAGAACTTCAAGACACTGAAGAAAGAAACTGAAGAAGACCTCAGAAGATGGAAAGATCTCCCATGCTCATGGATTGGCAGGATTAATATAGTAAAAATGGCCATTTTACCAAAAGCGATCTACAGATTCAATGCAATCCCCATCAAAATACCAATCCAATTCTTCAAAGAGCTAGACAGAACAATTTGCAAATTCATCTGGAATAACAAAAAACCCAGGATAGCTAAAACTATCCTCAACAATAAAAGGACTTCAGGGGGAATCACTATCCCTGAACTCAAGCAGTATTACAGAGCAATAGTGATAAAAACTGCATGGTATTGGTACAGAGACAGACAGATAGACCAATGGAATAGAATTGAAGACCCAGAAATGAACCCACACACCTATGGTCACTTGATTTTTGACAAAGGAGCCAAAACCATCCAATGGAAAAAAGATAGCATTTTCAGCAAATGGTGCTGGTTCAACTGGAGGTCAACATGTAGAAGAATGCAGATTGATCCATGCTTATCACCCTGTACAAAGCTTAAGTCCAAGTGGATCAAGGACCTCCACATCAAACCTGATACACTCAAACTAATAGAAGAAAAACTAGGGAAGCATCTGGAACACATGGGCACTGGAAAAAATTTCCTGAACAAAACACCAATGGCTTATGCTCTAAGATCAAGAATCGACAAATGGGATCTCATAAAACTGCAAAGCTTCTGTAAGGCAAAGGACACCGTGGTTAGGACAAATCGGCAACCAACAGATTGGGAAAAGATCTTTACCAATCCTACAACAGATAGAGGCCTTATATCCAAAATATACAAAGAACTCAAGAAGTTAGACCGCAGGGAGACAAATAACCCTATTAAAAAATGGGGTTCAGAGCTAAACAAAGAATTCACAGCTGAGGAATGCCGAATGGCTGAGAAACACCTAAAGAAATGTTCAACATCTTTAGTCATAAGGGAAATGTAAATCAAAACAACCCTGAGATTTCACCTCACACCTGTGAGAATGGCTAAGATCAAAAACTCAGGTGACAGCAGATGCTGGCGAGGATGTGGAGAAAGAGGAACACTCCTCCATTGTTGGTGGGATTGCAGACTGGTACAACCATTCTGGAAATCAGTCTGGAGGTTCCTCAGAAAATTGGACATTGAACTGCCTGAGGATCCAGCTATACCTCTCTTGGGCATATACCCAAAAGATGCCCCAACATATAAAAAAGACATGTGCTCCACTATGTTCATAGCAGCCTTATTTATAATAGCCAGAAGCTGGAAAGAACCCAGATGCCCTTCAACAGAGGAATGGATACAGAAAATGTGGTACATCTACACAATGGAATATTACTCAGCTATCAAAAACAACGGCTTTATGAAATTCGTAGGCAAATGGTTGGAACTGGAAAATATCATCCTGAGTGAGCTAACCCAAACACAGAAAGACATACATGGTATGCACTCACTGATAAGTGGCTATTAGCCCAAATGCTTGAATTACCCTAGATGCCTAGAACAAATGAAAGTCAAGACGGATGATCAAAATGTGAATGCTTCACTCCTTCTCTAAAAGGGGAACAAGAATACCCTTGGCAGGGAAGAGAGAGGCAAAGATTAAAACAGAGACTGAAGGAACACCCATTCAGAGCCTGCCCCACATGTGGCCCATACATATACAGCCACCCAATTAGACAAGATGGATGAAGCAAAGAAGTGCAGACCGACAGGAGCCGGATGTAGATCTCTCCTGAGAGACACAGCCAGAATACAGCAAATACAGAGGCGAATGCCAGCAGCAAACCACTGAACTGAGAATAGGACCCCCGTTGAACGAATCAGAGAAAGAACTGGAAGAGCTTGAAGGGGCTCGAGACCCCATATGTACAACAATGTCAAGCAACCAGAGCTTCCAGGGACTAAGCCACTACCTAAAGACTATGCATGGACTGACCCTGGACTCTGACCTCATAGGTAGCAATGAATATCCTAGTAAGAGCACCAGTGGAAGGGGAAGCCCTGGGTCCTGCTAAGACTGAACCCCCAGTGAACTAGACTGTTGGGGGGAGGGCGGCAATGGGGGGAGGATTGGGAGGGGAACACCCATAAGGAAGGGGAGGGGGGGATGTTTGCCCGGAAACCAAAGAATTATTATTAAGTATTAAATAAATTAAAAAAAATTAAAAAAAAAAGAAGGAGGGGGAGGGGCATGGGATAGGGGGCTTATGGATGGGAAACCGGGAAAGGGAATAACATTTGAAATGTAAATAAAAATATCCAATAAAAAGTTGGAATATGGACATGTAAAGATGTTACTTGCCTAAGGCCACAATGTAATATATAAACATATAAAAACAGCGTGCCTTTGATGTCAGGCAGTGTGGATTGAGCATATAGCCTATTCAGTTCTTGAGAGCAATGTGAGGAAATGTATCCTAAACTGTCCAAATCAGAGTGTAGTATTTAAGAAGAGAAGTAATAGAAAGAAGATATAAATGTAGAATTTCTTCACAAATTGGGCTTCAGCTTGTTGATCGTGTTGGTAAGTAACTTATTTGATATTACATATACATGGCAAGCACTGCTTTTACTTTATATTAAATATGAAGAGGCTTGGTGGCAGTGGTGGATGCCATCTTGGTAGCAAAGGCCGACAAAAAGAGAGCCTTGCAAAACTGGCTCATGCAATTGCCAAATCTGAATACTTAGCTGGTGACAGACATTACCTCAAATAAGGACTTGGATAAAATTAATTTGCCAACTGCCTGTTTGGGAGAAATGATAGTGACAGGCTACAAGAGTTAAGGAGAGGAAAAAAAGGGAGGAGGACAAGAGGGCAGGAGGGGAGGAGGGCAGAAGAACAGGAGGAGGGGGGAGTTTACTGTAATAGAATAAGGTATTAAAGCCTCAGATATAGCAGAGAACATGAGCGTACAAAGGGAGAGAGAGGCACTAGAAACCAGATGTTGTTGCTGATGTGGGCATGAGGGAGGAGAGGAGAGGAGAGGAGAGGAGAGGAGAGAGAGAGAGAGAGAGAGAGAGAGAGAGAGAGAGAGAGAGAGAGAGAGGAAAGATCTCTCTGTGTCTCTCTCTCTGTGTGTGTGTCTCTGTCTCTCCACACTCCTTTTGATTTCTCTCCCTCTCTTCTCTTCCATCTTCTCTCTCTTCACCTACTGTCACGTCCGTGTTTCCTCACAAAGGTCTTTACAACCACATTGGTCCCATTGGATAATACACTACAGCCTCCACCGCAAAAAAATCTTCACTCATATTTAACAAACATGTTTTACCCTTGTAAAGCAACATATAGGTACTAGGATGGGAAGATCCTGTCTTTAATTGACCACATTTCTATTTGCAATCTATTTGTTATAACCATCAACATACTTAACAAACTCTGTCTTAAATGCAGCCTCTCTGTGGAGTACAGTCTTACATGTGCCTCAGAAGGAGAGGGCAGTCACACAGTGTTGAGTACTGTAACTTTGAGCAACACTACCCTGACCCAGAACTATGAAACTGGTCCAATCTGCATTGATGATAAGGAGCTGCCTTCGAGTTTTGGCTCTGGTGAGAGATTAACACTGTCTGAATTGAATGACATTTTGACTTGGTGACAGAAGCATGACCTTATCTTGCTCTGCTAATAGAAGATCACTGATGGATTCTAAACAGATAGTGACACAGATTTAGTTTTGCTGTGCTTTTAGCACAGCACAACACAAAGAGAGGCTTAGAGAAGTGTACAGTTGCTTAGTGTTAGAAGGCCACTGTAATCCTGCAAGGAGAAGGAAACAGTAATGGAATGGGGATGTGGATAAAGAGGAAGAACAGGTTGAACATAGTTTTTGAATAAACTAGATCTGCTGGTGAATTCAGATAGGAAGGGATAGGGAAAGGATGGCCACATTTCTTTTTGGGTGATGGGTCTTAGTACCAGTCAAACAGGAAACAGGATGATGAGGATAGGCAAAGGAAGTGGTTCCAAACTTCTATTGGGGATTCATTTGGAAGAATATTATAAAGAGTAGAATATATTGATGTATTTCAGGGAGTGATTCCAGACAGAGGTTAGACTTGGATCAGTTGAATCTGTTCGCTCATTTAATTAGTACTTTCACAGACACACTGTTGAGAACTGTTCTAGACACTGGCAAAGACTTACTACAACCTATATCCCCACTGTTGATCAAATGATTCGACTTTTGGCTAAGGTTGATTTTTATTGCAATATATGATACATACCAAGTAACCAAAAACATAATTAGCAAAAGTCAGTAAATATGCAGCAAGTCTAAAAGTGATGAGTAACAACGTTTACATAGCAGTGCATACAAAGCACCGCTCAAACATGTATTTGCTAGTACAGTTGAAATTGTTTCATCTCCTGCCAGTGCGATCTTCAAGTTGACTTTAGAATCGTTTTACCATGACCTGAATAGCACTGAACAACTTCCTTGTTGAAGGATACTGCGAAACCGTCCACACTTATCTTGATACTACCTGTCTCCCACCTTCTGTTTTGTCTGAGTTGGAAACTGTACTTGAGGATGGGAATCTGGGTGTTCATTTGCTCTTTTCATTGGCACAAATTAATTATGCCCTTAAAGGTAAATGAGACTTCCTACATTATCTTCCGATTTAGCTTCAAGAGTATAGAGTTTTTACTTAACTCCCGTGATCGCGAGGATCACGTCCATGCCTTTTACAACAGGCAAGAAAGACTAAAAGAGGAGGGTGACGTGAAACCTGTGCCCAGCCTTTCTTATTTTGTGTGATCTCATAAGTAGTGAGCATGGAGATGTTTCTCTTTAAGAGATGTTCGCGGAGGGAAAGGAAGGAGTCACAAACGTGCATCGTCATCTCTTCACCTGCGCTCTTCTCAGGTTGGATAAGACTGAACTCCAAGAATAGCTTATAAAGGTGAGAGAGGCTGAGTCCCTCGATGGAACACTGCATCACTTTAAAAATAGCTTCATTGAGCAATCACGTGTGAATCTGGTAGGTTCTAACGTCTAAAAACTGACAGGAAAGATGAGAACTGGGAACTTTCTAATGACAGTGCCGGGGCGCAATTAGCAAAATTCAAAGGAGAGAAACTGAAGGTCTCTAAAGATGAAGCAAGTGACTCAGTCTTTCTGCCAAATAAATACCAAGAGGATAAAATAGAAGATTTAAAATGGGCTTATGAGAGCCATCAATTAAACCGGAGTCCAATTAGCAAAGGAAGGCAAAGAGTTTAGTATGTATCTTGTATTTCCTATTTGATTTGAGGTGCTGAGTAGGAGATTGCCTCCCTGTTCCTGGCTATAGTTCCCACTTTCTGATCGTCTTTTTCAATGTATATTGAGGACGTTGAACAGACTGTTAGAAACTCACTTGAAGATAATGTTTATTGTTAATTTAAGTTTTAATTGATTTATATATATTTTTAAAACAGTTTTTCTTTTTCTTTTTCTTTTTCCTAAGACTTATTTATTTATTATATAAGTACACTGTCACTCTCTTCAGACACAGCAGAAGAGGGTATCAGATCTCATTACAGATGGTTGTGAGCCACCATGTGAACTCAGGACCTCTGGAAGAGCAGTCAGTGCTCTTAACCACTGAGCCATCTCTCCAGCCTAATTTTTATATTTTTAAAGATTTATTTTATTTTTTTAAAGTGTGTGTGTGTGTGTGTGTGTGTGTGTGTGTGTGTGTGTCTGTCTGTGGTGTGAACACATGCATGCTGTTATTTGTGGAGGCCAAAGGCATTGGATTACCTGAGGTTGGAATTACTTGGTATGGACGCTCGAGATCAAACCTGGGTCTTCTGCAATGGCAGAACATGTTCTTAGCCACTAAACCGTCTGTCCAGCCCATTATTGTTAGCAATTACAGTGGTAATTAACAATGATCACATGACTAATTTTCACGAGACTCGTTTCAAGGGACTGCGGTATGATCTCATTTCCTTTCCCAGGAGGCTAGCCGAGCTTCCTTCTTATTTCTACCTTACCAATGATGAAATAGAGGCTTCTGGGAAGTTGAATAAATTACTCATGATCCCACAGCTGATATCAAGCTAGAGACTTGCACCTGAGAACATGAATGCCTACCTAGAGGTATTATTGTCCTTAAGTACTCCAATATACATGTATTTCAAGAGATGTAGTTTTTAGTTGTGTACTTTTTGATATCATAGTATAATTTAATAGGAGTATTCCTATCTTTTAGAATTGACAGCATGAATAGGCTGCAAAGTGAAATCCTCACACCTATTACAACAGAGGGGTCTGTGCCTTTGGATTTGATAGGAGTTCTGCTTTAAATCACTTGCCACTTCAGAATTGCTTCAGGGATCAATGGTGGGACAGAGAAATGTTTTAGTCTAATAATATTAACCTGAATATATAAAACGAGCTATCTAGGGACATAATGTACTTTTGCATTAGAGAGTAAGGAAGAAAAAAGAATGAAAACTGGAGCAGAGAGGTAGAAAGGTGAAGAGGAATGTAGGTTATGGAAATGAGAAGTCAGATTGGGAGTAATTTGGATGAATAATTAGTGAGAGTAGAGGGTTGGGGTAAGGCGGGGCTTATTCTGCAAATTGCATACATGGCTAGAACCTGGAAAGGCATCATGAATTTCATAGGGTTTTGCTTTGTTTGCTCATATCACTGATGACAATGGTTCAGACTCTGCCACTGTACTGCAGGAACGATTGCATCAACGAGATGGTCACTTACCTTATTCTATTAGTAAGTGACTACTGGGTTTTGACATTCAACTAAGGCTTGCTGGGAACCCTTTGAGTGTTGCTGGTAATGATCGGACTCTCCGTCTTTTCTGTAGGACATAACTGAATTTGACCGTGTAGTACCAAGATTCTGTCACAATATTGTGTAACAAAATGAGAATGAATGGGAATATTTGGTCTCTAGCAGCTGTTCTTAAATCTCTATGCCAGCTAACCTCAGGTGGATGGCTGGCTGGCAAATGATTTTTGATTGTGTTTGAGAATATTCTTAGGTATGATTTGATGCAGTACCTGGATATAGTTTGAACATATAGTTTTTTAAAATAGGAGTATAGATTAAAATTATATTCCATGCATGAAATATAGAGCAATGTGTAGTTTAATCAATGATGACATATTTTGAGCAATACAAGTGCTAAATTAGGTAATCTCTAAGATATGAATAAGAATACTCAAGGGTAGGCTGGAACTATTGAACCAAATTCTAACAATATTCATGAAAGTCACTGTATTACATGGCTCACTTAAATCAATGTCATTAGATCCTGCCCCTCTGTCAAACACTCAGTGTTTTCAATGTCTGTGGCTACCAGTCTGACTCTTCTCCAAAATTTACAACATAGAGATCAGAAGGTTATATCTCCTTCCCATCTATCTACTCGGGCTTTACTAATAAGTAAAAATTAAGGGCTGATGTAATTCTTAACTGTCACCACAAAGAGACTTTGTGATATATTCTTGGCTTTGAGTTCATCCACCAAAAAGGACAAAACATAAAACGACAGAACCTGAGTGAATTCTGGGATACTTCAAACAGTCAGATGCTGACTTACACAGCTAACTGGTGAACCTGGTGAACCTGGAGAATAGCAAAGCCAATGTGAACTGACTGTGTTGACTACAGAGCAGGTGCAGTTTGGGCGTGGACAAGCGCATCTATAGCCTCAGAACTCCTCACCTAAATGGCCCAAAGTCCAACCCAGGTAGATGTAATTTTCATTCGGCTTAATTAGAACTTGTGCATGTGGGTTGTTTTGCAGAGAAGCAAAGCCCTAACCTGAAACCTAGCAGCCCCATACAGGATAAGATTTCCTCTTGGCAAGGCCAAAAGTCATTGCATTTGCTATTGTGGTGATTTATTATATTAAGAATTCTCCACCCTATAAACAAGATAATTTAAAACACACTGATCTAAATTAAAACCATAAGCAATCCATTATAAGTGACTTTTGCCCAGTTTCTTCTAAAATGATCTGTTTATTTGTAAACTGCAATTCAAGTTTTAAACACAGTCCCTGCTTTGCTTACTTTCTTAAAATTATCTAGGCATTTCATCTGTAAACTTCTCTGTACTTTTTAACCTGTTGTCTTGGTCACTATATTCCTCTCCTTCCTACCTGTGCAAATGTTTTCACAGTTCATCTACTTTCTAAACCAGAGCTATGGCAGTCTGTAATGTTTAGATGCATACAAGAAGTGAACATTTGGAATAATATTAAGTTGGGAGGTGGTGTAAGTACAAAATCCATATTGATTTTAGACTTTGCACAACAAAAGAACGTAAAATCTATCATTAATATGTTGAACAATAATTATGTGTTTAAATGATGGCATTTGGTCTACGTCAGAATCAGAATTAACACATTTGCACCATGCACAGCGTTTTACATGTGTGCTGTGGACCAGAAACTCATGTTTTTCCAGCAAGCCCTTTGTTGAGTGGGCCATCACTCTAGTCCTCCCTCCAGCTGAAATGTTCTAGAAAGAAACATGAATGGAGAAAGATCTTTGGGCCTCATTGCAACACCTGACAAAATGACTAGAGTGAAGTGCTATCTATGTAGTCAACCACATGGGAGCTATGTCCAGAATTTATTTACCAATGATATAGTTCTGCCTTTCCCGTGATGAAGGGGAAAAATCAGAAAACCCACCAGAAAGTTACCCTCTAGAGTCTGATGAGATTACAAAAGTTAAGTCACTCATTTCTAACTTCCTGATATTAGAACTGGAAACAGTTATAAGGAAATGCTAATAGTTCTGAAGGAGATTGACATGACTAATGGGTGTAACTCAAAAGTCCGGCACAATGTTATCACGATATGAGTAACCATGGGGAGGAAATCTTACACCATTGGCAGATGTGAAAACACCGGGAGAATCCAGCTGTCCTTTCCTTTTGGGATACACATGGCCTCATTGGTAATCTTGGTTGCATTCCTGATGGATAGCAACAGTGTGGTTATTTTTATTCTGAAAAATTGTCATCTCCAACATGAAAGTACTCACTATGTTTCTTCCATTTAGGGCATTGAAGCGCTTCTCAGTTGTTTCCTAGTGCAAAGCGTTGTGTTTTTCAAAGCAGGCACGGGAATACAATCTGTATGAATGTGTAGGACTATGAAAATAAAGGCTGAGATTATTTTATCTTCTTATGACTATGGTGCTGGGACATAATGGGTATTCAGAAAGTGATAATAGAAGAGAAAGATGTAAAGTGTATCTGTGCTTCCAGTCACTGGCTAGAGGTATGGCAGCAGAGGGTAGAGAAGATGCGGTGGAGGACGGTGGAGAGCCTGGAGAGGAATCTCTAGACTCCTGGTTTGTTCTGATGTGCACATGAGCTCTGTCCAAGCAAATGGTCATTCTAGCCAATTATCCCCTTTCCTCTCCAATGCAATACTAATTTAAGTGAGTAAATGTTTCAAACAATTTCTTGTGACTAACTTTTTTTGGCAGAGTTTTCCAGATACTCAATCCAGATGACTCTTCCTCTGGTGCACATGGGGAGATGTAGTCAGGAAAAGCATGTTTATCCCTTGCTTTGGGAACGCAGAGTGGGGGATTGCGTTTGGCATGCTTGTTTGGTTTGGGTCTCATTATCACCATCTATTGAATATGAAAGTCCCCTAGGTTTTCTCTCTTTTTCATTTGCTCTCATTAGGCAAATCTGAACTGGAGTTTTCAACTATACAACAAATCTACATCCTTCAAGATGCGTCTTCAGGAGATATTAGGATAGATAATGTACAATATTTTCAACATCTTTGATTCCTCCTTCTCCTTCCAAGCATCTCGTCACCCTCAGCATCCAAATTTGCATTTCTCTGAATGCTTTCCACCGTATTTCTGAGACCACGAAGTTGTTTTCCTCAATGAACTTATTTGTCTATTTATTTAAGAAATAGCTGTTGTGATTCTAGCATGTATCATCAGGCATGTTCTATCTTAAGGATATACGTAAAGATGAACAATTATAACCTTTGCCATCCAAAGCTTAGAGATGAAATAGGTTAGACAAACAAAGGAAAGAATCATAATTTGGATACACGTGATGCATGCAAGCACCCGAGTAAGCAAGGAGACTTCAGCAGAAGAATGTTTTGGTTCTAGAACATTCCTGATTGTTCATCTCATCTAAGAAAATACAGAACTCAACCTAGAACCAAAAAAACTCTTATTTGATTATGATTTTTGAGAACATCATCTTTCCTTCTCCTTTTCTATTTCTGCCTTCAGAGGGAGGGGCCAAGGGAGGGAAGAAGAGAGACTCTGAGCCAGGGTACCCCCTCCCCCTAGAAATTCATCCAGCTTTCAGATTAGGAAGTATTGAGATATGGGGAAAGGTTTAGGCATAGTAGGCATCGTGGGTAAGAGTGGGATTGTTATCTTGGAAAGTTTGTTCCCAGACTTTTATTCCGATAAGAATTTTCTTCCTACAAATACCAGGATGAGGGCTCACAGGAAAAACCATGAGTACATTTGGTGTTTCCCCTTGTTTAGTGTATGGTCTGAAGAAGTGTTCTTGTGTGTCTCTAAGTTAAAGAGACCAGTGATTTAAAGAGAGAGAAACCAAGACACTTGGATGCTTTATGTCGGAAGATCATTTCCGAGTGCACATCTGAACTGCAAGCTCCTGAGGCCAATGGCAGATGCCATCACAGTGCAGGAGGAGATCCTCTGCTCATGCTACCACTCAAGGCTATGGTGGGTTGTGGATTCAAGCCTACATCACCCAATGGACGAAACCAGAAACACTCAATGTGACTTAATAAACCTAATGCTGAGTCAGAACTTAGAACAACTGGGAATACAAAGAAACACGGGCAAAGCTGGGATTTTTTCCTTGAAGACATTTGAAAAACTAAGTGAATCTAAATTTCAAGATTTGAAGCAGAGCAGAGTAGAGCAGAGCGGAAGAACATGCTGGGTTGAGAGGGGGCCAGTCTAAAAGAATGTTTCCTTCCTTAACTTTATTACATACCACTGAAAACCTAAAACACTACAGTGTCCAGATGAACTAGAAAGAAATCAATATCACTTTCTCTTTCCCACCAGTGGAAGAAAAGGAAATCACCTTTCCCACCTGTTGGAGTGGAGCAAAAACACTTCAGAAGTATACGCCCCAGTCCTTACAGAGCTTGTTTTGAAGTCACAGTGATTAAGCTGTGTTTGCCCAACTCATAAAGCTCAGAATTTATTTCAGAGCATATAAGCTCTAGGTCGAAGCAAAAAACAAATTCCAGCTATTGGAACAAATCTGTCCAAGTCTCAAATGAAGCTCCAAGACTTACTATTTCCAAAAAGGATCAAGGAGAAACGACACCATGACTAAGACTGAAGCAAAGGGAGTGAACACCTCGGACCTGTAAATAAGTTTTAGAGATGCAACTGTTAGAAAGTCTGGCTCCCGGTTAAAAATGGACTTGGAAAATTACATGGATCAGTGCATGCAGGTTTTTAAGTACATCTAACTCACACCCATGTAACTGGCCCTTTAGAGGAACACTGCCCAGCCCACACCAGACCCGGTACACATCAAGCACACTGTGATCTGACGGGAATGGAAATCAAGCTCTCAGGTTCCCTTGACTGTTGTGTTTTTTTCACATATTCACATCCTGTCTCAGCTCCTCCATTCTTAGAGCTCTCTTTTTTTGAGGAATCAGTAGAGGTCTCCTTTCACCTAACCATGGGGACATACTCAATGGGGATAAGGGAAAGTTTGAACATGCCTTCTTTACTCTATCACAAGACCTCATGCTTTATACACACCTCTACCGTCGTTTCTGATTCCAGGGTGCATGCAACTTGAAACAGTCATTTGAGCCAATTAGTCCAGGCTCGTTAACAGAGATGAACTGATTAATGTGAAGCCATTTACCATTTTGTGGAAGAAATGGAGCAGGGAGTGTAGGGTCTTCTCCTCTTCTTGCTTACAGCATCTCCACACAGGGTTATCTTCCATTGTTGGCTGACTAATTGGCTCCTTTACCTGACAGTTTCCCTCCCAGTTTGACAGATCAGCTGAGTTTCGACATTTTAAAAATGTTTAAGCACAAAAGAATTTTTTAAAATAGAAGTGGGGCAAAATTAAATATTTTAGGAGACCCAGGTAAGAAAGAATCAAATAAGACCAGTAAGGAATCAAAGAGGTAACAAAGGAAACATTGAAAAAAATTAAAAGCCATCAACCTATCACAGTTGAACACTAAATATAAGAGGAGATTATGAAAATCTCTAGAGAGAAGCCAGAGTCTCTCAACAGTGATGCTAGTTTGATAGGGGTCTTCTCAAGAACCACAGTGAAAGCAGCAGATAGTCAAAGTACCACCATTTGTAAACATCCAAAAGCCAAACATCCTCCAACACATCCAGAAAATATCTGGTCAATTTATATTCCTAGACAAAAAGGTATTTTAGCAAATAAAAGTCAAGAGTTCCCAATAGACCCTCATAATTGTTCTTTAGGGAGAGAGAGAGAGAGAGAGAGAGAGAGAGAGAGAGAGAGAGAGAGAGAGAGAGAGAATTTTACAAACATAAAGAAAACAGATAAAGCAAAGGAAAAAAAAGCAGTAAAAGAGTAAGCCTGGGCAATATTTTCTGTGAATGAACAGTCCTGGCACACAGTGGGAGCATGGTTCTATCCTGGCTCACAGTGGGAGCATGGTTCTATCCTGGCTCACAGTGGGAGCATGGTTCTATCCTGGCACACAGTGGGAGCATGGTTCTATTCCTCCCTGAGTCTGAGCAAGGCAGTGCACAGGCATCCAAGGCTGAGTTCTCACCAAAGGAAACATGAGCAGAAGTGGACTTGTCATCAAGACCCAGGCAACTGGGACAGACTGTGAAGTCGCACTTTCTCTCTTCCATCTGCGTGCTTAGGAGTCAAGTTACAAGCAGGTACGTTTACAGATGAGTTACCCAGGCACTGGATTACTCAGACACTTTGGTGTGTGTTTAAAAGATCATCAGACCTCGCTACCTAACCGTATGACATGAGTAAGATATTAAAACTAGATTTGTAAGTCTCCCAAGAGTGTGGGCATTGTCCTTGCTATACTACTAAAATTATCCAGCAATATTGATGAATAAAACATGAAGTTTAATTAAAATAAGGAAGAGAGTCCTTATAATATTCGGTTAAAGAATAAAAAGTAGTGTCTTCATCCAGAGAGTATACATGGACAGACCCATGGCTCCAGCTGCTTATGTAGCAGAGGATGGCTTTGTTGGGCACCAATGGGAGGAGAAGCCCTTGGTTCTGCCAAGGCTGGATCCCCCAGTATAGGGGAATGTCAGGGTTGGGAGGCAGGAAGGAGTGGGTGGATGGGTGGGGGAACACCCTTATAGAAGAAGGGGGGATGGGATAGGGAGTTTATGGATGAGAAACTGGGAAAGGGGATAACATTTGAAATGTAAATTAAAAACATCTAATAAAAAAGTAGTGTCTTTAGACTTTGAAAAGTCAAAATGTTAAATTTTCCAACATATAAATAATATCCTGCAACTTCCAAAAAAATACAAGAAAAAAGAAATGTCAAAGGGTTTAGTTTATCCAGAGAGAAAAAAAAGAGTTAATAAATGCAAGCTAATTGTATAATATAAAATTGGCGGCAGAAACCCAGATGCCCTTCAACAGAGGAATGGATACAGAAAATGTGGTACATCTACACAATGGAATATTACTCAGCTATCAAAAACAACGAGTTTATGAAATTCGTAGGCAAATGGTTGGAACTGGAAAATATCATCCTGAGTGAGCTAACCCACTCACAGAAAGACATACATGGTATGCACTCATTGATAAGTGGCTATTAGCCCAAATGCTTGAATTACCCTAGATCCCTAGAACAAAGGAAACTCAAGACGGATGATCAAAATGTGAATGCTTCACTCCTTCTTTAAATGAGGAAAAAGAATACCCTTGGCAGGGAAGGGAGAGGCAAAGATTAAAACAGAGACTGAAGGAACACCCATTCAGAGCCTGCCCCACAGGTGGCCCATACATATACAGCCACCCAATTAGACAAGATGGATGAAGCAAAGAAGTGCAGACCGACAGGAGCCGGATGTAGATCGCTCCTGAGAGACACAGCCAGAATACAGCAAATACAGAGGCGAATGCCAGCAGCAAACCACTGAACTGAGAACAGGACCCCCGTTGAAGGAATCAGAGAAAGAACTGGAAGAGCTTGAAGGTGCTCGAGACCCCAAAAGTACAACAATGTCAAGCAACCAGAGCTTCCAGGGACTAAGCCACTACCTAAAGACTATACATGGACTGACCCTGGACTCTGTCCCCATAGGTAGCAATGAATATCCTAGTAAGAGCACCAGTGGAAGGGGAAGCCCTGGGTCCTGCTAAGACTGAACCCCCAGTGAACTAGACTATGCGGGGAGGGTGGCAATGGGGGGAGGTTTGGGAGGGGAACACCCATAAGGAAGGGGAGGGGGGAGGGTGATGTTTGTCCGGAAACCGGGAAAGGGAATAACACTTGAAATGTATATAAGAAATACTCAAGTTAATAAAAAAAAAAAAGAAATATACAGAACCTAAAAAAAAAAAATAAATAAAATTGGCGGCAGAAACGCTTGTTACATGTAAAGATGGTGTCTTCTTTACATACACACCGTAAAGAAGGAAGCTCCTCCCTCATACACAGAAAGGACAGAGAGTGCCTAGGAGCAGAAGAATTTAAATTAAAATGAATGTAAAGAAAATGAAAACAGAAAACAAAAGAAACACAAAGAGCAATTTTAATGTAAGAAAATATTTTAAAGCAAAATGCATTATCAGAGAAAACAATGTCACAAAAAATATTTTTTTTTCACTAATGGGCTTTGAACCTGAAACCTCATAAACTCATGCAATCTGGAGACTTTCTACCATTGAGCAAAATCATCAGTCTTTTTGTTTGTTTATTTGTTTAAAACCAGATCTTGCCCCAAGCTGCTTTTGAATTAACTCTGTTTCCTACACAGGCTTTAAACTTGCAATCCCCCTGCCTCAGACTCTGAAGTAACTAGAATTAGAGGCCTATGACACAAGTTCTTAGATATTAGCATTCAAAATTCAACTGCTTTCAGCAACATAATCTCGAGGAGAAATCAAGAGTGTGCACTTCATGAAAAGAAAGAGACTTTTACAATCACAACCAAGTAACCAGGAAAGGTAAGCGGACTCATGAAAACAAAAACAACAACAACAACAGCAGCAGCAACAACAACAACAATGAAAACAAAGAGTAAACAAGGGCAACATTTTCTAGCTTAAACAGTAAGTTCTGTGGAAGTGCTAGCACACAGTGGGGTTGCAGACAAACCATCTACTGCATAGACATTTTTGTAGATCATTTGTAAGATGTCATAAAAGAAAGTAAAAGATAAAGAGATACAAACATTATAATTAATGTCCCTAGGTCTAATTGAAATACATTGAATAGTGCACATAAAAATGAAAGTTACATTCTTCTTTTCCATTGTACCAGTGAAATTCATTAAAATTAGTGCTGATTGGGTAATAATGGTGGTGTCACTGAATTTAGCTGGGATGATACACATATATTTTCTCATAAAAGTATGGTCAAGTTAGACATCATGGAGCTAGAGAGTTGGTTCAGTGGCTAAGAGAACTTGTTGCTCTTCTGGAAGATCTGAGTCTAATGGCCAGCACCCACATGGTTCACACAACCATCTGTAAGTCCAGTTTTGGGGGGTTCAATTCCCTTTTGACCTCTGTGTGTACTTGTTCTTGTTTTTCCAAATTTCCGAGTGGCGTCATTCAGTCATCTGTTTGTGTTCTGATTGTTTAATGTAGACACTTAGAGTTACTACCTCATAGGACTGCTTTTCCATGTGTCCCACGGGTTTCGTGGTGTTTTCATTTAACTCTAGGAAAATTTTTATATTTTTTCTTAATTTCTTCCTTGTCCTAGTCTTGGTAGTGGGTTATTTAACCTCCATAGGTTCGTGTATTTCCTAGAGATGTGCTTGCTGTCAATTTTAAGTTTCATTGCAGTGCGGTTAGATAGGGTACAAAGGAGTGGTTTTCATCTTTTTTCAATTTGTAAAAATTTATTTTGTGCCTCTAGGTCTTATCTCATTCAGAAAAGCTTCTATGTACTTTTGAATAGATTCTTTGGTTTGGGGTAGAATATCCTATAGATAACTGTTAAGTCCATTTGATGTATAGTATTAATTAATTATGATGTTTCTGTTTATTTTCTGCCCATGTGATCTGTTGGAGAAAGTGGAACACTAAAATTACCAAGTTTAATAGATCATTATTAATCCATATCTTTAACTCCTATATATGTAAAATTGGATGCACCAGAATTTGGTACATATATGTTGAGGAGGGTAAAGTCTTCTTGGTTAAATGTTCCTTTGATTATGATGATGTATCATCTCTTCTTAGTTTTTATATTTCAAAGGTTTGGTTTTATTATGTTGTTTCACATTTTTAAATGCTCCTTTTCTGTAGATTTAAATATTTTATATTCCTTCTTTCTTGACCTATGTCTTCTATTTTATCTTTAAGTCCTGATATTTGATCTCCTGTTTAATTAATTCTATATCAGTTTTCCTTTTGGTGTTCTTGTTGGGTTATTGGGTTTCTCAATCCTACCATTTCAGCTTGAGTCCTCTTTAATATTTTTATCTTCTTATTAAATCTCATTCTCAACTCCTGAATTGTCTTCTTCATTTTCATTGTGTTCTCTTGGGCAGTTTCCTCATTGAAATCACTGAAAAATTTATTCTCCTTAAGAAATTCTTTCTCCTTAATTTCATTAATTTGGATTTGTGTGTGTGTGTGTGTGTGTGTGTGTGTGTGTGTGTGTGTTCTTTAGACTTGGAATTTATAATTGTTCTTTTAAGTTCTGGGTCATGTGGTATATTTAGTTAATTCTCATTGTTAAACATTTCTACAGCACTGATAGGTTTTGGAAAGAAAATTCTGGCTTTATCTTTCATATTGTTTGTATTTTTTCAATACGATTCAGACATGTGGAATGTTTTTTCTTACTTCTAAGTTTGATATGGGCAGAACAGGTTCTGGCAGAGGAGAGGATGCTATGGAGGGTGGGCTAGGAGATGGGGAACAGCTTGGGTAGAATGAAATTAGGTAGACAGGAGGAATTAGGCTGGCATAAGCACATGCCTCTTGGTCTAAGTCTTGAGTGTAGAGGGAGATCTGGCTTGGTGGAAACCTTGGATGTGGCATGTGAGAGGCCGGTGGATTGAGGGATGGAAACGAAGTCCTGGAAGAAGCCTAGAAATTGGTTGCTCCACAGATACTGGTGGTTGGACAAAGCAGAGCAACTGGATATGAGACCCAAGCTAGATTCAATGGTTTAGGAAGAGGGTGTGGACAGGGAGAGCCAGGAAGCCTATGAGGTTAGACCCTGGAGAAAGCTGTGGAAGATCCGGCTGGCTGGACATGTTGGATTCAGTGCAGAAGGGACATGTGGTTGGCGGCAGTTCTTCATATTTTCTTTATCCATTCGTCAGGCAACAGATACTTACATAGGTCCCACTTCTTGGCTGCCATGAATATTGTTGTAGGGACCGTAGGCATACAGTTGTTTGTGCAGTACACCGGTTTTCTTTCTTTGGGCTTTTTACCCACAGAGTTATTGCTAGATCACACGGTACATAGATTTGGTATTTTCTCAGAAACTGTGCTTAAATCTTGAGTCCCAGGCTAGTGACGTGGTGGATAATGGCGGCTCCTACTCAGCTACATGTTTGCAGAAGAGATAACCTATCTTCTACAGTGCTCTGTAGTGCTAAGCTATGAACCTCTGTAGGTTAGGTATCTAACCACTTTGTTCAAAATACTTTTTCTTTGAGAACTTCATACATGAGTACTTCATCTACAACACTCTCTCCTCTCCCCTTTCCCCTAATTTGTCCCATGTCTCTCTTCCCAATATTGTGGTTTTTCGACTCATGATGGTGGTATCAGAATGTTCACTGGACCTGTGAGTCAGCTACTGATCTGCCTCTCTGTTGGTAGGTCTGACGTGTGACTCTGTTCCTTGCGATTTCTCATTCCAAGATCTAAATTTAACCAGTGTAATAAGCAATAATGTAGTACTCAGTCTGTTCTTGTTCCTAAGGATGAGGTGAAGAGCGTCCGAGGTGAGGTGATGGGAACTGATTTTTGTCAACAAGCTTCTATTCAGAATTCACTCACTGTCCAAGAATGTCTCAGCCAAAGGCAATGGCTTGAGATATGTTTAAGGAAACATGATACTGTTTCTATTTTCATAAAACTTCTAGTTTTCTTTTATAACCAAAAGATACATACTCTCAGCCTCCAGAGAGAAACTCTAAATACCTATTGATTCTTGAGATTAATCTCAAAACTGAAGGTTTCGTGGCATTTTTTGCACTGGCCACAGATTTAGAGGTTATAAAACAAATTCTCCAGATGTATAACCATATGATAGTGAGTATTAAGTGTGACAAACTGTCCCATTGCAACAGCATTAAGAAAAGTTACTTAAGGCTTTCTTTTTCTCAGTCCATTGCTTTTCACAGTACTGAGCTAATCTGTCTGCAGAAAACCTTGTTTTCATTATCTTCCTAGGCAACATCATGAAGTTTTAATATAATATGCTTCTTACAGGACCTAGGCATTCGAACCTTGCTTCTTCTTTAAACAGAGATGTGGGTCCCAAAGTGTCGAAAGTCTTAATAATTATAGTCTCCTTTAATCCAGGCTCTTGGAACTTTCAGCGTTGTGATTCCAAGAGCATGTTTACCTCAGAAGTGAATTGATTTTTCTCAGAAGCGAGAGCAAACGGCTGCCTGCTTGTTCTTTGGAGATGTGCCTTTCTCTGAAGGCCTCATTACAGATAATATGAACTAACAGGATTGGAGAAGATCATATACACCCTTCTGTTAAACTGTTTGGTTCATGTGTTTTTTTCATAGATGAACTTAAGACATTCAAAGGTTGTTCCAAAGCAACACCTGTCACTGGGGCATATGTTAAGCTGGACATCCTTGTCAAAGCATTGGGCTTCTATTCCTTAATAGCTAGAAACACTTCTTTTTTCATCCCTGTAATCCTTAAAACTTCTGGTTGCTCTAATGTGGGTTTTCCCTCCTCACACTATAGCTCAGCGCTTTTCCGAGCTCCTCTGACAATCCAGAGGTCAGAGGAGAGCAACAGACAAGTAGATGGTAGCATTCTGTTTGGAAACTGCTTCTGAAGCCATCTTTTAGTAAGTAGATAAAATATCTCCCTTTCAAGGTGCTGCAGGTGTCAGTTTACTAAACACTGGGCTACTCTGGGCCACAGGCCACCATTTTCCCAGCCTGTAGGAATAATATACAACTTGTATCGTCCTCAATGTCAACACTCAGATTTTCAATAGCTTGTTATGTCCAACTGTATCTCTTTCTGAGATACCAATATCTTTGCTATAGTGGCAAATAAGCTCAAATGCCTAGTCAGTATTTCTTGCTTACGTAGCAGAGCCTTGGGGCAGCTACAGTTCTGTTAGAGCAGAGACTCTCAACCATCTAACACCACCAGAAAACAAATATTTACATTCTGATTCTTAACTGTAGCAAAATTACAGTTATGAGGTACAAAGGAAAATAATTTTATGGTTGGCGGCACCACCACAACATTGAAGAACTGTTTTCCCAGGTCTCAGAATTAGGAAGGATGAGAAAAGCGTTGTGCCAGAGGCTTTAAGTACGGTGATCTCTGCTCTGCTATCTTTCCATCTTATGACTCAGGCTAAAAACCCAGCTCCCGTACTTAAAATTCATGTCTCCTAATGATTCAGCGCTGATGAAAGGGAAGCGATCTGGCGCCTTGTCTTTTTGGCTCACATTCCGTCATCCAAACCAAGTTACACAGTTTAGGATGAAATCAGGATAGACTTACAGAGAGTTTTATAAAGAAGGGTTATGTGGATAACCACAAATAACAAAATGTAGTTCGCTATCCCTGCTCATCTTAGCAACCTGAAGAAAAACAATACTCTACCCTGTAAAAGGAAAGAAAAAAATTAAAAATAGTAGAAATGACTTTAGTAGAGAGCAAGCATATGAAAAAATGTTAACTTGACTAAATCATTTAAAAAAGAACCAATAAAGGTTAGAAATACTTGGCAAGCTGTTAAAATATGTTCAGAATAAAAAAAAGAGTTTCTAGTCAGAGATGTGGCCAATATTACAAGAAAATCATATGAAGAATTTAATGGGAAATATTAGATTATGTAGAGAAGTCCGTGTCACTATGAGTGCAGTTACAACCATTTAGAAAGGGTGAGAACAGTTGAATGTTACCTTGTTACCTTAAAGACAATGGATTAGTATAAAAATATAAGATTCAGGAAGTTGAAAGAGGAGAGCTAGACCATCCTATGGGCAAACTTTACAAAAATTTGAAGAAATAAATGTGTTGATCATAAAAAAATTGTAGAGAATAAAAACTGTGAAAACTCCTTCCCTGTAAATCAAAGAGACTGTTTACTTTGGGTAGCATAACCTATCATGAAGGAGGAGGAGGAGGAGGAGGAAGAGGAGGAGGAGGAGGAGGAGGAGGAGGAGGAGGAGGAGGAGGAGGAGGAGGAGGGGAAGAAGGGGGAAGAAAAAGAAAAAGTCATAGTAGAAGAAAGCGGTCCAGAAATATCTTATTCTTGAACAGGATGACAAAGATACTGTACACAAAATAAGTAAGCCATACCATGAACGTATGAACTAGGTGATGTATCATTTACAGTTTAGGCTCACTGCAGTAACACGTCTTAGAACAACACTCCAGTGGTTTTGAACATAACAGGGTTAAGTGAGAAAGGTTCAGATTATCTCAATGGGTGTATTAAAGCTTTGGATAAAGCTCAACAATGGTTAGAGCCTGAGTAATGGCTTAGGAACTGAGTTGCTTTTGTGGAGAACCCAAGTTCAGTCCCCACATGGTGACTTACAACTATCTGTCTGTAACTCCAGGTCAAAGGCATCTAATATTTTCCTCTGACTTCTTCAGGTAACAGGTAAGCTTGTGGCACACAGATATAGACACAGGCAAAGCACTCTTACATGTAAGATGAGAGAAATAATGTAGAAATTAATTCAGCATTGATTATTGATTAAAAACACCTCAAATACCAGCAAAAGAGAACTCTTTAAGGGCTAAGTAGGATCTACCTAGGTGTAGTAACTAGAAAATATTTTATTGAGTTTTATAATTGCTTTCTCTAACAATACACATAGGACTGAGAGCATAGCTGGTAGGCAGTGGTTAGTTTTGCAAGAACAGCAAGGTAAGCAAAGGAGGCAAAACATATAATGGCTACAAGGTAAGAAAAAGTATTAGTTTTAGCGTGAAGATCCATGAAGTTGCTGAATAAAGTATGTTAAAGCACTTAGCTTTTGAAGCATAGGTAACAAGGAAGACCAGCAACAGTAATAACTTATGCCTTAGGACACCGTAAGTTCCTAGAAATAAGCGTAATGTAATAGTCCAGCACACCACAAACACATAACGTTTTACTGAAAGGCACAAATAAGACTTCACGAGGACACTTTCACTACAGTGAATCCAAGTCTTCAATGTAAACTGTAAATGCTGAGTCCCAAGATAGACCTTTTTGAAAGTTGGCAAGTCATAGTTTTATTTATTTATGTTTTTCCCCGCAGTGCTGGCATTAAAAAAAAAGACTCCTGAATGCTTCTAATCATTCTAGGGTCTGCAGTATCACGTCCCCAGTCTGTTAGAAGTTCTTGAGGGACAGACACAGAACGACAGAGTATTAGGTTGTTATCCCCAAAGCAGACTTCAGGATTGAGATGGAAAGAAGTGACCACTGGAAACCTCCAGAGACCTAACAGGTGAGGAAGGTTAAGAGATGATACACGGGGCTGGAGAGATGGCTCAGCGGTTAAGAGCACTGACTGTTCTTCCAGAGGTCCTGAGTTCAATTCCCAGCAACCACATGGTGGCTCACAACCATCTGTAAAGAGATCCGATGCCCTCTTCTGGTGTGTCTGAAGACAGCTATAGTGTACTAATAAATAATAAAAGAATAAATCTTTAAAAAAAAGAGAGATGATACACAGGTAGTGTGTGTGTGTGTGTGTGTGCGTGCGTGCACGTGTGCGTGTGATACTGTGTATATCGGTGTATATGCAGGCACATGTTGTTTATTTACACACACACTTGAAGGCCAGGACAAGACATTAGGCATCTTGGTCTATTGTTGAACAAGGCTCTCTTATTCAACCTGAATCTTGTCCTATTGGTTAGGCTATCTGGCCAGGAAGCTCCTAGGATCCTTTTGTCTCTGCCTCCCTCGAGAACTAGGGTTCTACATTCAGCCATGGCTTTTCATGTGGGTCCTGGATAGGAAATACTCTAAGCCATGGACTTACTTCCCTGTCCAGATGATTTGTTTTAATTCTTTTTTTAATTTCTTTTTTTTTCTTTAAAAAATTCTCTAGTACTTGTGTTGTTTAATTCATCAGCGTGCAGAGCAATTCTTGAGTTTCCATATATTATTGACTTGTTGGTGTTGAGAGGGAGTGCATTTCTCCAAAAGAAAATCAGTAGGTTTAAGTTATATATAAGGTTTGATTATATGTCTAATACTATAAAAGCAACCATAAACAATGCTTGGTTTTCTTGGTGGCACAGTGTTTTAAACCACAGCACGTGCGATAGTCAAATGGATAATTCTTTTTTTTTATTGTTACCATCTAGATTTATTAGACATAAAGAAAAAGCATATTTTTTTTAACAAGGGAAGAGCTAGTACAATAATAAGAACAACAACAACAAAATCTTAGTTTTTGAGTTTCTGAAGGCAAGGTCTAAATATAAAATGAAAAATTAGGGAAAAAAAAAAGGAAATCCAACAGACCCATCACATTGCCCGGTGTCCTATCTCCATTCCTTTCAACTGTTACTGCCTAGGGGTCTGGATCAGGTTTGCTTTCTCTGCCAGCTAAAGAATTAAAAAGCAAGAGAAATCTGACACAAAAGGTAGCAGCAGCAACAGGGAAAATCTCAGATGCAGCAGACAGAAGCACCCAATGGTTGAGGAAATCTATTAAGGGTGTGGGAACTCAGAGTGAGGCACAAACATCTTCAGCAGAGCCGAGCTCTGCATTTCCCAGGGCGTGGGGCTGGGTTTTAGGGATACCTTGAGAAGGTCTTTCTTCCCTAATTTAGCATTAGCCAATTTGCACAAAGATAGGTAAAGTTATAGGCCCCAAACCTCAGGTAAATGTGTCCTGGTCCTAGCCTTGAACTTGTGAGGACAGATCTGTAGCTGTGCTGGCAGGAGAAAAAGCCCAGGAGGCCTTTGTCTCCAGCTGCCAGGCCTTTGTCTCTGATCAAGAGGGTTAAAGGGACAGGCAAACGTTTCATGGTTTCAATGTTATTATCTATCGGTGGATCTCTTTCGTCTGCCTATCAGAGATCTGCCTAACACCTAGCCCTGTGCTATCGAAAACTTTGCCATGCATAGGAGAAAGGGGAAGCAGAGCAGAGAAGGATGTATGTCAGACGGGCTCAGGGTAGCTCCAGGTCTCTCTGGAGGCAGGATTCACAGTACAACACCTGCTGGCAAGCCCTTTGGAACTCTCTGAACTGCTGCTCTGCCCTTAGAACCTATGAGGAATGTGTGCAGGGGAGCACACGGGATCTGCAGCAGAAAGGCCAGCCCTGTGGTATTCATCCCAGTGGCACTGATGGTGAACTCCCCATCAGCAGCAGTGGCAGCAATCTGGGGATCATCCCAGGACTAAGGGCTGCTCCAGAATCAGCCTGTGCAACTTCGCTGTCCTTACTTTTGTAAACTTGACTTAGGCTGTCTTTTGCTGTGATTAAAACAAACAAACAAACAAACAAACAAACAAACAAACAAACAAACCAACCCCACCATGACAACTCTGCAAAGAAAGAGTTTATTTCAGCTGACGTATGTAGTCAGTCCATCATGAAAGGGAGTCTAGAAAGGAACTCCAGGCAGGAACCTGAAGAGGGGAGCCGATGTGAAATTCAAGGAGCACTGATTCTGGTCTTGCTCCTGGAGGCCTGCTCAGCTTGCTTTCTCCTAGGGGCTAAAGCAATAGCCGAGAACTTGCTTGGTCATCCACAAGCACAAGGCACAACAACGCTAACTGTGAATAGCAGGGGCTTTTGAAATCTCAAAGCTGACCCCTCCCCTTGCCCCCTACCACACACCTCCTCCAGGAAGGCCACACCTCCCAACGTTCTCCCAATAGTTCCACCAAATTGGGACTGACTACTCAAAACATTTGAGCCTTCAGTCCATTCTCATTCAAGCCACACCAGATATGTCAAGGTTAGTATCAAATTGACAAAAACCAACCAAGACAGCCTGGCAAATGGTTCTTAGAGAAGGAAGAATTTGTGTTGGCTCAGAGTCTGCAGACCACCCACGATGGCAGGGAAGGCACGATGGCAGGGAAGGCACGGTGGCAGGGACAGCTTTGGTGGCAAGACTGTGAGGCAAATGACCACGCTGTTTCCTGAATCAGGAAGTGAAAAGGGAGAAACACTTATCTTCAATTTGCTTTCTCCTTTTTCTGCCTTTTATTCATTCCAGGATGCTAGCCCAGTGGGCTGGGTTTTCCCTCCTCAGTTAAACCTCTTTAGAAACATCCCGAGGTTGTCACCTGGGTGCTTCCAAGTCTAGTCAAGGTGAAGTGAGGATGAATTGTCACAGTCTTCATCTAACTTAAGTGGCAAAAGACCTTAAGTGGAGAGTAAGCTGCGATCTCTGTGAAGCAGCCGGCAGACCCCAGGGTAAGAGAGTTGCTCACATCCTGTCCACAGATCTGCTCCTGGAAGAGCCTTCATAGACTAGCACAGAGTCCTGTTCCAAGGCAGCAGCACGGCCATCATGTTTCTTGTTAGCCCATTCTGGTACGGTGACAACTCACCCTCCAGGGTCCTTGGTGCGGTAGTAAGAGCATGGGCTGCACGTGGCCAACTCGGTCCTCTCTTCTCAGGCACCGAGAAGACCAAATGGATAATTCTTATATATCAATTAAAGCAGCTATTCTGCACCGGGCAGTTTTAGTTTTAAAACCAGAAGTTTCTACCTTAATAAATGAAACCACCAAACTAGTAAGATTTTGCAGAGTGTTCTAGGCTTGCATAGAATGTAAGCCTATATTGTAGAATGACACAATAGAGCGCCAGGGGTTTGGGACAGGCACTGTAATGACAGCCTATTATTGGGATCGAGCTTTGAATGGGTCTTGGGCTTCCCATTTTAAGTAGAAGCTTGCATTTGTGGACAAAGAGTTTTATCTCTGCTGATGGGAAAGCTAAGAATAACTGCTCTATATGACTCATGCAAACATATTCCCAAAGGGTTTTTTCTATTAGACATCTGTAGCAGCCTTTCCTGTCCTTTCCCACCACCTCAGCTCAGGTAGAGCTGGCAGGCAAGGGAGAATGGATGATGGTTATTTTTACTCCATTGAATTTCAATAAAGGAAGACAAAATAATTCACAAGAACAAATAATACTCAGTTCTCGGTCTTCAGAGACAAAGGTTGGCCAAGAGTGACCCTTGGGGACAGGAACTAAACATAGAAGAGATCTTTTTCCAGCTTGTGGTTTGGCGCCAGATTTTCCATCAGCATGGAGAATTCTCGCACCCTGGTTGGGCCCTGGCTTTGCTTTCTTTAGTCTGCATGATCATAACGATTTGTAGAAAACGTTTCTGCCTTGAGTAGCATTCAACGTCACCTGTAAGCTTCCTAACTTTCCCTTCTCATGAATTAATCTAATGTAGAAAGCAGACATTTGGAGCTCCGTGTGTGTGTGTGTGTGTGTGTGTGTGTGTGTGTGTGTGTGTGTGTGTGTTTGTAGTGTTTATACATCTAAAAATTAGGAGAAATTTTAAAAATTCCATTAAAAAATTGACCAGTTAAAAAAAGTATTCCGTTTTTCATGACTCAGTGAAATTGAGAACTGTAGTATGATTTTGGGGGTGGGGGGGCTCTTGGCTGAGGAACTGGTGGAAGGAGTTGGAGGTAGGAAGTTGGCTCTGACTGAGTGATGGAGATTCACTTGCAAATCACAACTGTGCTTTGGTCATGAAGAGACACCTGATTTCTCTCTTCCTACAAGCCATTCTCTCCCACAAAACATTGCTCTCATGTTTACTTGCTGTTCAGCAGACAGACCGGGTACAATATTGTGAGGCTACATGGTGTATAAGGAAGATATGTCACTCTTACTGTCTACATCAGGGAAATAAAAAGAAAAGAGACAGAATGGAAGTGTGATAATCATAAAACCCATAATTCCGAAGGGGTCAGCGTCTGGCTTTCTTGCACATAATTTTGAACAAATAGAGAAGTTTTCTCTGTGCCATGGTAGCTGTGTGCTACACTGAGCTCACAGAGTAAAGGCTTAACAATATTTATTGCTAAGGATGAATGGCTTTATAAGGAGAGGGAAAATCTATTAGTGCATCTTTCTAGCTGAGCATCTACGTCTTGATGGCTTGACCTCAGAGGAAACAAACAAGCCCATTCTACCTGGGATATGAGACTTTTCTATATCGGTCTAGCAGATCAACAATGTCCTGCACCCAATGCAGCAAACAGGTCAAAATAGCAGCCTACTGAATCCTCAAATTAAAGGGTTTCTGGTTTTGTTTTTGTGTTTTGTTTTTGTTTTTGTTTTTTTCACTCGATATCCCAGCACGGCAGGGCTAATGGAGGGCAAGTTTTACAAAAACATTTTAAACAGTGCCAGCTTTCACCAGCCAGAGGAGGGTCCGCGGCCAGCACAGCCTTTTAGGACTCTGCAGCTGCAGACGTCAATTTGAAGAGGTGACAACCTTTCTCACCCCTAGGAGCTGGCTCATTATTCTGCAGCACTCCTGTCTCTAATGAGAGACCGCTCAGATCCAGCGAATGTGCCAAGAGGACAAGTGCCTTCCGTGGCGGTGTTTCTGGTTGCCATGCTTCCACAGCTGGCTCCAGTTGCTCTTTGTTGTGCGCATGCGCTGCAAGGCGGCAGGAGAAAGCAAGGCTATGCCTGCAGAGCCTATAGTGGGATTTTTTTTTCCTTTCTCGGAGTTTATTTCTATTGACATCTGAATCAAAATAATGTTTTCACACTCCACTTGAATGTCCGCTCCTCACAGAACAATGCGGGCTGGCTTCTTAACATTCTTCATTTATTTTAAAGTTTCCGTTGTCTACCTTTATCATATCCGACTAAGTGCATTATTTTCCTGCAGTTTTTCGTTCTTTTTACTTCCCCAGGTGTTCCTCCCTTTCCGCTTTGCTTTGTACTTACACGCATCTGAGGGTATGGAGGGCACCTGTACATTTATGGGTTATTTAGCTTAAGAAATCTTAGGGGGTTGGGGATTTAGCTCGGGGTTGGGGATTTAGCTCAGAGGTAGAGCGCTTGCCTAGGAAGCGCAAGGCCCTGGGTTCGGTCCCCAGCTCCGAAAAAAAGAACCAAAAAAAAAGAAAGAAATCTTAGACATAGGTTAGTGAGACCTATCTTATAGGTGACTCCAAATTTCCAGAGCTGTGAAATTTGAAAGTGGGTTGAGAGTGGAATATTATATTGGTGTGTGTGTGTGTGTGTGTGTGTGTGTGTGTGTGTGTGTGTGTGTGTGTGTAGAGCTCCCATAAAGAATTTGGGAAAAAGTTGTCTCTGGAGAAAATAAGAAAAAGATTATAAACCTGTCACAAAGGTGTGTTTTAAAAGTAAAAAGCCATGTGATTCTCTAATAATCTCTCAAGGGAGATAGTATCTTCTGAAAACATTATCAACATTGTCACCTAGTCTGTTCGGTTAAGTGCTTGGCTAAACAAGCTGCATTTTGTCTTGTATAACGGCTGGAAGACATGACATTTCAAGTGCAAAACACACACCACTTTCCAAACAGCAGCAGACTTAGTCCAGTCTGAATGGAAGGTGGATGATGGGTTTAGGAAGGAATACCGTTTCCTACGCCAGCCGTCACCCTTTCAGGATGGCATTGGCATCCAACGGCACCTAAAAGGTGGACGAGATTGTGAGATGTGGGTGCAGAGTGTGTCTGCCTATCACCATGAAGGGAGCATTCCACCTACGTGCAATAGTTACCACTGAGTCTCTACTGAACTCTTCTGCGGCCCAAGAATAAAAGACCTAACCTGCAGGTTTAACTCAGTGGTAGAACATTGGGCACAGGCTGCGCATGTACGGGGGCCCCATGTCTGATGCTCAGCACTACGTAAACAAACAAGCAAGCAGATGAATAAATAAACAAGCAAACAAATAGAGTCTCCTCATCAAGGAGTTGTGCTAAAACACGATGCACAGGTATACCAGTGATAGCTGCAAGTGACGAGAAGCACAAACTACCTTGGACTGAAAAGAAGTTTACTGACAAATGAATGAAAGGTATACAAGTATTGCTGGCATCCATCAGTCATGGCTGGATGTGGAGGGCAGACATTAAGTCCCATAGTTTAGCTATGCTTCTTTCTGCTGGGAGAGTTCATCCCCAGACTGACAAGACAGCAACGTCGTTCACGGAGCTTTCCCCGTGGCGTTTGGCTGTATGCACCTTTCAGTATTGACACTGGGGAGACTGAGGCAGAAAGATTTCAAGTCTGGGCTACACAAGCGGGACTCCAAACCTGCTTTCTTCTACGTCATATCTTAAGTAGCAGAGTGACAGCATCTTTCATTCATGACTTGTGAAGTTCCTGGAATTCCTTCAGTTGGCAAAGATGTCATAAATCCTTTAAATGAACTGAACAAGGAGCAAAGAAGCGGTGAGATTATAGAGATGAAAGATGCTTCTCTCTCCTCCAGCCGAGCAAGATGCCCAAAGGAAAGAAGGCCAAGGGGTAGAAGGTGGCACCGGCCCCTGCTGTTGTCAAGAAACAGGAGGCTGAAAAGGTGGTCAATCCTTTGTTTGAGAAAAGGCCCAAGAACTTCAGCATTGTTTCAAAAGAAATTCACTGTGTTTATTGGAAGGAAGGGGACAAATTAAAAACGTCTATTTGTAGCATTAGTCTGTAAAATAAAAGGGCATATTTGACTATCACCAGTCCTGCAGGAATCAAAGAGAAAAGCATCCTATTAAAATTATGAAAAGCACGTTAAAATGATAACAAAGGAAACCATCTAAATATTGCTATGCTCTGAACATAGAGTTTGAAGCAACTTAATCTATTTCACCCTCCTTAATTTCTTTTATCAACATATGGTTTGATTACACTGTCTACTTAAAAAGCTAAACTCTAAGCCCAAAAAAAAAAAATCAAGTACACTGCTCAAATCCACACAACTAGAAAGACACAGAAGCAGAAAAGAATTTGAGCTTTGTATATCATTTGATTTGGAAGACTTTGTCCTTAAATACCACGATGCACCCCTGCTTTTAGATGAGGACAATAGCTAATATTCGCTGTGGAAAGTAACGAAAGAGATTTCCACTCTACTACTAAATTCATGCAGAATGTGAGCGGTTTATCTTTTAAGCAAGGTTTTGTGGAGAGAAAGGGGTGTTCACAAAGCCCGAACCTCCCCTCCGCATGAAGAGACAGTAGGGCTTGCTAGTACAGCTCTTGAATAGCAGCCTGGGCCTTGCCAGGTTTAAGGAGCTAGCAGCGGCTGTCAGCAGGAGGATACCCAAGTGTTTGGAGACTGAGAAAGGACCAAGATAGCCAGCTCTTGATAAGACAAAAGAAAACAAGGAGTTGTTTATGCAGCAAAGTTTCAGGGCAAGTAGGAGGGGGTGAGATTAAAACTTTTAGCCTTGAATATGAGGGACACCTTTTCTTTTTCTTTTTCTTTTTTATTAATTTATCTATTTAGTCAATTTATGTCCTAATCATAGCCCACCCCCATCTCCTCTCCTCCTAGTTCCAACCTCACATGCCCCTTCCCCTCCCCTTCTCTTTAGGGTTGATGCCATGGGTACCAACTGGTCCCTGGCACCACAAGCAGCAGGACTAGGTACATCCTCTCCCATTGAGGCCAGACAAGGCATTCCAGTCAGAGGAAAGAGATTCAAAGGCAGGCAACAGAGTCAGGGACAGGTCCTGCTTCAGTTGTTAGAGGACTCGCATGAAGGTCAAGCCGCACCTCTGCTACATACGTGTAGGGCTGACCTTTTCTCTTAAGACAAATGGGAAGGAAGGATGAGACAAAGAAAAATAACAGCTCCTTTGTAAACGAGATCACACGTGTGTTAAGGTTGCCTGACTCTCGGCATGGAATAAATAGAGCCCATAATTCAGCTTTGATACCAGGTCCCATGAGGTTAGGAGTTCTTGATTGTACCACATCACTGGGATTTTAGTGGAGTCTGCATAGATTTAAGAAGCATTCATCATATTCCACTATGGAAGTCTGGCCAAGTTGCCTTGCTTGTTTGTAGGCCTGATTGCGTGCGTTCAAAGTGCTTTCTTTCCCTCTGTCTGATGTTTAAATATTGAATGCCCACAGAGAAACTAGGCTCACAGTTCTTTATAGACTGAGTCACGATTCGTTATTCACGAGTAAACACACAATGTGTTTTGAAGAACTAGAGTAAGCTAACTAATTAGCTGCAGTTTGTAATTTAGATCCACTGGCAGCTGGAGGTGACAAACCATTGCTTCACAATTAATTGACTTAGATCATTTTAAAATTAATTAGTTGAGAAGTGCAGCTGGGCAGTGATTGATGTGCAGGAGGCCCCGGGTACTCCCATCAGAAATCAAGGTCAAGCCAGTGTGGCGATTTCACCTTTCACCTGCCTGGTCAGCAGTAATTCAAGCAGCCAATTATTGCTGATAAGCTTGCTAACTGTCTTCTCCAGGTTCTCCTCTGCCAGGAAATCCGCAGAATCTGGGTTTTCTAAATATTGATCTATCCTAATTATAGCCCGATTATTCTGAAATTAAAAAAAAAAGTGAACATACACCATTATTGAGTGATTAATACCTCCAGGATCCACCGTAAGTCATTTATTTAGTACTTTATTTCTTTTCCCCAGGAAACACCCTGAGGATTAGATGTTCATTCAACAAGAGGGCATAATATAACAGCAAGAGTCAAGATGGAGATGTCTGACATCCCGGAGTTAGACTCCAGCCCAACTCCTAACTGCTGTGTGACTTCGTGACAATTTCATAATGTCTCTCTGGGTTTCTTTATCAGAAAAATAGCAATTTTCGTAGTACCTTCTTCCCAAAGGCCCGCACAGGTCCAACTATTTAGGCTATACAACATTTAAAATGAAAATAGGCTGTCGCGATATTAACATTCCTTTTCCTCCTCACTGTGTGCCAGCACTGAAGTATATTTTGAGCATCTAAATGCTTCTGAAGAATTTGTGGATGTTGACTGCAGTAGCCGTCCCAAGAATATCGTGTGACAGAAGAGGGCACTGGAATGGGGAGGGCATTCATAGTATCTTACTGAAAGTGACTTAATTATGCATGGATGAACCAAAATTTACCCTCAACAGCTTCAAATTGGAAAGCAAAGCTTTAAGCCACTGTACTGTGGCCGCTCAGTTCTTGCTTTGTCTATACTGAGGATAGACTGGATGAAATGCAGTCCCAGGATGAGAGAGCATGTTTTGTCTGTCTGTCTGTCTGTCTGTCTGTTGAAATGAAAACCTATTCAGCCATAGAATTTCAATATTAACAACAAACAAGTCACCTTCTGAGATGCCTTTCTTTCCGTGGCATGCACGCATTCCTCTTTAACAAAACATAAAGGTCTGCTAGTCTGGTACTTGGTAAACATTTATGGGGTCCTCAATAGCTTCCCTGGATTCTTTTTCCTCAAAGTAGCCAAATAGAAGATGGTAGACTTGAATCTTATAAAGAAAAAAAAATAATTATTTAATGCCTGTTATTCAAAATGATGTTTGGAGGCGATGCCTAATCATTATGCTGCTCTATCTCAGGTGGTCGTAGGTGAGACTTGAATCCTCAGAGGTAGCCAGACATGCCGTAGTAATCATAAATGGTGCACTGTGTGGGCTAAACAGCAAATACGGAGGCTTTTCTGTGAGATCCAGCTCACTGGGTGAAAAGACATAGACACAACCAAGAATAACAACACTTACATTAGCTATGGCTAAGTGCTGTGCATTTATGTGATGCACCTCTGTAAAGCATGAGTTTTTAAGGTTTAGGGTAGGTCCCACGTGTCTTTGATCCCCGAATTTAATACATTTCCAATACTAAAATGGGTGTTAAATGCCTGGATAAGTCCTTGGCATCGAATTGTTTCCCAAGGTCTTCTATTTTTCTTCCCTCTTTCCTTTTGCATCCTTTTTACTCTTCTGCAATGATTCTGTTTCTGTTCATTTCTCTCTAGCTCTCTCTCTGCATTTGCTCCCATTTTTATTTGTCATATTCTTTGATTTCTTGCTGCTTCAGGAAGCTCCATCCAGAGCTGCAGGATTCTAGAAGGTCATAGGGCTTGGGCAAAGGGTGAAGCCTCTATACTTCAGACACCTCTCCCTCGTTTTTACTCTCTACCTTCTTTCACAGATCCCAAACAATTCCTCAGAGTTTGAGGGTCAGGCACCTCCACTGAAAACGTAGCCCGGTGCTGAAATCTCTGGAGAACGAACGGTAGCTGGTTCTCTTTTAAGTGGTTATTCTGAGTGCTGGCTTTCCAAGAGGAGGGGGTGACAAGTCACTTTCATGTTTGAGGCTCACCCAGGGAGAAATTTTATTGCTTGATTACTCTTAAAGAATGAAGTTAAAGAAGTTTTTAGAAAAAAAAAAGCAGAAAGGAATGGCCAATTTTAATAGTTTAACTGTACATGATCTACACTTCTGGCTTTTTTCCCCCACCTGATAGAGAAAAGAAGCCATACCTTTGTCTTGTAAGGCAGCTTTCATCTGCTCCCCAGGACTCTACGTGCTATTCAGGAAGAAGGACAACAGAGGCAGAGCTCAAACCTCCCTGGGTGCCTTAAAGGCCATCTCTTTTAGTAGCTAATCGACTGAACAGACAAATTCACAAACTGTGGTTATATAGAATTTAATCAGCTTCCCTCCCGTTTATTCTTCCCGCCTTTCAGAAAGTAGGTTTCACTTCCAACGAGCTTGGAACCAATTCTGAAAATATAAGATCAGCTTTTTCCTGCCTGCGATTGTTCTTGAGATGCCAGCCAGTGACCTAATTCCCTGTCTCTTCTTCCAGACACTGCAGGGATTTCAACAAAGCCACCTTCATCCCTCAACTGCAAACATAACCCAGTGAGATGACCTTTCGCTGCAAAAGAAAACCTGGGGCTCCCTCTGAAGCTGTTATTATTATTATTATTTACAAAGCGTTTGCTTTAGACACTAGTTATAGAATGCTTATAGCACTGTTAATTATTTTAAGAGTGTATAAAGAATACTCATACCTTATCAGTGTGATGGTAGGGTATCTTATGCTTGGTTCGGGAGGAATGCTCCTGAGTCAATTATTTCTAACACCACT
This sequence comes from Rattus norvegicus, assembly GCF_021556685.1. Classification (NCBI taxonomy): domain Eukaryota; kingdom Metazoa; phylum Chordata; class Mammalia; order Rodentia; family Muridae; genus Rattus; species Rattus norvegicus. The sequence continues at coordinate 44,237,185 of NC_141540.1, forward strand.
TTGAGATGTGCCATCTTTGAAAATGTGAAGAACACATCTGCGTTTTCTCATACAAAGTGAGGAAGATGGTCCCATGTTAAAGAGCTTGGAGGAGTATTCAAAACAGGTGGGACCAGATACGCACAGAACACAGTGGCCACTCAATATAAACACTCACCGAATGGTGGCAAATAATTACGCCAGTTGAGTAGAGTATAGAAAGAGAAGAGATGGAGTATCATGCATTTCTGAGTTCAGCCATATTGGGACAGACTAAATATCTTTGCCTGGGTTACTCTACAGTGAGGCTATGGACTTATCCTCAGGTACTCCCAGGATACATCGAATCTTTAACTGAAGCGTGAAACCTTCTTATTGGATAATGATACTTGTCGGGGATAAAAGTCATTTAAAGTTTCAAGATTATCCAGGTGGACATTAACAATAAAGTAACCATCCGATTCTGTGAAATAAAAGTACCTGGTGATGCCTTCTGGGAAATTGATTTTGGGGGTAGGTTGGCGATAAGCCTCAAAATTATTTTCACCTCTTAAAAAAAAAAGACATAGCATTATTGAACAAAACAGGTAAATCTCACTCCTTTTTTCTTCTTCAGAGATTCTCTACAGTGTACAATACAGCATTCTTACTGGGGCTGATGGTGCCTCACAGAGATACTGAGCAACTTCTCATGTGGGATAATAATAATAGTAATAGTAATTAATAATAATAATAATAATAATAATAATGATAATAATAATAATAATAATACATCTCAGCCAGAGAATGGAATAATTACTGTGATACTTGAAAGTGTGGACTCTGGAGAGAGAAGTTCTGTATTTGGGTATGGAGTCCCTGTTTACTAGCTATCGGACAATTCGCTTTAATCTCTGTGCATTTTAATTTTCTCAATCTTTAGATGTGGACTGAGCATCCTCTTCAAGACCGAATATTAGTGTTCAATAAGAAAACACACTTAGGTACCAGCTCATCCTGTGAGCTCAGGTACTCAGTGAATGGTTATTTTCCTTATTACCAAAGGTTAGTTTCATTTCATATGGTCTGTTTTTGGGAGGGGGGAAATCATTTCTTCCTGATCCAGGCTTTGCACAACAGCTTTGCCCAGAATAAACAAAACACTTTTAGTTTCTAAGCTATCTGTTTTTCTTGCTAAGTTGAAAGGTACTCTCGAGGGTTTTCAGTGGGATTCTTATTTTTAGAAACACAAGTGGACTAATGTGAAAACTGGACTACTTCATCTAATAGACCTTACTACTTCTGTCCACATGTGGCACAATGGCCGACTCCAGAAGATCTCGTGTTCGATGTTAGCATCGCCTTCTAGTTAATGCAAATAAACCAAGTATCAAGCTTCAAGACCATTTCAGCCTCTGCCACCGACTAGCAAGTCACCTTACCTCACTTAACCTCTTTCTCTCAGCTTCCAAATTAGGATAATAGGATATTTCTACCCACATGGGGGTGATGGGTAGCTTGGTTAATTGATGTTTGCAATATGCTAGGAGATAAAAGGCACTATGGAGATGTAACGTGCATTAATAGGAGAACAAAGTATGATTTTAAGAATCATGGGAGATGTAACAGGACTAATAGATACATTGGGCAACAGAACCCGGAAGACAAGGCGGGTGTAACACTGAATCATGATATCTATTCTAGGTTTTGAAAAGCCTATTCAAAGAACGTATCTCTTTATATTTAACAGCTAATTTTTCTGTGTCATAACACCTGCTATCTTTTTTTCCAAATACACTGGCTTTAAAGATGGTTGGTGAGTATCTCAACCAATGTCCAGGCGTTCTACTTTTTGCTGAACCATGACCTCCATAACTTTGAGGCACTCGCTCTAGGTCAAAGACCACAGATGATCTAGAAAATCAAGTAGCTAGATACCCTTATTTGTAAAGAGATGAACTTAAAACTTTACTTTCCTCCATCCCCACATTCAACGCAGTTCCAGTCAAAAAACCCAGTTGTCAGTGTTCACAATCATAAAAGTTGACTTGATCAAAGCGACTCTTCCCGTTTCCTATTTTGTTATTAGACCTAATACCTGCGTCTGAGCCATCTGGGTTGACAGCCATAATAGCTGAAATATTTTTTCCTTGCAGTCCCCAGAAATGCCCCTTGGGGCAAATAAGTGTTTGGCAGCCCAAGTAAATATCAGTAGACAAGGAGGCTTCCTGCTTGCTCTTTCTGAGGTCACACAGAGGAGTGATAGCGAAGGTTAGGGACTCCTGCTGTTAACTTGACAGATTTATGGAGGCTTTTCAGTGGGACTTACATTTTTCAAGGCCCCAAAGAATTTTATCTCAATTCTGTTACACAGCACCTAATGAAATACCATGTTGCAGTTCACCTGCACATGTCAGTAACCTTGAGGGGTTTTAAAAATGTGCAGAAATAAAAAAAAGGAAAGGAAAGAAATTACTCTTCATACAATTACCCTTCTTTTTTTTTTTCTTTTCTTTTTTTCAGAGCTGGGGACCGAACCCAGGGCCTTGTGCTTGCTAGGCAAGCGCTCTACCACTGAGCTAAATCCCCAACCCCACAATTACCCTTCCTTTCCTTCTCCTCTTCTTCCTCTTCTCCTCCTCCCCCTCCTTCTCCTCCTTTTCCCCCTCCCCCTTCTCCTTCTTTTTTAAACACAAAGTTCCCTGAGGAATACATTTCTCTACCTTTCTTACTGCCCTTATTGAAGTTTTTAACTGACTATAGATATTCTATGAGAATTCAGAAGGACCATGAATTGGGGTCTAAGAAGACAAAAAACAAACAAACACCAGACATTATGTCCTTTAACAAAGTAACCTTGATTGCCTTGGTACATAACTGCCATCGAATGAAGTCATAAATTAGCACTCAATGGGCTTCGGTTGTCATCAGAATTGTAATTTGCATGTTAGGCATTGACCGAATCATCAGTACATGTGAATCTCTTAGCATTGCATGGATTACACTAAACTCAGAGATCAATTGAACAGCATGAATTTGAGCATCTTGCTTCCTGGTGTTTTTGTCTTGAAAAAGTTGGGATCCTCGAGAACCTCAAACCTATTGACTTTTTCACCAAAATCGTTTGAGGCGAATGTCAGGGAATGAGCTATAGAGACCTGGGAGGGGTGGAAAGGGAGGTTTGGGTGGTCTCATTTACGTTGAATAGTGCACGACATCTTAAGTTTGTTTTTGAATTCTGCTCCAGCAAACGAATCTGCCAAATTCATACACGAGATCTCAAGTTTGCCACAAGGACTCCAGTCATTTCCACTTTTTTGAAACAATAAGCTATAAATAACCCCAACAATGACAGGATTGTATTGGTTTCCGCCTGACATCCTCTGGCTGAGGGCCTTGCTCATAATCCTTAGGTGGAAAGCACTGATTCTGTCTGAGCTGCAGGGCGATCCATGGCCTTTTCCAAGATTAGATGAAAAGGCAGCTTGCAGGAAGTAGACATCCTAGGCAGGCACTCGTTGTGGGCTTTCTGAATTATTTATTGTGTAAGAAGGCTCCTGGCTTTAAGCACAGGGAATGTAGTTTCCCAGGACACAAGGCTTAAAAATAGATGCCTGTCCTTTTCCCTTCACAGTATTTATGTACGGCCAAATTATCCTTCCCCCTTTCCCTCACTCCAGCCCCATATTCTTCAAGTGACAAGGGACACTATTGCTTCGTTTCTGCTTATTAGGGGTTGCTCTTAAGATAGCTTGCTTCCCCAGGGGAAGGCTTTTGCAATGGGCAATGCCGAATGACATTCACAAATTCACTGTGATTCATCTCAGTAGCATTTCAAATGCTAACCCCCTCCCCTTGAAATTATCATTGTATTTAAGCAGAGACACGTAACTGGAAGATTGTTTTTGAATAGGCGGCACGGCCTCATGGTGTTTTCATGTTCCCAAAGAGTGCCTTAATGATCCATTAATTACTGCTTTCATCTAGACCCATGGGTCCATCTTTAATTGCTACACCCTTCATCCAGCCAAGTTAAGGATTCCTTGGGTGAGGCCGGGATGGTAGAAATCCTAACTGCCTTCGCTTCTTCACTCCTGCTCAACCTGTACATTAACTAGATTTTGTCTGCTAGGACTCAGCATAAATCCTGCAAGAAAAGCCATTATCTGACAAAAGCAATGGGAATACTGTCTATTCCATTGGCCTTGCACAGAGTATGTGCATAGCAAACACTTGATCTTTGCCAGAGCATTAAGGAAAAACTATCTGTGAAATGGGGTTCCTCCCCAATTGTTTTTAAGGGAGGAAACATTCATTTATAATCTGTTCAATAACTCAGGCAAAGGTCTGTGTCTTTGCATAACTTCAATCTTGCCTGTTCAGGTAAATATTCTAATGTGTGTATGAAGCAAATAGCACATGGCATGCTGTGCCCTGTGCTACATGCTAGCAAGAGAAAGATGGGTCTAGATTCCCAAGGTCTTAAGATAGCTGGCCATAAATATATACCATTTAAATATGCCATGTGTATTTCTAGGGGCGCCCCTTAAATTGCTGATGGTTGCTTGATGAATGCTTAAATTCAATGCTAATTGAAGATTAAAATCTTCATTTTGGCTAGATGAAGATTGTGAGCTCACAGTCTGATCTTGTGTGTGAATGGAAGCTAGGCAAGCAAAAATTTGCTGTTGTCACGTGAGCTATTTGCTCTACTTCCAGACATTATTGCCTGAGAGTTAAAGGTGAGTTAAATTTCTCACTATTCCATTGGACGTTTTCTTTTGGTATGGCGATCTGAAAGACAAAGCTCGTTAAAGAAAACTATGATTTCCTGACATTCAATTACAAGTGGGTTCAGCATTAGTCAAGAGCAGTGGTTCTCATCCTTCCTAACGCTGCGACCCTTTAATACAGTTCCTCATGTTGTGGTGACCTCCCAAACCATAAAATTATCGGTGCTACTTCTTTATAGCTGTAAATACGCAACTGTTATGAATCGTAATGTAAATATCTGTCTTTTCCAATGGTTTTAGGCCACCTAAGTGAATAGATCATTCTACCCCGACAGATTGAGAGAGGTGCTGTCTTCTGGATCCCACTAGGACTTTACCCAGGATACTCTCTGGGTACTCACAGGTCCACAACATTCTAACTCAGGTGATAAATTATCTAAGTTTTGTAAGTGGTCCGGACTCTGTGTCAATGGCAACGCAATTCTGCCATTTTAGTTTAAAGCAGCCAGCCGCAGGTACTATGCAATGAGCGTGCATGACTTGAAGCTAGCAAAACTTTATAAAATAGAAAAAGAACTGAATTTGGTGGCCGGGCCACAGTTTGCTCATGCCACAGTGGCAGATGGATGTATTCGATATTGCCCGTGGCTAAGTGCGTTTAACAATTTTCACTGTCAACTTCAGAAGTTGTGCAGGGCTCCGCCTAATTTTTAGCTTCTTTGTATTGCACACCCAATTTTGCATAAAATCCTGTGTGGAGAGTGGTGGTGGGAAGAAATGTAACCTGGCTCATGCTCTAAGAAGCTTACGGGGCACATACATCCTTGTGCATGCACAAGGAGCTGGATAGGTTCTCGAAAATGACTTACGTTGGTAAGAAAGTAGGTGAAGGCAGAATGAACAGCTATGCGAGTGTTGAATCAGGCCTCTGTTCTCTCTCATCACACTTGCTTTGATTGGTGAAGAGCCTTGTAAATGATTTATTTACTCTAGCTAGCCTTTATAAAAGACACAAAATCTTGATATTTTATTTATAAGCTGTAAGCCTAGATTGGGTAGGGTTTTGAGCTATTCTAACCTACATCCCAGCCATATGTCCTTTGTTACTTGCTGTTTCTTTCCTAGGTTATTTCTGCTTCATCAGCCTGTCCTCAGGATCCACTTCTCCTGGCCACACGCTCATGGTCCATCTCCTCTCACGCTGGCCTCCTCTTCTCTCCATCTCTTGTCTCCATTTCTCCCCGGTCTTTCCCAAGACCCCTCACTTGATCCTCAAATCCTGCCTTTCTCTCTCCACTGCCCAATCACAGGCTGTAGCTTTTTATTCAGCAATTAACTTTAAATTGAGGAGCAAGGTTTACATAGCACCACTTGGTGTAAGGGGAGGATCTGCCTCAACCAGGTCTTGGGGGCCAGCGTTTTGCATTTGAATACTTAGTAGCACCAGGCCAACCCCCAACAGAGCCTTAGATGAGAACAGAGTCACAAGGAAGAGAAGATTTCTGCTTCACAAAGGCTTTCATACCCTGGAGTCTATACTTCAGCCTCCTGCTGGAAATAGTGGAAAAGAAAAGTTGCTGCTGCTTTTATAAAAATTTTTTAATTTAATTTTTTTAGCAGTGCCCAGTGCCATCCCAAGACTCACACTAATAAAACAATTGCCCATCTTTCCTTGTTGCCTTTGTTGTAAGAGCCCGTAGTGACCTTACCTCGGTGCGCAACTCACAGAGCACAGATTGACAAAGTGACTGCTGCAATAGCATGAGGATAAAAGGTTTTTAATTCATGTACGTGGGGTTGCTCATCCACGCAGGGAGAGGCAACCCTGAACCCAAAAAGCACACAACTTTTATTTGTTACAGAGGGCAGACTTCAGCAACCGGGTTAGCTGGCTCATTCTCATTGGTGGTGCACAGGACAAAGGATCTGGTCAGGTATTGTCTGGCCTGCTCAAGGGGCTGTTCTTGGCTCAGTTGGTCACTTTCCTCATCCAGTGCTACACCTGGCCTTGGCAAATCACTGGGAAAAGGTTAAGTTGGCATGTCCCTTAGAGGAGGGGTGAATTGGGTGGTCGGGCAGGGTCAGAATGACATTTTGCAGTTGTTCTCGGAATTTACTACAGGGAGGATAGTGGGTCTTTCTGAGAACAGTTGTTATTGCTTAATTAGCTTAGTCAGAATATTGATCACCAAAACTTTATCATATCACTGGGCCTCCTGACGTCAGATGTATCTCTCAGAAAGGTCACAAGTTTGTCATAGGCACCCTGACCACCAGATGTCTTTCTCAAAACCTTGTTTTTACAACTTTGTTTCTCATATGTATGAAACTATGAAACTTTATTTCTTCACCTTGACTTCATAAGCGCTGTACAGTCATAGGCGGCATCTGGCAACTTTAAAATTAATTTTGTTGTCATTTCATAAAGTAATCTCATCTTTTTATCTGTCTCGCCTACTTCCCGTAATATGCACAGCTAGGAAGACCAAGATCCTTTGCAGATAAAGCTGTAGGAGTCATTGCGAAAGTCATTTTGTGGTATTTTGACCCAAATTCAAACAATAAGCATCATATGACCCTCCGATCCAACAGTCATTTTAAATCTCATCCTTACTATCTATCACTCCAGCCTTTGATGGAGTCCTTCGTCATTCTCTTCTTGGGAATTCTTTTGGGTACTTGGACTTGGAATTTTCTTCTGAAATTGAACAGACCTAATAAATCTCCTTACATTCCAAGCCCTTGGTCATCCCTTTCAATCCTTGCTTGTTTGTAGGGCTTCAATACTTCTTATTGATGAAAGGGGGAGTGTACTTGAAATATTGTTGCTAACTATCTGGAGACAGAAAACACAAATACTCTCCTCAAAGAATCCACAGTCCAAAACAAACAGAAAAAAAAAAGAGGTGGGGCTGTGGAAGAAGAGGGACAATACAAGAGAAGGGAAGGGAAGAGCAAGGAAGGATAAGAAACAATAGTGCTACTGTTTGTAGATTAGCCAGTTCTGAACCTGGGGATTGTGACCCCTTTGGGGTTGTCTAATGGGCCTTTCATAGGTGTCACATATCAAATATCCTGCATATAAGATTTTTACATTACTTACATCTGGAATCATAACAGTAGCAAAATTAGAGTTAGGAAGTAGCAATGAAGTCGTTTTACGGTTGGGGTCACCACAACATGAGGGACTATATTAAAGGGTCATAGCATAAGAAGGTTGAGAACCATTGTCATAGATGTTAACAGATGTCAGCATCTCTCATGTGTTTGGGGTCTGGGTGTGGTAGTGACTCTTCTCAAAGTGGGATAGCTGTATATCATGCAGAGGGCTCAGAACAAGCTATCAGGATGAAGGAGGTAGATTTGACCTCTGACCCCCCCCCCAAGACTGTGTGTGCCACTTCTCCACAGTTACAGATATAGTTACTCATACTGGCTTATTATTGTGCATTTCTTTGTTGTTGTATCTCCCTGGAGCAGAAGGTTCTGGAAGGCATCATTATTGTCCATGGGGTTTCTGGCATATGAACAGTGCTAAGGGGTTGGTAGAACTTACTGAGGCCCGGGAGATAAGGGCCCTGAAGCCTAGATCGTGGTGGGTGCTTTTTGCTCACGCTTATCTAGAGAAATGTGTCAAGCTTTATCCTTATGCCTGAGCGTCAGCCCACATCTCCACTATCTCTCTAGACATTCTCCCTAACTGTGCCACCATAGGCTCAGGATGGTTAAAATAGACTTACTCCCAAGTGGAGAAGACTTCTGTGTGATAATGATATCTACTTTCCTCATTGTATTCCAAGAATGCAGCAATCGGTTGTATAAGAACATAGAAGGCAAAGCTCATTTATACGGATGAGAGAACTTAGCATGTAGCATGGTAATTAGCCCTTGCATCAGAACAGACTTTATACACTATTGTCATTCAATATGTATAAAGTGTAGGCCATAAATACAAGCCTTGTCTCAGATTTTCCATATTAAGAAAGACATTGTAAAAAGACAAATGTGAAATTAATTTTAATATCAAACTTTAATATTCTTAAAATAATGATTTAAAATAGTCATTCAGAGACGTACTTTAAGTTTTTGAAACTGAACATTTTAGACTTTATAGCATACTTCTGTCTGTGTGTATATGTGCCAATATCTGTGTGGGGTTCTGTCTATGGGGGATGGTGGTGATGTATCCCTGTGCATAAATGTGTGGAAGCTGGAAGAGGATGCTAGACACAGCCCATCCCTTCTATATATGTCTTCTCTGCCTTTTTGTCCTTGAGACTAGATCTCTTAATGAGCATGGAACATTCAGGTTTTTTTTTTTTGGCAAATAAGTCCCAATGAGCCTCCTATTATTCTCTCTTACCCCTGCATGCCTGAGTTACAGATGTCTAAGGCTGTGATCAGCTTTATACGTGGATGCTGGGGACCCTCATGCTTGCATATAAGTACTCTTAACCACTTTAGCTCCTCAAGGTCTTAATTGAGATTAACCATATTTCCACTGCTGCACATGTCAGATAGTATGTCAATAGTACGTTAGACAATGCAGACGGACTATCTCTTTAGCAATGATTTTGCATTAGGTATAAAATAACACTGTGTTCTCATGTCTCTGTTCACTAATTGTTCTCTCTTCCCAGTTTGGTGCCTTTAGGACTCAAACCCAGGTGACTGGCAGATGCATGGAGGTTGGAGGGAGCGTCTGCAGCAAAGCTAAAGAGGAAACCTTATGGGGAAAAAGAATCAGTGCTGAAACTCAAGCCCTTTTTCTACGTACATTCTCTATCAGAAAAATTCAAATGTATATTGGTAGACATATCTACCTGAGTGATATATTTATAGACATGTTGTATTTCCAAGAAGACCATAACAATGAATCTGACATCAAGATTTGGACAATATACTATAGAGCCTTCTAAATCAGGAAGAAATGGAGGCTATGGTGAGGTATCTGGCCACTCAAACTCATTTTGCTAGAGGTGTTCTTTGGGGGTGGGCTGAAGTAATAGACAAAGATGAATATTTCTTGCTCCCTTGCATTTACTTCTCTGCCCATATAAAGATGTGTGGGGATTAACAATGTTCATTAACAACCTGCTAGCTCTTGTCAAGGTAGTCCTGATCTCCTGAACAAGAAACCAGGATGTTTTCAGTACTTTCTTCTCCACTTTAATTTGACCATCATATCCTGAAATTTCTTTATTCATAGAAATGCTACCTTTCTCTCATTCTATTTATCTCATTCTATTTCTGTCTCTCTACTTTTTATCTCTATTTTTATCTCTATCATCCCTTTCCCTCATCTCTTCTGTCTAAGTCTCTTTCTCACTGTCTATGTCTCTTTTTATCTCTATCAGTATTTCTCTATCTCTATCAATATTTCTCTCTCTATCATATCTATGTTTCTATGTATCTATCTGTGTATCTATGTGTATGTATGTATGTATGTATGTATGTATGTATCTATCTATCTATCTATCTATCTATCTATCTATCTATCTATCATCTATCTATCTTTATCTTTCAGCAAGTCTTGCTATGTAGACCAAGCTGGATTTGACACACTCAATTTCCGTTTTATTCTTAATATAGCCTGCGTCATAACTTGACCAGTATCATCTTTCTAACGATCTGCCCATTTTGAGATTCTTTGTTTTCCACCCACTTTCACCATCACTTTCCCACAATAACACTTCCTTTACATTCACCTTCTTCTCCAGCCTCCCTCACTTTATAAATAATGGCATTATATAATTTAGCCAGAGCCACACTCTTTGAACAACGGAGGCAAATTCATTTCTGCTTTCTACTACACGCTCCACCAGTAGAATACTGTTCAAACCCTTTTAATCTTCTTTCTGGGCTCTGTCCTCTTTAAATCCCATCGGTTACATTAGCAGTTCACTCTCACACTCAAACCTGGCAACATGTAATCCCTTAAAGAGACATTCACCCAGCCATTGCATACATGGCATAGCACACACAAGGCATTCTGTAACGTTGCTAACTCCTGTGGGGTGTGGGAAAGGACTGTTTTGGCGGTAATGCTGGCCATAGAGAAAAGTGGAGACTAGGGTTCCAGCAGCACTGGAAAGCGGACTAAGATGGACTCTTCATGAATTACAATGAGTAGAACAACGATGGTTTTTGAATCAGGGTGAAATGGTAGATCCAGCAGAGTATGTAGAGCTCGTTAAAATCAGCAGGGAAGCAGAAGTCATGGCTGAGTCCTAAGTTCAGTTCTCACTACCTATTTGTCATCCTCTCCTGGCCTATGCACTCCCACTACACACACACACACGCACGCACGCACGCACGCACGCACGCACGCACGCACGCACTTAAAAAATCTTTAAAGTCAAATGGACTTGGTGCATTTTTGAGGTTGTGAAGCAATACTATGTCACGGAAAGAATGAAGTCTAGACATGTTTGATTTTTCTTTTGATTCACAGTCTAACTTTCGTGAGTGTATTTATTAAGATGAGTTTTTAATGTTTAAAAAGACGGCTTTTCATAAAATGTGAGTGTTTTATTCTCTCTAGTGTTCTCTACATGTTTATGTACTATGTGTGCTCGTTCATTTAGTCATGTGTATATGCTTGTTGGTGGGTGGGCAATCTGTGTGGAGGCCAGAAGGTAATATTGGATATTTTCCCCTATTGCTGTCAATCTTATTGTTTTGTCAGGCAGGGAATATCTTTCACTGATCAAGAGTTTACTAACTGGTCTAGACCAGCTAGCCAATGAGCTTCAGGGATCTGCCTGTCTCTGCCTCCTCTTGAATGTAAAAAGAACATGTACAAATGGATAAGAAAAATGACCAATTGTGTGTATTTGGAAAGCAGTTTGGCAATGTACACTAAGATGAACACACACATTTTGATGCTGAAATTCTACTTCCCATGTTTATTATATAAGCATGAATGCACTGGGATGCTGTGGAGATGGCTCAGTGGTTAAGAGCACAGGCTGCTCTTCTGGAGGATCCAGGTTCATTTCCCACCACCTACCTGGCAGCACATAAACTGTCTGTAACTCTAGTTCGAGAGGCTCCAACACCCTTACACAGATATATATGCAGGCAAAACACCAATGTATATGAAGTTTTTTAAAAATTGAAGATACTGGTGCACAAAGGAGGTGATGTGTGTACAGGGATGTTTGCCGCAGTCATGTGAGGAGTAGTAAACAAATGGAGACAATTGGGATGCCTATCAGAGACAGTACGGTATGAATAGTTCCTCATTCTACCCTTTGTCTTTGCACTGTGGACTGCTATGTAATATCAAGAGAGAGAGATATGAAGTGCTGTTGGAGACAGAGACATTTCAGATAGGAAGAATTTCAGGAAAGATACTAAACTGGATATATGTACCTGTAAATCTGTGAAAGCATTGAAGAACATTGAAGAGCAGTTTGGAAAGAAGTCTGCCATCTTGTAACAACTGGAAAGCGGGTTATTTAAGTTATCTAAGGACATTTCTACACATTTACTTATTCTAAATATATAGTCCTTTGCAATGATTAAAAACAAAGAGAATTCTGAGAAAGTATTTCACTTTATACCAGAAACTTTTAACTTACCTTTTGTCTTAGTTCTGGTTTTTACTGCTGTGAACAGACACCATGACCAAAGCAACTTTTAAAAAGAACATTTAATTGGGACTGGCTGACAGGTTCAGAGATTCAGTCAACCATCATCAAGGCAGGAACATGGCAGCATCCAGGCAGGCATGGTGCAGGAGGAGCTGAGAGTTCTACATCTTCATCTGAAGGCTGCTAGCAGAACACTGGCCTCCAGGCAGCTAGAATAAGGGTCATAAAGCTCATACCTATAGTGACACACCTACTCCAACAAGGCCACACCTCCTAATAGTGCTACTCCCTGGGCCCATCATATACAAACCATAACACCTTTTTAAGTAGAAATATCATCGAAGGTGCTGGCAAAGGCTCTTAGGAAAACTTCACGTTTCATCTTTCACTTCTGAAGAAAAGCCTTAGGAAGCTGCCTAGAAACTCTTAGGATGAGACAAGGCATAGAGAATATGTCCTACAGAGAGAGTAAAGGACAAGGTCTACTGCCCTCTGCGCCTGTTCTCCTAGTACCATGGCTACCCTCCCATCTACCTCGCAGATCCTACCAGGGTCTGAGTACTTTACAACATTGAGATTGAGGGATTTGTTACTGATCAACCCAAACTGAAGATGAAATGGTGCACACTTACCCTTGCTGGGATATTAGAAGCAGCTTGTGTTTGGGTATGTGTCATGTATTGATCCCATTAGGATTGGAGCAAATTCACAAGCTTATCTGAGCTTTAGCCTATTGTAGAATTAGCCGACAGGGTCCAGGGAGATGCCCTAGTGAGTAAAAGTACTTGTGACAGAAGACTGATGCCTGAAAGTTGTCCTCTCATAGGCACACACATGTTCTATGCATACAACACATACACATCCCATAGTAATGATACTACTAATAATAAAGAAAATACTAAAGTCATATATGAAATTGTTGAAGGGTTCATTTAAATAAAGTTGTAAAAACAAAGTAAAAAATAGGCATTGTCTTCTTGATAGAGATCTTATGCAGAACAAATGAAATCTGACCCCAATTTTAAGAATCTTCCATTATTTTCCAACATTTGTATTTATGTTTCTGCTTAAATCAACTTAAGATATTCATTATTATACTGCTCCTCTTTAAAAAAAAAGATAGGTTTTCTTTCTTTTCTTTTCTTTTTTGTATAGCCCTGGCTGTTCTAGAACTCTTTCTCCAAGCTTGGCCCTAAACTCAGAGATCTGCTTGCCTCGGCCTCCCAAGTGCTGGGATTAAAGGTTTGCATTACCCCTGCCCAGCTGAATTGTACTTTTGATTGGTTTTGCCCATCACTTCCAGATCAGTGTATCTGGACACACCCTAGTGTTCAGCTTCAACAGTCTTAGTAGTTGTCTTATTTCTCCCCTTTTTGGTCAACTGTGACTTAGCTATTACTGCCATCTTAAACTTTCTTAAAGATTCTAATTTTTAAAAAAAGATTTATTTATCTTTATTTATATGAGTACACTGTAGCTGTCTTCAGAGACACACTGGAAGAGAGCGTCAGATCCCATTACAGATGGTTGTGAGTCACTATGTGATTGCTGGAAACTGAACTCAGGACCTCTAGAAGAGCAGTCGGTGCTCTTAGCCCTCTGTCCAGCCAAGATTCTAATTTTTTTAACTCTTTTTTTCTTAAATAAGACAACCTTGCATAAAAACCTCTAGAAAATTCCTAAAATATGCTAAGTATCTTGGCATACATACAAATTAGTAATCTAGACTTGATCAGAGTTATGACTGTATCTCTAACAGAGCTTAGGAAATATCATGTATCCATTCACTCACCTACCCATCTACCCACTTACCAACTGTCCATCCAGTCAGTTGGTCCATCTGTCAATTTATACATCTGTCCATTCATTCCTTTTATTTATTCATTTACCCACCCATCCAATACTTACTGGGCCCGTGTCATTCCAAGCTAGGCTCTAGAATAGACAATTGGGGCTTAAGGATATACAAGGTGAATAAATGTGCCTTTTGTGTCTTATGTATTTTCTAGTGACAGAAGAGAGACAAGAGCTGGTTGACACTAAACACATAATAATTTAATTTTAATGGTAAGTACTAAAAAGAAAATCAGAAAGAATCTGAAAAACAAGACGGTGGTTTTAAAGCCAAAAGGCAAAAATTTTGAACACAATGGTTGAATTAGAGGTCTAGAAAACAGGAAGTCATGCAGACTAGAAGGGGCTGTTGGATCTCAGGTGACTGCAGGTATCACAGAGACTGGACAGATGGGGAGGAAAGATTATCTTCAGTCCCTCTTTCAGCCTCTATCAAAACAGGAATTTCTCTCAGGATCCTGGCCAACAGGCCAGTGAGGCTTCATCGGACTATGAGAAGACAATAGAGCAGGAGGAAGAGTTTTCTTTCCAAACAGCACTGAGTTTGCTATAGATTGGCAACTTCTCATAATTTCCTTAATTTCAAAGAAAGTCATGGATCAAAGAGGAGGTCTGATTGTTGCACAAAAAGAAAACTAATTCTTCCTCGGGGAATGTCGCAGTGAAGCCCCTTAAAAGTTCTACACTGGAGTTACAGACCTCAGCACTAGGATCAGGCATATGGTTGAACTAGTGCAACAAATTAGGAGCAATTAAATGTTTTCTCCTCTCCTGCACAGCCGAAACCAAAGCTGTGAAAAAAGGGCGTAGCTCAAGCAATTAATTGCCAAGAAATATTTAATAACCTCGCCTCTGCTACATTAAACACGAGGCATGAGATCTTCGTTCCAACTTAATCATAAAGTTCCCTGAAGCCATGGGGCAAGTCCCAGCAGCACACTAAAGGAAAAACTCCAAACGCAGAGCTTATTTAATTTGCAACTCTTGCCATTTCACCTCACACCTGAATTCTCTATCCTTTGGGCACACATAACATAACCACGGTGAACTGTAGTAACATCTTCTTTATAGACAGAACTTTCATCTACCCACAGTTTCCTCTCCTTTGTGAAACCATTTGGCTGACTGTCTCAGAATGACAGTAGCCCATCTTCTCTCTTTGTAGCCTCTTTGTAGTCAAGGACTCGTGCTGAATTCAGGAAAGAGGTTATTTTATGCCGTCATTTTGCTTTAATAACAGAGCAGAAACCCCTTTAATGTTAATATTCTCTAGCAAAGGACATTGTTTTACAGGTATAGCTGATAGTTAACCCAGTATGGACTTACGTCCTAATGAACTAAGTTGGAAATCGATGTATGCATTTCATACATTGGGCATTGCTCGGCTTAGCATTTTAAATTTCCTTTGCCAATGCTGGGGTTGAACGTAGGGCTTCACAAATGCTATACATAGTCTCTATTCCTAAGCTGTATCTCTAGCCTGAGACTAGTTTACTTTTGGCATCCTCGAAGAGTTATAGGAGCTACGGATGGGCAGTCATTCAACACAAAGTCCATCTTATAATAACAGTTTGAATATTTCATATACCAGTTTTCTCTCCTGGGCCCATTTCATCTAGAGTGCATATTTACAACAGATGGCATTGAGATAAAGTTCTACTAATAAACATTAAAAACCTAACAGATAGGATAGAGAATATATATGTAATAATGTGGCAGGACAGAGGATTCATATCATTCACTGTTGTCAAAATTTGCAGATGTTGAGCTCATTGACTTGGGCTTTTACATGCTGGATGACAGTGGAAATGAGTCTGATATTTGCACTTAAAGAAGTGTTTACCACGACATTGGGTTGGGCTGTTAGTTCTGCTGGTCTAACTCTTGACCCAGAGGAGATGGATGTAGACTTCTAAGGTTGAAGAAAATGCTTAAGTTTCATCATGGTCATCCTGCTTATAGCAGAGTATTTCAGACTGGGGAGTAAGCACATGGCATCCAGGGTAAAAGATGCCGGCATTTAAGTTCACTGCAGTGTATAGGAAAGATGCAGGTAGAAGGATACTTCTGTTTGCCATTGAAATATGAACTAGTTTTGAACTTCCAGTTTCCAGAGAATCCCCATGCATAGGGGTAGAAGGATGAACTCCCTGGAGACTTGACTGGTACTTAACACCACCTACAGTGTGGAATTCACAGTTGCCGGTTGTAAAGATCAGCAAGCATCATGCTGGGTTCAATTCTTGCTTGAGCTCGCCCCTTTGAGGTTGCTAACTCCAAAATCCTGACTGGTTTATTAATTACCTGGGAATTCCTTCAAAAGCAAAGTTTCCTTGCTTTGCTTTCAGAAATTTTGATGAATGTGTGTGGGGGTTTAAAGAAAGATGTGGAAATTAATATTGTACAAACAAAAATAAAAACAAAAACCAAAGCCAAAACGAATGTCCCTTACCCCCAGGTAACTGTAATGCTTTTGTACTGTCAGGTTGCTGAGCCTGTCACTGCTGTCTCAGTAACCAGCTTATTTTGGAGCTGAACCCTGACCTTGGCCTCATTAAGTGCCACACACTGGATACTGCAGCTAACTGGTTCCGTTTGGGAATATATAACCTTGTCTCTGATCTAGCTAGAGGGCACTCATGTGAGAAAAATAACCCCTAACACTATTTGGAGTCATAGCTTGATGTGTGATTTTAATATAGTCCTTTAGTTCCCCCTATACAATTTCAAAAAGACGTTTAATCTTCAAGAGAATATCTACATTTGAGTAAAGAAGAAAGCAGAACCATGTGGGATGTGCATGTGTGTGAGTATCTGTGTGTGTGTGTGTGTGTGTGTGTGTGTGTGTGTGTGTGTGTGAAGTCAGTCCTCTAACCAACTCCCTAAATCTTTCTCTCAGTAAGAATAGTTTCACACCCTTTAATGACCCTTTAAAAATATGGATTTAAATCATTTTTCTAAATAGGAGCAATACACCTTTTAACGGACTGGCATAACTACTAGAAAGAAATATAATTTTTAGTTTCATTTGTTCCCAAGCTTGGTGTGAAGGCTGATAGGTCCTAAACAAAGGCTCCGAGTGTGTATGTGTGTGAAAATGAGGTTATCGAACACTCTTCCCTCCCTGCCTCACAAGGCAGCTCTCACAGAAGTGGAAGGCAGTTCAGTGTTTTGCAGTAATACTTATTCTGTGCATCAGGCTTGCTTTAGTGTCTCTTGTGAATATTTTAAGTGGAGGAAAAAAATGATGGGCAAAAAGTAATTTTGTATCACCATAATGCTGAAGAAAAAGCATGGGGAATGGTAAAAAAAAAAGCATATAAAAACAAAACCTAAAACTCTGTTTCTTAAAGAGGGCAAAAGATATTAAAGGGCCAGCTGTGTTGTCTAAGTCTGCTGGGAACCCATTAACCAAGTGCCATGTTGAGTAATGTCTCCAGGAGGACTGCAGGAAAATACTGAAAAGAATGAGGATCTCAAGAAAGCCTTCTGCTTTGTGAAGCTCAGAACACCCCCACGCTATAGACTGAAGCAATTCATGCTGATTAACTTTGGCTCCAGAGAGATAAGCAAATCTTCTTAGGTTTGTGCTGCACTCTAGAGCACTGGTTCACAAGTACAGTATGCACAGAACCCCCATAATAATGTTAAAATGCAGGTTCCTGCGTGTCATCTAAGGGATCCCAGTTTGTCAGACCTAAAAACAAAGCAAACAAGGAGTTTTATTGTCCAATCTTGTGGTTTTGATCATATCTGAACTATTCTAGATAATAGACTTGGTGAAAATGAACTCAGATTTCAAAAGCAAATCCCTCTTTCATTTATGCAAGGAGTGACGTAGGACACATGAAAATGCCAGAAAAATAGGAAGGAAAACAAATTCTACTAGAATCTCTCTTTTCTTAAACCCCAGTGGCTTTCCCTCTGTGAGTCTCCTGTAGCCAGAAGAGGATGTTGCATCCCTTGGGACTAGAGTTACAGATGATTGTGAGTTATTTTGTGGGTACTGAGAACCAAACTTAGATCTTCCGGAAGAGCAACCAGTGCTCTCCACCATCTCTCTAGCCCCCATTTGTCCTTACATTTCCATTTGTAACCAGTTGATTTGAATTTTCAAATTCTCCAAGGGCCCTTTGTAGTTGTCTCTGACAGACAGGAAGTACTTTCATGGGTCACACCAACTTTTAAATATTCCCTTTGGCTCTGCTCTGAACTCCCTCACTAGGCACTTAACACCACTTTACTACCTGGTCTGTTCTCCTGGGACTTCCATAACAATGCAAGTTAGGAGTTTGCAAGGTGGGGCCTCTGGTTTAAGAGCCTCCAGAAGTCATGGTAAATTCCTTGGATGGTTAGTTCTTCCTCTGGCTGGGCAGACTCCGTGCTGCCTTCCTGCCTAGGACATCCCAGGTATGACTCATGTCTCTCAAGTCTAGCCTAAACTGGAATTATCACACCCATCAGCGGCACATCTGCCTTCTTTCAACATACTTTTTTTTATCATTATTCCTTGCTTCCGAACATTACTGATGTACTAGAGAAGTATTGAATTGAGCTAGGTAAATCCAGTTCAGTAGACCACCAAGAGTCTATTCTCTGATAAACGTCAACCATTTAAAGCACAGGAAAATTACAAAGCGAACTAGATAGACTTACACGAATTAGCCAGTACAGTGAAACATGAGAAGCAAATGGCACAGTTGAATATTATAAACTTTGAATAACCTTGTTGTGAGTATCATGGAGGAGATGGACCTTGAGTCCCATTTTAGTGTGACAATCTCTTCCCAATCTTTCCTGTGTCCCTAGGTCCTTATATGTGACTAATCAGATTTATAAATTAGCTCCACAATTTGATCCATATCTTCTCTGTGGAAATTAATATAGTTTCATTCAGCAATTTACTTTCTTAGATGAAAGAGGAAATTCATTTTTTCTTGATTTATAAACTTCTTGTTGGCTGTAGCAGAAACACTGTTGTGTGGTTGTATTGTTAAAGCAAACTATAGAGCATTCTGCATTGAAAAAGATGAAAGTTATTTTGCATTTTGTATATATAACTTTTTTTAAAAAAATCCCAATCATGTCACAAAAAGAAGATACCATTTGTCTTTAAATGTATTTTTGTTTCATTTTTATAAATACTTTTATAAGAGTGAAATTCTGAAAATATGACTTTATAATTTATTAAACAGAGTAAGATGAAAACACTTCTCAAATAAATTTGAGTGGACCTTATTGCCATTGTAACAGTCTTTCAACTATGTCAAATTCCTGAGTCCCTCATAATTTTTCGTATATTTACATTTTAGAATTTTTGACATTATCATAAACAGTGCCATACTACCTATACCAACACATAAATGTATTTCTTACATTACTGTCATAATACACAGACCAGGAATAAAGTTTATGAGGATTTTAAATGGTTTCTTTCTTAATATAATCAACTTTCTTTCCAAAAGAGTATTTTAAGTCAATTTTTATTTTGATAATCAACTATTCTCAACTGAGGAGTACTGAATGGCCGAGAAGCACTTAAAGACACGTTCAACATCCTTAGACATAAGGGAAATGCAAATCAAAATAACCCTGAGATTTTACCTCACACCTAAGGCTAAAATCTAAAACTCAGGTGACAGCAGATGCTGGCGAGGATGTGGAGAAAGAGGAACACTCCTCCATTGTTGGTGGAACTGCAAGCTGATACAACCATTCTGGAAGTCAGTCTGGAGGTTCTTAGAAAATTGGACATAGTACTACCTGAGGCCCCAGCTATACCACTCCTGAGCATGTACCCAAAATATGCTCTAGCATATCACAGGGACACATGCTCCACTATGTTCATAGCAGCCTTCTTTATAATAGCCAGAAGCTGGAAAGAACCCAGCTGTCCTTCAACAGAGGAATGGATACAGAAAATGTGGTACATTTTCACAATGGAATACTACTCACCTTTAAAACAATAACTTTATGAGATTCCTAAGGAAATGAATGGAACTAGAAAATATCATCCTGAGTAAGGTAACCCCATCACAAAAGAACACACATGGTATGTACTCACTGATAAGTGGGTATTAGCCCAAAGGCTTGGAATACCCAAGATACAATTTACAGACCACATGAAGCTCAAGAAGAAGAAAGACAAAAGTGTGGATGCTTCAGTACTTCTCAGAAGGGGGACAAAATACGGGAGGAAATAGAGAGACCATGCGTGGAGCAGAGACTGAGGGAAAGGCCATCTAGAGACTGCCACATATGGGGATCCTTCCTATATGCAGTCACCAAACCCAGTCATTACTGGGGATGCCAAGAGGTACATGCTGACAGGAGCCCGATAGAGCTGTCTCCTGAGAGGCTCTGCCAGAGCCTGGCAAATACAGAGTCGGATGCTCTTGGCCAACCATTGAACTGAGCACAGGAAAGGAGCTAGAGAAAGGACTGAGGTAGCTGAGGGGGTTTGCAACTCTATAGAAAGAACAATAATATCAACCAGATACCCCAGAGCTCCTAGGGACTAAACCACCAACCAAAGAGTACACATGGAGAGACCCACGGCTCTAGCAGCATATGTAGCAGAGAATGGGCCTTGTTGGGCACCAAGGGAAGGAGAAGCCCTTGATCCTGTGAAGGCTTGATGCCCCAGTATAGGGGAATGCCAGGGTGAGAGGCAGGAAGCAGGAGGGAGAGGGTGAGTGGGTGGTGGAGCACCCTCATGGAGACAGGGAGTAGGGGGATGATATGGGGGGTTTCCAGAGGGGAAACTGTGAAAGGGGATAATATGTGAAGTGTAAATAAAGAAAATATCCAATTAAAAAAAAGGAAAAAAAACACGAACAGGAAACAGCTGAGAAAAACTGCAAAAAAAAAAAAGAAAGAAAAAGAAAATGTCCATTTAAGCAAACTTCCTTCACATCCATATTGTCTTTATTTTATTGTAATTTTAGTATATAAGAATTTTGTCCTTATTTTCCTTTGCTTAGTATTTGAACTGAACATAGCTTTTTCATTTTAGGGGCTTTTTTGGAGTTATTGTATTGGCAATAAAGTACTAGTGGTTAGATCTTGAGTCACATCAAGTTTGAGAATGATTGCTGAGTGCCATGGAAAGCTTGGGTATCTCAGAGTTATGAAAATTAAGCTGTTCGTTTTTCTTCAATACCAGTTGTTGCTAAAATTGCCATAGCTTAATGTGACTTTACCTCAGTAAAAATTAAAAATTATTAATATGTATGTCATGAAGGCAAAATGAGGTAATTAATTCAGATATGTTAGGGAGACTAGAAATGACATAAAAATACTGGTTTTTGTCTCACTATAACCAGCCTGACTATAAGAAGTACCATAGGCTGATTTTGCAAGTCATTTGACTACCATAGTAATTCTACCTTCAACTGCATTTATTAATACTAACTATGGGCTGGTGACATGAAAGTCATGAGAGTCAGAGTTAAGTCAGGGGCTCAGATTTTGAAAATATCTGTGTCTAAGGAGGGCAAAGATACACAAATGGAAAAGCAAAAGGCATAGTTATACTTAAAAGTGCATGTGTTTGCTCACTAGTGAGTGTAACGTGTGTTGTCATAAGAATTTGTGAAAATATGGGTGCCCAGAGAGCGGGTAGGGAAGACGGTGTATGTGGGATATTGATGTGGGCTGGGAAGGAGAGGGAAGTGGAGCTGGGAACTGAGATGTCTAAGACAGGAA
This sequence comes from Rattus norvegicus, assembly GCF_021556685.1. Taxonomy (NCBI): domain Eukaryota; kingdom Metazoa; phylum Chordata; class Mammalia; order Rodentia; family Muridae; genus Rattus; species Rattus norvegicus. The sequence goes on from NC_141540.1 coordinate 44,259,035, forward strand.
TGAAGAAAGGCTGGTGAGACTGGCATAGGTAGGGTGTCTGTGAAGGTGTAGAGGTGAAGAAGGCATAGATATCACTACCAAAGTCTTTGCATCCCCTGTGATGAAATTGCACCTAATCAAAATCTGCCCTAATGATTAATACTTCAAATATTCTTTACCTACAGGCAGATGTTGATCAAGAGATAGGTACTCTTTACAATGTAATTAGTGTCATTTTATTTTATTTTATTTTTTCTTTTCAAGTCAGAGAATCAAGAAGAGAATACTTTTAGTCATGGTCTCTGCTTAAGGTCAGGAAGCAATTACTGACGATCATTGGTTCAACTGTCTTTTGAACATGCATATATCAGGTGTCAGGTCAGTGCAAGGACCTGAATCAGGCATTGCAGACAGAGTGAGAAGCCTATGTCTCCTTAGAGATTCAATCCCAGAGGAAGAGATAATGGTTAGAGAAGGAAACAAGCCAGTATGAAAGGCCCTGGAAAGTAATAACAAGCTTCATGGAAGAAATAGAAATAAATGGGGATCTCCAGTCTTCCACAGTGATTTCTAATTCCTGTGTAGTGTTCTCCCTTCTGGCAATTTAGTCATGCACTAACCAGTTAAGGTCAATGGGCTCACAGAGCTTGCATTCTTAGCAGAGAACGGAAATCAGGAGAACTAAGGAGGAAATGAATTTAGATTGGCTTGAGTTCTAATAATATTTAGATCTGAGAACTCAGCAAGATGATGACGTCATGATACTTTGCCTCCTTTAACACCATTAGTAGTTTTATAAAAGAGAGCTTGGAGAAAGCCCAGGTTCCATTTGCCCTGGGAGGAGGTATTGAGGAGACACTGTCATTAAAACAAGAACCGAGTATTCAGCAGACCCCACATCTGCTGATGCCTTGATTATGAACATCCTAGTCTTCAGAAATTCGAGCAAATTATTGTTTGTAAGTTTCCTGGCTTATGGTCGTTTTGGGATAGCATCCCAAGATGCCTGAGAAGCACGATGAAGAAAGGCCATGCTAAAGCGAGACTGCTTAAAACCATGAACTCAAAAAAAAAAAAAAAAAAAGAAAGAAAGAAAAGAAAAGAAAAGAAAGAGAAAGAAAGAAAAAGAAAGAGAGAAAGAGGAAAGAAAGAACCTGGGAAAGAGCATTCTGAGAGGACATGACTTTGCCTATTACAGGAGCAGAAAGGAAATACCAATGGGTGTCTTGTGTAGAGGGAAGGGCATGGGCAAAAAGATACCAGAAAGATCCCTTCAATTGTGCAAAAACTGGACTAGAGGAGAAGTGAAGCAAGGAGGAATCAGAGTGGGCTTCTGCTGCATCTTAGAAGTTAGACTGGTTCAGATCCAGTGATGGTATTATAGCGGGATGGATGGAAGGATGGATTTGAAAGGTGGTTTAGATCTAGTGATGGTATTATAGAGGGATGGATGGAAGGATGGATTTGAGAGGTACTTTGGTGTTATAATTGTTTGCTTTATTTTCAAAGCAGACAAATCAGTCAGTGAATTTCAGCTAACAAGTCCAGATCAAGCCTACCATTGAGGGAAGTCAAGACAGGAACTTAGAGGCATATGCTTGCTATTCCATACAGTATTTACTTTTGGCTAAGGAATTCACTTCACAGCCAGGGATGTGTGGCAGCAACCATGCAGCAGGATGCTTCTTCAGCTATCCCCAAACCCAGCTATACACTTCAGGACCAGCCTGCTTAGGGATGGTACTGCCTACAGCAGGCTGACTTCTCCTGTAACAATTAACAACCTAGACAACGCCCCCACAGTCATCCCCAGAGGCCAAGCTGATCTAGTCAATCCCTCAATTGAGACTCTCCTCTCAGATGACTCTAGGCTGTGCCAACTTGACAGTTAAAGCTAATGAGGACAAAAGAAGACAAGGGTGCTTCCTATCTTATGCATTTAACTAGATACCAAAGGGAAAGTAAGTTTGGTCAGGGAAAACAGGAGCACCATTTTAGATTGAACTGCATTGAGGCAGTTAGGTGGAGAATTACAAATAATGAGAAGGCTATAATTGTCCCTCACCAGAGAGTTTGCATCTGGAGCAGTAAAACCTGGGGAGTCCTTAGCCTCTCTGCTAAATTTAAACTTGGAGAGCTGCTAGTCCAGAATAGTTCCTGTCAACAACAGAGAGGAGATGGTGAGTAGAGAAACAGAGAGCACAGACCAATCCCAGAGTTATTCAGACATGTACTTTGAACTGAAGTCAACAAAGAAGACCATGTAGAGACATAAGGTAGAAGCAGTGGTGATGGAGACACTACGATGTATATTTCCTTACATATTTATCTGTGCCTCTTAGCACACCGCATCCTATCACACAGACCTGGTGGACCTGACTGCTATCCTACCTGGTTATAGGTTGGCATTTGATGAACCAACTAACCACATTCTAGGCTCAAAAGCCATCTTACTGTAAAGACAAACTAGATTAATTCTGTGCTTTAAAAATTTTTTTATTAAATTTGTTCCTCACAGACTGGGCTATGCCCCACCTGTACCCTTAACTACAAATGATTTGGTACTCTCTGTTCCTGGAAGCATTAATCATGTCTTTGGTTTGAAAAGTAATAGCCATCTTGCAACCCTACCTTTGCTCAAAAGGTAGTTATGATTTCCTTATGACCACATTGCAGTTCTGTCTTTGTTTCAGGAGGTTATAATGACTAATGTTGATGTCCTGCTTCTGTAATCCTTTCTCTCTCTCGTTTTTTTCCCCCACCAAATCTTCCATTTGGAAACCCGTCACCTTTGAACTATAAAATCACTGTCTTTCTCACATCCAAGGCTAACATCTTGACCCTCACTTTAAAGGAAGGCACCCATGTACAGGAATAAAAAAAAACTTGCTTTTATCAGTTGCTTTCTTTAATTAATTTGGCCATGGTGATTTGAGTCAGTAGTCTTTCTCTTCCTGTCTTTAGGATTGATGCATTCTAGGCTTATTCCTATAGGCTTGCTAAAACACAGAAAAAAAAAAAGACCACATAGCAAGGATGGTTGATGTGAATCTAGATCCCCCAATGCCCTTCTTAGTATGAGAAATGCACCTTTCTAACCGACCAATATATTCCTTGCAGGATTGCTTCAACCTCTAAAGCATGCGGTACTTTAAACAACGATCATTCCTTGAACTTTCTAGATGAGAGCTAACGAATTCTTTTCATGTTTGAACAACTTAACTGAGTTGTGTTCTTATGAGTTGTGACCACAGAGACATCACAGCCATAGATGCCTAGAGAGTTCAAGAAGCGTAGAGTAACCGGTTGTTGCAAAAAAGCATTTGAAGGGTTGAGAAAGAGAGGAGATATTTATGGGCAGTTGTCCTTGATGCTCAGTGAGAGAGGGAGGGGTTAGCACAGTGGTGAGACTGAGTTGAAGGTGATTGGTCAGAGACAGTGAAGGTAGCAGCTGAGGAAGAGTTTGTATAAAAGTACAGAAAGGATGGGAATTGCAAGACCTAGAAAGGATCAGGGGAAAGTTTGATGTTCACTCCTAGCTCTTCATCTTTTAGATGTTTATTAAAGGATATGTATTTAGCTTAAGCTACCATATCCCCTAAAAGTATTGAAAATAAATCTACTCCCTTAATTTTTGCTTCTTACTCAAGAATGGTGATGATAAACTTCTAGATGAAAGAAAAAAATGGTGTATGAAAAGTTTCTGCAGATGGGAACATGTAACCAAAATAACATCGTTGCTCTCTGCCTCATTCCACTTTAACCTGCTGCAAAATATTTTCAGAAAAATTGCTCAAAACCTGTTTGGTGCACACTGAGATAGGCCTTCCTTCCAGAGAAGCAACAATTCCATGAAGAACAATTTCAAGCCACTTGGATCATCTTTAATCATTGGCTTTCTCTAGTAACAAATGGTGACAGTTACAATGTATTGGTAAAGGAGCAGCATCAGAAAACCTGATCCTTGGTATGTATCAGATACTCAGTCAGCGGCAACTGCAAAGCCATATATAGAGAGATGCATCCTTCCCATCTAAGAAACCACATCTAGTGTGGGGATAGATCTAAACAGAATGTGGAGGACGGCCATGGGCTGACACATACACCTATGTACACATGCGTCCCCCTCCGTATAAAATACCCATATACATACACCAAACATACCATACACACTCACACATGCACATATATGATACATACATACACACACTCCCACACCAAACACACATGCACCACACATACACAACTGATACATCACTACCCCTACAATATATAAACATACATACAAAATCATATACCACATACATATTTCCATATACATACACACAAAACACACACCGAACACCTGCAACATACACACACAAACCTCACAACACACACACACACACACACACACACACCATTCACCACAAACCACATACATACAGCCGACTCAAACATACACATACACCTATCACACGGAACACATAATTCACACATACACACAGCACACAGATAACATATAAACATATCACACATAACACACACACATATACACAACAAACTTCCTTCAAGGACAGAGAAGACTATTACAAGAACAATTAATCATACAAAGTAGTAGTTGTTCCATGGTACTTTTCTCATTTGAAAGAGCTTCACTTTTTTTCTTAATTTTTAAAAAATTTACTCTTCTCTGCCACAATACATCCTGACTCTAGCCTCTTCTCCCTCCATTCCCCCCTCCACGACCTTCAGTCTGTGCTCATCTTCTGTCTCCCCAAGACCCTCTACTTCTCCATGTTCCTTCAGGAAAGAGCGGGAGAAGCCTTTCATAAAATGCTAGCTTACTTGAGTAAATTACGCTGCTTTTGGCGCTGTGGCTTGCTGATTCATTCCTTCGGTGGTTCACTGCCACTTAAAGCTATGGAAACAACTGTGGCTTCTGTGAAATCAGAAATTTCAAGTCAATTTACAAACCGATTGTGTTTGAAAACAATGACACATTTACAGGGACCTTCAAATATAGGCACAAATGTGTCAGGGGAAATATTCTGCCAACCTCTGAACAGAAACAAATTGGACTGGCAGCTAATAAACGTGGTCCACATTGTCTTGGATATATTTAAAAGAATAGCAAGTCAGCGTTTTAGGGTTTGATGTGATTTCATATACTATAATTATATAGTGGATAGTCGTCTCTGTTTTGTTTACATGCTCACCATGGAAACCTCTCGTTCATTTGTTCTTTCATATATCATGAAGCCTCACTTTTTTTTTTACATTGATAGACTAAGTGAATGCGTACGTGTCAATAATTTTCTTCTCTTGTGAGTTCTGGTATTAACCTCAGATTGTCAGGTTTGTTGGGAAGCCCCCTTGCCTGCTAAGCCATCTCACTGGCCCCTGAATTTTTAATTTTACATATAAAATATTTGACGAATATCAACCAAGCACTATATTTTGGCACTGGAGAAACAATGATGAATTCTCACTCCCAACTTGACAAACTGGTAGTAGGAGGTCTAGAGGTGTGAAAAAGTAATTATAATATGCAAGACAAGAGCAAAAGGCAAGAATGACAGGTCAGTATGCTGGAAGAGGAAACGTCCTTTGGAGCCACAGGGATCAGACTCCATTCTTCATTCTGAGGTGTGTAAATCACACTCTTCACAAAGGCCCTTTGGAACCCAGGTCAGGAAAGTGGAGATTACTGTACCTGCGTTATTGAAGTGTCTATCTATATAGGGACTAGAAATAGCATACGTAAAGCTATAATCACAGTTCCAGGGAATAATAAAGGTTCAGCAGAGGGGGTGTGGTTTATTACATTATGATCATTATTGGGAGAACTTTGGCAACCCAAACATACTTCAGAATGGCACGCTGTGATACACCGTGGAGACTTGAATCCCAAGGAGTTATAACTGAAAGGGAAATAGTTAAAACAAAGGACAAGATGAAAGGGGGCTGCTGGGCATGCAGTGTGCAGTGGTGGGGAGAACATGGCTATAACTGTGCATGAACAGGAACAGGGAAGACTGTGCATGGAGGCTTTTTAACATTCGACCTCTTTCTGTAAATACTTCTGTCTGCCTGCCCTCTCTACCTTTCTCCCACTCTTCCACCTATCACCTCTCCCTACACTACTCCACAGGAAAGTGTGCTATTGTTTTCCCTGACCCCACCCCTGTATCTCTCCTCATCTCTACCTGCTTTCCTTACATTCATTCCCTGCCCCCATGCTATGAAAGCCCCCAGCCTTTCATCAGCTGCCCATTTGAGACATGTGTCCCCACTTCTCTCTTTTTCCTAAGGTTCCTATTTCCCTAAGCTAGTTAAACACTCTTATCATTAAGCAATTATTTTTTTATTTTGGACATATAGTTCTCCCTCGAAGGTGCTTTATAAAATATTTTACTGCGTTTTCTTTTAAGCTCTTTAGTGCTCCTTCCACAGGCTGTCATTCCTTCAATGCATCCTGTTTGGGAATTCTTAACGTTTCTTCAGCAAAACTTTCCATTCTTTTGATTATTTAGCACTGTTTGGTGGGATTTGAACTTGTTCTTCTTGGGACGTTTCTTGCCTTGAATTCTGAACACTAATAAAAATCCATCCAATTTTAAAACAATGAAATAGCCTTCAGCATTGGTACCTCTTCTAACCCTAGCAAGCTGACAGAAGGGACTCTCAGGCTTTTCCTGCTTTACAAACCATAAGCACCATCCAAACCAGTGATTTCTCTATAGGCAACAAGGAGAAAGTCAGCCACAGAATGACAAAAGCCACGTCCTTCACAACGGTTTGCTCCATTTTTGTTGTTTTAACTTCTTTCCCACCTATTACAACTATAGTAGCAAAAATAGTTCTAACAATTCCTGTTGTTGGTTACTGGTATTGGGGAATCAAACTCAAGTCTCACTCCTGCTTGGCAGGCACTGTTTCACTAAACTACTGCTAAGCTCTCCCTCATTTTTTAATTGTTCTGCATTCTAAAAGGACTGTCCCCAATTTTCATTTCCTACATTGAATTTTTTAAATTCTATCCGATTTTTTGCATATGTCCGTTTATGCATATTCTGTATGATTCCTCTAAGTTTTTTAGATACTTCTTCACATTTTTTTAATTAATTTTGTGATGGTAATTTTCACTGACAAGTTGACAGTGCCTAGAATAGCGTAGGAGATAAACCTCCAAGGTCATTCAGGACAAATAGGAAAACCTGTCTCAATTTTTAGAGCACCTTACAAAGGCTCTCTTACAATCTACAAATCTAGAGCCTGAAAACCCGGAAGGAACAGCTTTTGATGACCCATTTCTTTTTTCGGTGCTACGCTGGTATTAGGGCCAAGCTTAAACGCTTGGACAGAGGACCTCTAACTGTATAATCTTTTGACACCTCTATGTTGCAGTTAAAAAATCCCATGAGACCTATCACCTGGTTCAAGATCTCTGGCTTATTAATTCTGCAGTGGTTCCTCTCCATTCTGTTGTGGCTAACCTTTATTTGCTTCTTTCCACGATTACCTCAGGGATCTCTCATTTCTCAATCCTAGATCTCAAGGATGCATTCTTCTCTATCCCCTAGACTTCCAGTCACAAAACACCTTTGCTTTTACCTGGACTGACCCTGACACCGACTTCTCTACCCAACACACCTGGACACTCCTACTTCAGAGTTTCTGGAACAGCCCACACCTCTTTGGCCAGGTTCTGGCTTCTGTACTACTCTCTTTGCCCCTCCATGAATTCAAGGTTATTCATAACATTGATGACATTCTCTTCTGCAGTCCCTCTCTAAAAACTAGACAAACTAACACCGCTGCTCTTCTAAATTTCCTGTGCAGCTGAGGCAACAGAGTCTCACCTTCCAAGGTTTAATTGCCCACCCCTCAGGACACCTACTTGGGACTAACAATTACTGCAACCCACAAAGCCATTACCTTAGATAGAAAATACCTAATCCGGTCTTTGGTAGTCCCCTCTACTAAAGAGAAGATGCTATAGTTCCTAGAGATAGTGGGCTTTTTAATGTTCCTTCCTTTTCTTTCCTTTCCCACCCCTTCTATGAAGAAGCCTTAGGCCCCACCCAGGAATCTTTTCTCAAATCTGTTACTCAGCCCTTTCAAAGGTTCCAACAGCCCTTCTTTGGGCCCAGCCTTTCACTTATTGGACCCAACTTGTCTCTTCTCTCTCTATGTAACAGAAAAAGAGAAAAAAAAGACCTCAGACTAGTAGGTCACCAACCAGAACCTTCTTATGGAGTATGCATAGCATAATTGCCAAAATAATTAGACCTAATTGCCCAGGGATGGGCACCTCGCATACATGCTTTAGCAGCTGCTAAGTGCCTTATTTGAGAATCCAAAAAACCCCTACCCTTTGGGTCACTATCTTCCCCTCTTATAACCTGTCCCAGCTCCTAACTTACAAAGGCTTACGAACTCTAACCCCCCATCCTCCCACACCCCCGCCCCACCAGGGTTCTTTCCCTTCAGGTAACACTAATAGAAGACTTGACATTTACTTTTCCATCATGACTACCTCTTAATATTTCAAATATTCTTCCTCAACCAAACACTGACCACTCCCACTCCCTTTCTCATCCCTGCACTGAAACTTTGAAGGAACTGTTGTCCCATCCATCAACATACAGGAGGGCACATTGCCTTGGGCTGTCTATACTTGGTACAAAAATGGAAGCTCCTTTCTCCATGAAGGGGACTAAAGAACTGACTGTGCTATAGTGTTAACTATTGAGGTGGTTCAGGCAATGGCCCTCCCTGCCAATAACTGATGGCTGAACAAAACTCTTACCTGTGCCTTTCAATCGGCTCAGGGACAATCCCCAAACATCTACACAGACTCTAAATATTCCTTCCATATCCTTCTGTCCCACACTGCTATCTGGAAAGAGCATGTACTACTTACAACAAAAGGAGGCTCCGTAACTGATACAGACTAAATTATGGCCATGCTGAAAACCTACCATTTCCCCACAGCTATTGGAATTGTCCACTGCCAGTCCCACCAGACAGATGACTCTATCATCTCTAAGATAAACAATTGGGATGATGACCACAGGACATGCTCACAGTACAGTACACTTCTTTCCTGTCACCCCCAACACTCTGCCCTGTCTACACCAGCTCCTTCATTCTAACAGCCAAGCCTTATCTTATTTTATTAAAACCCACCATACAATCTACTCATGAGAACTTTCGTTTCTTAAAATCTATCACTGCCTCTTACAAAATCTGTCAGATGTCAAGACTCCAGCTCCAGGTATCATAGTCTTCCTTTTCTTACCCACCAGGCTTAGAGGTTCCCTCCCTGGGACAGACTGTTGACTTTACTCACATGCCCATCGTCAAACAAGCCTTGGGTGGACACCGTCTCTGGGTGGGTTGAGACATTCCCCACCACCAACAAAAGGTCTCAGAGAGTCTCTGATCTCTTCTTCCATGAGGTCATCCTTTGATTTGGAATCTCAGCCTCCCTCCAGTCAGACAACAGTCCTGAATTTACCTCTCTACTTTTTTTTTCTCTCGGAGCTGAGGACCGAACCCAGGGCCTTGAGCTTGCTAGGCAAGCGCTCTACCACTGAGCTAAATCCCCAATCCTCTGAATTTACCTCTCAAGTTTCTCAAACCCTATCTAAGGCCCTTAACATCCTTTAGCATTATCATATCCTATATCACCTCCTAGTCCTCAGGAAAGGTAGATGGGACTAACCACCATTCCTTGAAAATCAACCTTGTACAACTGTCATAGAAACCTCACTTTCATTGTGTAAAACTCTTACTGCTGGGTCTTTTTAGGCTACAGGTTCTCCCCAAGCAACATCTTTTCATCTCACACTTTGAGCTCATGTATGGAAGACCAGTTCTGACTCTTGGTCTTTCACCCAAACTCTCTCCCCTACTTGATCACCTACTCACTTCCTTAGTTATCTGCTCTCTACTATGAAACTTTACTGGCCACTGTCTACCATGGTCACACACCATCTCTTGCCTCCAACCTATCATCTTTGGAGATCAAGCCATTCTATGCCCTCTAGTCCACTGCCCATCTTTCTTTCCCCTAAATAGCAGGGTCCCTTCAAGGTAATTACCTCACAGCTCCTAAGCTTGAGGAACTCTTATTGGGTTTGCCTACATCACCTCAAGTCCCTTACCCTTCCACCTCAAAATAACTCATCTTTCACATAGACCTCAATAGGACCCTTCTCTTTTAAACTTCAGAGGATATCAGGACAAACTACCCGGTCCCCAATTCCAGAAGAATGAGGCTACACTTAGGCAGCTGCAAATGACCCTACTGGATTGAATATGGGTTACTCTTCCTCTCCCTCCTGTTCATTTCTATCCCAGCATAGCCCTTACATGTGGAGATTTGAACTTTGAGAAACTCTTGCTTATGACAGTTTCCCCCAAATAGGGTCAGAGGATTGCTCTATTGCCAGATGCCAGGAATCTATCAGAATTGCCATCAGTCCTATAGCTACCATTTCTTCTAAATATTATGGCCTCTTCCTTTGCTTCCTCTTTGACTAGGTGAATGGCCAGACAAATATGAAGGCTGCCCATATTGGTCTTGCCATTTACATATGTTAGCATCATAGACCGATCCCCTCTTCAATCAACAATACAAAACCATCTTCTCTCATATCTAGGACCTATGGAATCCCAGGTCCAACCAACAAATCTGGGCTCTGCGTAAGCGTAGTTCATATCCAGAGAAAACACATCTCACTTGTCTCAAGCCTCTTATCCATCTGTCTCAAAATAACTCTTCTTCTTACACATTGAACTCAACAGGACCCTGCTCCCTTAAGCTTCAGAGGATGTCAGGACAAAACCATCCAGTCCCCAATTTCAGAAGAATGAGGCTCCACTTTGACGGCTGCTCATGATTATCCAATTATTCAGCCCCTGGAGATAAGAGAAACAGGAGAAGTAATTGAACACTCCTTTAAGGTCATTACTTCTTTGACATCTCCTCTGCTAAATAGTACTAACCTGTTCTCCGACCTTCTGCTCCAGACTCTGACTTTAGGCTATCAGTTCCTTAATATCGCCCAACCTAGCCACGTTGGAGATAGCAGGCTATGTGTCCCCGAAACTGACAAATGCCACTTACAGCTTCTCCAGTGACTCTGTCAAATAGCCTTGCTTTGCCTTTCACCAACTGCCCTGACCCTGGTGCTACCACAATCCTCTATCTTTTCTGTGGCGTGGCAGATTGTGTTAAAGCATTGGGACACGTTCAATAGGAGCATTAAGTTCCCTAGACTGTAACAGAACCATAACTCTCAAAACCTCACCTTTACCACAGTGCCCTACAGTCCAGAACATGTAAATTCTTTATAGTACTCAGGTATATTATTGTCTACCTGCTGTCTGGTCAGGAATTTGTACACTGGCGTTTTTTTCCCCCTAAATTAGGGGTAATATACAGAGAGGAGCCCTTAACCATCCCAGTTGTAGACTCGATAGCTGCATGGCGTGACAAAAGGGCAATCCAGATCTTGCCCATCTTGGCTGTTGCAGAAATAACCACGGGTGCTGCCACTAGAATATCAGGACTAGTCACCTCTCTAACCTTATACTGTCAGTCCTCTTCCTGGTTTACTCAAGACCAAACCATAATCATTCAACCAGAGATAGATGGATTCTTCAAAATAGGTGGGGACTAGATCTTCTTACAGATAAAGAGGGTGGCCTTTGACTTTTTTCCAAGAAGAATGCTTCTTCTATGCCAACCAGTCAGGCATAGTAAAGAACAAAATCCAACAATGCCAAACAGACCTCTAGAAATTTAAGAAACAACTCAAGGCCTCTGGTCTCTAGGCCTTTAAAAACTCCATATGGAAATAGATACTGCCCTTTCAATCCCCTCTTCTTATTGTTTCTCTGCTTTTATTATTTGTACTATGCTTTACCAACCTCTTCTCCACCATTCCTCCAATGACAAATCCAAAAAGTTTTCAACCAAATAATTAATCAGTTCCTCTTACAGGTAAACCAACCATGGGCCACAGAGGAACATGATGCCAGCAACCATTGAATATATCCTGATGGTGAGGACCAACTTCACCCCAAAACTGACGATGCTCTTGGACAGCCTAACACAGTTTAAAAGAGCCAATGCCTTATTTCTGCCTTACCATCTCCCCCTGTACCCCTAGTTCTCCTCTTTATGATAAGAAAAAGAGGAGAATGTTGGCAATCAGGCAACATCCAGAGCCAGTCCCACCCTGGCAATGCTGCCATCAGACAACCCAATGACAAGAAGACATGTCATTAGCTGCTCAGAAGCTACACGTTCCCGTTGATATCTCTATCCCATGTCCTCCTGTACATGTGCTGCAGTCCCTATAAAGAGCCACATTTTTCCTCCCCTGACCCTTTCTTTCCTTTCTCTCCCAGAGGCAGCCTCTGCATCCCCCTCTTCCTTCCCTTTTAATAACTCTCCCATATGGACCCGTCACATAGTATGATTTTGCCAGAACCACCACCTAGTTCCATCACTCTCTGTCTTCTCTTATGCTTGCTTTGGGTTGAATTTGCTTTTCTTTCCCTAGATTCTGAAAGAATGAACGTACATACAAATTTAGTGATAAAACTGAACCTTGAGCTTTATTTAAACATGAAATGGTGTGGTATGTTTTCTCCTTCCCTCCCTCCCTCAGTCCCTCCTTCAGTCCCTCTCTCAGTCTCTCCCTCAGTCCCTCCCTCAGTCCCTCCCTCAGTCCCTCCTTCAGTCCCTCCCTCAGTCCCTCCTTCAGTCCCTTCCTCAGTCCCTCCCTCAGTCCCTCCCTCAGTCCCTCCCTCAGTCCCTTCTTCAGCCCCTCCCTCCCTCCTTCAGTCCCTCCCTCCCTCCCTCCTTCAGTCCCTCCCTCAGTCCCTCCATCCCTCCCTGTCTGGCCTCAGATTTCTGATCCTCCTCCCTCTTTCTGTCAAGTGCTGATTATAGGCACAAGCCACTGCTCATTGTTTTTTTTTCATTTTTTAAGTTTTTATTTACCCCATGCTTTCTTTTTTTGACACAAATATGTACATGCACATAAATATTTTCTGTAATACTCACCTATTTAGGCAATTTATAGGTTTTTTTTCTTTTTTTTTTTGTTTTGACTCTTCATTTCATCTTATGGTATCAAAGAGACTAAATTATTTCAATGGTTTTAGAAATACTGAAAATTGTTTTTTTATTTTTTATTTTTATTTTTAATTATTTTTATTATCTTTAGCAATAAGTTTTCTTTCTTTTCCTCAGGCTTGCATATGTGTTTCTGATTTGTTATTTTACTATTCCGTTTTGCTTTGACATTTTTTCCAAGGAAGTGGGGAAAGAGTAAAAATGGAATGTGAAAGAGGATATTCCAAGGCTGTTGACTTTGGACTTAGGGAGGCCTGCTGGTAGCTGACTGGCCCCAGGCTACTCTGCAGCCAGAGTTTTGTCTCTCACTCCTCTGCACTCAAGGCCTCCATTGATTAGACACTGACTGCTTTAGAGCTACAGTCTTGGATAGGCAGTTGGAGAAATTGATTACACTCAATTCCCAGCCGACTGAGGCACATTGAGTAGTCCGGGTTCTATTAATGAGTGTCTTAATTTCCTTTCTTTCTTCCTTCCTTCCTTCCTTCCTTTCTTTTTTCTTTTTTAAGATTTTTTTCCATCTTTATTAAATTGGGTATTTCTTTTTTCTTTTTTTTTTTTAGAATAGTCATGACGAAGCCATGAAGCTTTACTTATGGTTTTGCACTGTAGTAACAATTACATTTTTATGGACGGATGCTTCAGAAAGAAAAGAAAAACAAAATCACAGAGTTTACTATAGAAATGTAATTACCCTTATATTCTCTTTTATAACTCATGAATCCTTTTACCTGCCCATCACCTAATATTACTTTTCTTGTTCTCCTTTCTAAATGTTATACTGAACACATTCTTGTTCTCATTTGCAAATATACACAAAGATATAATGATAGGATATGCAAATGAATGTGTACACATGTAATTTTTTTCTTTCTTAGTTTGAGCAATCTGAGTTAATATTATCCATTATAAGTCATAGTTTGTGATTTTGTCTTTCTTTTTTTTCCTCCATCTTTATTAACTTGGGTATTTCTTATTTACATTTCAATTGTTATTCCCTTTCCCAGTTTCCAGGACAACATCCCCCAACTCCTCCCCCTCCCCTTCTATCTGGGTGTTCCCCTCCCCATCCAACCACCCTCCCCTAACAATCCCATTCACTGGGGGTTCAGCCTTGGCAGGACCAAGGGCTTCCCCTTCCACTGGCGCCCCTACAAGGTTATTCATTGCTACCTATGAATTTGAAGCCCAGGGTCAGTCCATGCATAGTCTTTGGGTAGTGGCTTAGTCCCTGGAAGCTCTGGTTGCTTGGCATTGTTGTTCATATGGGTTTCAAGCCCCTTCAGCCTTTCAGTCCTTTCTCTGATTCCTTCAACGGGGGTCCTGTTCTCAGTTCAGTGGTTTACTTCAGGCATTCCACCTATGTATTCGCCATATTCTGGCTGTGTCTCTCAGGAGAGAGATCTACATCACATTCCTGTCAGCCTACACTTCTTTGCTTCGTCCATCTTATCTAGCTTGGTGGCTGTATATGTATGGGCCACATGTGAGGCAGGCTCTGAATGGGCATTCCTTCAGTCTCTGTTCTAAGCTTTGCCTCCCTATCCCCTCCTAAGGGTATTCTTGTTCCCCTTTTAAAGAAGGAGTGAAGCATTTGCATTTTAGTCATCCTTCTTGAGTTTCATGTGTTCTGTGCATCTTGGTTAATTTGAGCATTTGGGCTAATATCCACTTATCAATGAGTGCATACCATGTGTGTTTTTCTGTGATTGGGTTACTTCACTCAGGATGATATTTTCTAGTTCCATCCTATTGCTTATGAATTTCATGAAGTCATTGTTTTTGATAGCTGAGTAGTAATCCATTCCTTTATTGAAGGGCATCTGGGTTCTTTCCAGCTTCTGGCTATTATAAAAAAGGCTGCTATGAACATAGTGGAGCATGTGTCTTTGTTGTATGTTGGAGTATCTTTTGGGTATATGCCCAGGAGAGATATAGCTGGGTCCTCAGGAAGTGCAATGTCCAATTTTCTGAGGAACCTCCAGACTGATTTCCAGAATGGTTGTACCAGTCTGCAATCCCAACAACAATGGAGGACTTTTCCTCTTTCTCTACATCCTCGCCAGCATCTGCTGTCACCAGAATTTTTGATCTTAGCCATTCTGACTGGTGTAATCTCAGGGTTGTTTTGATTTGCATTTCCCTTATGACTAAAGATGTTGAACATCTCTTTCGGTGTTTCTCAGCCATTCAGCATTCCTCAGCTGTGAATTCTTTGTGTAGCTCTGAACCCCATTTTGTAATAGGGCTATTTGTCTCCCTGCAGTCTAACTTCGTGAGTTCTTTGTATATTTTGGATATAAGCCCTCTATCAATTGGAGGATTGTTAAAGATCTCTTCCCAATCTGTTGGTTGCCATTTTGTCCTAACAACAGTGTCCTTTGCCTTACAGAAGCTTTGTAGTTTTATGAGATCCCATTTGTTGATTCTTGATCTTACAGCATAAACCATTGGTGTTGTGTGCAGGAAATATTTTCCAGTTCCCATGTGTTCGAGATTCTTCCCCAGTTTTTCTTCTATTAGTTTGAGTGTATCTGGTTTGATGTGGAGGTCCTTGATCCACTTTGACTTAAGCATTGTACCGGGTGATAAGCATGGATCCATCTGCATTCTTCTACATTGACCTCCAGTTGAACCAGCACCATTTGTTGAAAATGCTATCTTTTTCCATTGAATGGTTTTGGATCCTTTGTCAAAAATCAAGTGCCCATAGGTGTGTGGGTTCATTTCTGGGTCTTCAATTCTATTCCATTGGTCTATCTGTTTGTCTCTGTACCAATACCATGCAGTTTTTATCACTATTGCTCTGTAATACTGCTTGAGTTCAGGGATAGTGATTCCCCCTGAAGTCCTTTTATTGTTGAGGATAGCTTTAGCTATCCTGGGTTTTTTGTTGTTCCAGATGAATTTGCAAATTGTTCTGTCTAACTCTTTGAAGAATTGGATTGGTATTTTGATGGGGATTGCACTGAATCTGTAGATTGCTTTTGGTAAAATGGCCATTTTTACTATATTAATCCTGCCAATCCATGAGCATGGGAGATCTTTCCATCTTCTGAGGTCTTCTTCAATTTCTTTCTTCAGTGTCTTGAAGTTCTTATCATACAGATCTTTTACTTGCTTGGTTAAAGTCACACTGAGGTACTTTATATTATTTGGGTCTATTATGAAGGGTGTCGTTTCCCTAATTTCTTTCTCGGCTTGTTTCTCTTTTGTGTAGAGGAAGGCTACTGATTTATTTGAGTTAATTTTATACCCAGCCACTTTGCTGAAGTTGTTTATCAGCTTTAGTAGTTCTCTGGTGGAACTTTTGGGATCACTTAAATAAACTATCATATCATCTGCAAATAGTGATATTTTGACTTCTTCTTTTCCGATCTGTATCCCCTTGACCTCCTTTTGTTGTCTGATTGCTCTGGCTAGAACTTCAAGAACTATATTGAATAAGTAGGGAGAGAGTGGGCAGCCTTGTCTAGTCCCTGATTTTAGTGGGATTGCTTCAAGTTTCTCTCCATTTAGTTTAATGTTAGCAACTGGTTTGCTGTATATGGCTTTTACTATGTTTATGTATGGGCCTTGAATTCCTATTCTTTCCAGGACTTTTATCATGAAGGGGTGTTGAATTTTGTCAAATGCTTTCTCAGCATCTAATGAAATGATCATGTGGTTTTGTTCTTTCAGTTTGTTTATATAATGGATCACGTTGATGGTTTTCCATATAGTAAACCATCCCTGCATGCCTGGGATGAAGCCTACTTGATCATGGTGGATGATTGTTTTGATGTGCTCTTGGATTCGGTTTGCCAGAATTTTATTGAGTATTTTTGCGTCGATATTCATAAGGGAAATTGGTCTGAAGTTCTCTTTCTTTGTTGGGTCTTTGTATGGTTTAGGTATAAGAGTAATTGTGGCTTCATAGAAGGAATTCGGGAGTGATCCATCTCTTTCAATTTTGTGGAATAGTTTGGATAATATTGGTATGAGGTCTTCTATGAAGGTCTGATAGAATTCTGCACTAAACCCGTCTGGACCTGGGCTCTTTTTGGTTGGGAGACCTTTAATGACTGCTTCTATTTCCTTAGGAGTTATGGGGTTGTTTAACTGGTTTATCTGTTCCTGATTTAACTTTGGTAGCTGGTATTTGTCTAGGAAATTGTCCATTTCCTGCAGATTTTCAAGTTTTGTTGAATATAGGCTTTTATAGTAATATCTGATGATTTTTTTAAATTTCCTCTGAATCTGTAGTTATGTCTCCGTTTTTATTTCTGATTTTGTTAATTTGGACACACTCTCTGGGTCCTCTCGTTAGTCTGGCTAAGGGTTTATCTATCTTGTTGATTTTCTCAAAGAACCAACTTTTGGTTCTGTTGATTCTTTCTATGGTCCTTTTTGTTTCTACTTGGTTGATTTCAGCTCTGAGTTTGATTATTTCCTGCCTTCTACTCCTCCTGGGTGTATTTGCTTCTTTTTGCTCTAGAGCTTTTAGGTGTGCTGTCAAGCTGCTGACATATGCTCTTTCCTGTTTCTTTCTGCAGGCACACAGCGCTATGAGTTTTCCTCTTAGCACAGCTTTCATTGTGTCCCATAAGTTTGGGTATGTTGTACCTTCATTTTCATTAAATTCTAAAAGGTTTTTAATTTCTTTCTTTATTTCTTCCTTGACTAGATTATCATTGAGTAGAGCATTGTTCAATTTCCACGTATATGTGGGCATTCTTCCCTTATTGTTATTGAAGACCAGTTTTAGGCCGTGGTGGTCTGATAGCACGCATGGGATTATTTCTATCTTTCTGTACCTGTTGAGGCCCGTTTTTTGACCAACTATATGGTCACTTTGGAGAAAGTAACATGAGGAGCTGAGAAGAAGGTATATCCTTTTGCTTTAGGATAGAATGTTTTATAAATATCTGTTAAGTCCATTTGGCTCATGACTTCTCTTAGTCTGTCTACGTCTCTGTTTAATTTCTGTTTCCATGATCTGTCCATTGATGAGAGTGGGGTGTTGAAATCTCCCACTATTATTGTGTGAAGTGCAATGTGTGTTTTGAGCTTTAGTAAGGTTTCTTTTACGTATGTAGGTGCCCTTGTATTTGGGGCATAGATATTTAGGATTGAGAGTTCATCTTGGTGGATTTTTCCTTTGATGAATATGAAGTGTCCTTCCTTACCTTTTTTGATGACTTTTAATTGAAAATTGATTTTATTTGATATTAGAATGGCTACTCCAGCTTGCTTCTTCTGACCATTTGCTTGGAAAGTTGTTTTCCAGCCTTTCACTCTGAGGTAGTGTCTGTCTTTGTCTCTGAGGTGTGTTTCCTGTAGGCAGCAGAATGCAGGGTCCTTGTTGCGTATCCAGTTTGTTAATCTATGTCTTTTTATTGGGGAGTTGAGGCCATTGATGTTGAGAGATATTAAGGAATAGTGATTATTGCTTCCTGTTATACTCATATTTGGATGTTAGGTTATGTTTGTGTGCTTTTCTTCTCTTTGTTTTGTTGCCAAGATGATTGATTTCTTGCTTCTTCTAGGGTATAGCTTGCCTCCTTATTTTGGGCTTTACCCTTTATTATCCTTTGTAGTGCTGGATTTGTAGAAAGATATTGTGTAAATTTGGTTTTGTCATGGAATATCTTGGTTTCTTCATCTATGTTAATTGAGAGTTTTGCAGAATACAGTAACCTGGGCTGGCATTTGTGTTCTCTTAGGGTCTGTATCACATCTGTCCAGGATCTTCTGGCCTTCATAGTTTCTGTCGCAAAGTCTGGTGTGATTCTGATAGGTCTGCCTTTATATGTTACTTGACCTTTTTCCCTTACTGCTTTTAATATTCTTTCTTTATTTTGTGAGTTTGGTGTTTTGACTATTATGTGATGGGAGGTGTTTCTTTTCTGGTCCAATCTATTTGGAGTTCTGTAGGCTTCTTGTATGCCTATGGGTATCTCTTTCTTTAGGTTAGGGAAGTTTTCTTCTATGATTTTGTTGAAGATATTTACTGGTCCTTTGAGCTGGGAGTCTTCACTCTCTTCTATACCTATTATCCTTAGGTTTGATCTTCTCATTGAGTCCTGGATTTCCTGTATGTTTTGGACCAGTAGATTTTTCTGCTTTACATTATTTTTGACAGTGGAGTCAATGATTTCTATGGAATCTTCTGCTCCAGAGATTCTCTCTTCCATCTCTTGTATTCTGTTGGTGAAGCTTGTATCTACAGCCCCTTGTCTCTTATTTTGGTTTTCTATATCCAGGGTTGTTTCCATGTGTTCTTTCTTGATTGCTTCTATTTCCATTTTTAATTCCTTCAACTGTTTGATTGTGTTTTCCTGGAATTCTTTCAGGGATTTTTGTGTCTCCTCTCTATGGGTTTCTACTTGTTTATTTATGTTTTCCTGGAATTCTTTCAGGCATTTTTGCGATTCCTCTCTGTACGCTTCTACTTGTTCTCTAAGGGAGTTCTTCAAGTCTTTCTTGAAGTCCTCCAGCATCATGATCAAATATGATTTAGAAACTAGATCTTGCTTTTCTGGTGTGTTTGGATATTCCATGTTTATTTTGGTGGGAGAATTGGGCTCCGATGATGCCATGTAGTCTTGGTTTCTGTGGCTTGGGTTCCTGCGCTTGCCTCTCGCCATCAGATTATCTCTAGTGTTACTTTGTTCTGCTATTTCTGACAGTGGCTAGACTGTCCTATAAGACTTTGTGTCAGGAGTGCTGTAGACCTGATTTCCTGTTTTCTTTCAGCCAGTTATGGGGACAGAGTGTTCTGCTTTCGGGCGTGTAGTTTTTCCTCTCTACAGGTCTTCAGCTGTTCCTGTGGGCCTGTGTCTTGAGTTCACCAGGCAGGTCACTTGTAGCAGAAAAGTTGGTCTTACCTGTGGTCCCGAGGCTCAAGTTTGCTCGCGGTGTGCTGCCCACGAGCTCTCTGCGGCGGCAGCAACCAGGAAGATATGTGTCGCCCTTTCCGGGAGCTTCCGTGCACTAGGGTTCCAGATGGCGTTTGGTGTTTTCCTCTGGCGTCCGAGATGTGTGTGCAGAGTGCAGTCTCTTCTGGTTTCCCAGGCGTGTCTGCCTCTCTGAAAGTTTAGCTCTCCCTCCCACGGGATTTGGGTGCAGAGAACTGTTTATCCAGTCTTTTTCCTTCAGGTTCCGGCGGTGTCTCAGGCGCAGGGGTCCTGCCGCTCCTGGGCCCTCCCCTACAGGAACCCAGAGGCCTTATACAGTTTCCTCTTGGGCCAGGGATGTGGGCAGGGGTGGGCAGTGTTGGTGGTCTCCTCCGCTCTGTAGCCTCAGGAGTGCCCACCTGACCAGGCGGTGAGGTCTCTCTCCCACGGGGTTTTTCGCCTGCATTTTTTAAATATTTATTTTTCTTGGATTTGCTGAGATTATTCAATTTGTAGGTTTATAACTTTTGCCATATTTGGAAAATATGTGCCAGTCTTCTTTAAAATTTTATTTTAACTAAAAATTGCTTCCTTTGGTAGCTTCTCTTTCTTTCCAGAACTCTAAATATACCTGCATGTTTTGCTGCAACTATTACTGTAGTTTGCTGAGGCTCTGGGAATCACATTCATTTTGACATTTTTTCCAGCTCTATTTTCTACGGTTCCCATTTCAGTGTCTTTGCATTTACTAGCTTTTTCTTCTTCAGCATCTAAGATCTAGAGTTTCTAAAAAGAATCAAAGTTTTTCATATTTAGACATTCATTTAACTTATTTATTCCTCAGATATGTGCTTTTCCCCCTTCCCTAATTTATTGTATTTTTAAGTTAAATGTCAAAGGGCTGTGCTTATTTGCTGGTGATGCAATCTGTCATTTATGGTATTTTAAACTTAGTTTTTTTGATGATTTCAGCCTTGTTTTTCTGCATATGTGTGCAAGAATGTATATGTATAACCACACACATATATCTGTGTAGATGTTCATATACACACATGCTCATGCACATGCGCGCACACATGCACATCTGTTAAGTTTTGATTGTTTGTAGATACTACAAACAGTGTGTTGTCAGGTTCTAGCTTCTTTCCATTCCTTTAAGCTCTGTTGGGATTTACTCTAACACAGTTATGAGAGATCTTCGTGCTCTATTTGAGCCTTACTTTTCAAGTTTTCTTGAGTTGGACCTAAGTCACCAATTTGTTTAAGACTAATGTTTAAGACTTATTTCCAGGACAGGCTCCTTCTGGTGATTCCACCCCGTGGCTGTGTATTGTGAGATCATGCTCCTTTGGTTGGGAACTTTGGAGATGTGTCCCTCATCTGAGTAAAATCTAGGAACGGCTCAGCTGACTGTGTAGTAGAAGGGCTCCCTCCTAGGCTCATGTAACTTAACTTCTTGCACACACAGATCAACAGTGAATTCAGTGAGCTCTCTCACATTCTTCTCCTCTTCTTCTTAAAAAAAAAACTTTACTTAGTGTAGCTTAATGTCAAAGCAATACATGGTTGGACAGACAGTAGAGAGTGGGGTGGGGACTAAGTTTTTGTAAGGCAGGAAAGAGGAGGAAGATCAAGGCAGAGATCAAGATGGAGTCTACGGAGGAGGGAGGTTCAGATTTAGATTGATTTTATCTTGTCAAGGTGGATGGTTTATATCTTTATCAATTGGCAGTGAATTTATTGTGTGGATGAATTGTGGATTGAGAATTTAACATGTAAATCTAATTGCTAAATTACAAGTTTCTGGAACTTTGATTTTTACTGGGCTAAGGAGGACAATGTGAGGAAGAAATGACTAAGAGGCAGTTGGAATGTGCGGATCTGGTTCTGGTGTCCAGGAGGAGTGAAGAGAATGTAGAACAAGATGTGTGTGTGTGTGTGTGTGTGTGTGTGTGTGTGTGCGCGCGCTCTCGCCAGGCATGGTAACTGCCGCCTATGGGGACCTCTCAGAAAGGGTGGTTAAAAGGGAGACAGCCAGCAGAGGGTGGCCTGCAGACCGAGTGGCAGAGTAGCAGCTGAAGCGAGAGGATCCAGCTTTCGGGAGCTGATAGAAATTGTTCCTTTTTAATTTTTACTGCAACAACTTAGTTATTCTACTATACGAATTCTAGCTAAGATAGTTACCTCACATTGTTATCACTGTGAGAATGCTGGGCTTTGTTTATTTCTCTGTCTGGTACACAGGAAGCTCTTTGAGCAGTCAAGCTGATGTGTTTACAAGGTCCATGTTCTTTGCTTCCCATCTCTCAGAGAGTACAGCCCTGTAAACATGTTGTTCACTGCTTAAAACAAAGCATAATAAATGAATTTGACCTGAGTTTCTAGTTGATTTTGGTAGGAAAGAAATCACTGTAAAGCTGATCAGTGTAAAGCTATCCTGGCTGGTTTTATGTCAACTTGACACAAGCTAGAGTTATCTGAAGGGAGGGAGCCTCATTTGAGAAAATGCCTCCATAAGATTAGACTGTAAAGCTTTTCTTAATTAGTGTTGATGGAAGAAGGTCCAGCCCCTTTTGGGTCTCAAGACATAATAGTCTATATCCAAGAATGAAAGTCAGTAAGTCCATCTCTATAACAGAATCTAGAGCCTGTCATGCTGTAGTGTTGACTAGACCAAGAACTACTTTATAGGTTGAGAATTTGGAGGAAGTTGATGTTTTGAATTATCCTCCAGGCTAAAAGTTCATATCCTTTTTTTTTCTCTCTCTCTTTCCATACAAATTCAGAGGAGATTCATCAAGTTCAGGGTGGCATGGCATTGACTGCTAAGCCCTTTGCAAATGGCACCATGTGACTTTGTGTTAGGCCTGGTATCCAACTGTTATTTTCTGGGCCCTATAATAAATAAGACTGAGCAAGCTATGAGGAAAAAGCTAGTAAGTAGCACCCCTCCATGTCCTCTGCATCATTAGCTCCTATGTCCAAGTTCCTGCCCTACTTGAATATCTGCTCCAACTTCCTTCAATGATGGCCAGCAAAATGAAAATATTAACTAAATAAACCCTTTCCTCCCCAACTTGCCTCTGATTTAGTGTTTGTCACAACAGTTATAGCCCTAACCAAGACAAAAGCCAGGTGAATTAGACTTCTTTTTAATTGATGGTGCTGGAGGAAGTTTCCTTTTGGTGCTTAGCTAAATCCTACAGATGGTGGACACTACTCCAAGAATGACTTTCTTACACACAAATCAAGCAACTCAGGGTCCACATCCTAACACCTCCTCCATGGGGTTCTTCTATTTTGTCCATATCAGTTTCAAAGCGCAAAGTGTGAACACCCTAGAGAC
Source organism: Rattus norvegicus (assembly GCF_021556685.1). Taxonomy (NCBI): domain Eukaryota; kingdom Metazoa; phylum Chordata; class Mammalia; order Rodentia; family Muridae; genus Rattus; species Rattus norvegicus. The sequence continues at coordinate 44,282,379 of NC_141540.1, forward strand.
ACTCTTTACATGTGTCACAAATTGAATACATTTATTTTTACATAAAATAAAGTCTTTAAATGTTGGGCCTACAACACTCATTGAATAGATAGCTACTTGTGCCTTAACTTGATCTCAGTTTTTAATGACTTCTTCCTGATTTAAAGTATTGATGCTATTTTTATTGTTTAATTTAATGCTCTAAACTTTCTCTACCTGTCATTGACACCGTTCCTCTCATACTCCCCTAGAATTCTTTACCTTAAGATTCAATTTTTGAGGTAGATTCTTTTTATTGAGTTTGGATCAGAGTGTGTTAATTGGGCACATGGTTTTTATACAATTGAAAGGTGGCAGAACTTTTAAGAGATGAGACCTAGAAGAGAAATTAGGTTATTGGACGTGTGAAAAATGTACGAACGCTGGCCTATTTGTGTCTCCGTCAATGTTTCCTGTCAGTTATCAAGTGCTATACATTCCTACCATGATATTCTATCTGGCCTCAGGTCCATAAGCAATGGAGTCTGTAGACAATGGATTGAAAACCCTGAAACTGTTATCTACACTAAATAGTTTTTCCTCATTACTTGGTCATCACCAAGGTCCTGACACACTCTTTCTTTTTTTAAACATATTTCTCTCTCCTTTCTTTCCTCCATCCCTCTTCCTCTTCTTTACCTTCTCCCTTTCTCCTTCCCTCTCTCCCACCCTTCTTTCTTTTCTTCCTTTAATTTTGTAGCTGTCTTAGCTACTGTTCTATTTTTGTGAAGGATACCATGTCCAAGGTTACTTATAAAAGAAAGCATTTAATTGGGCTTATTAAAAGAAGTATTTAATTGGGGACTTGCTTACAGTTTTAGAGGGTGAATTTACAGCCATCAGCATAAGGAGCACGACAGCAGACAAGCAAGTATGGCACTAGAGAAATAGCTGAGAGGTTACATCTGATCCACACTCAGGAGGCAGAGAAGGAGAGACTGGATCCTGTGTGGCCTTTAAAACCACAAAGCCCATTGCCAGTGACACACCTCCTAATCCTTTCCAAACCCTACCACCAACTGTGGACCAAACCTTTAAATATATGAATCTATGAGGACCATTCTCATTTAACCACCACGGTAGTACTGTGTTTTAAACCAGCATCTCACACATATTAGGCAAGCCTTATATGACTGAATTATGCTCCCAGTATTGTTTCTTCTTCCTCTTCTTTCTCTTCTTCCTCTTCTTCCTCTTCCTCTTCCTCCTCCTCTTCTTTCTCTTCTTTCTCTTCTTCCTCTTTTTCCTCTTCCTCCTCCTCTTCTCCTTCCTCCTCCTCCTCCTCCTCCTCTTCCTCCTTTTACATTTTGCAATAAGACAATATTCAATTTACAATGCTGGCTTGAAATTCATTCTGTAGCCCAGATATGCCTAAAACTTGTTTGTGATGCTCCTGCCTCAGCCTCCCAGCTATTTAGGATCATATGCCTGGGAAATGTGGCCTGACTCGACTACAACATATTGAACTGGGAACAGACTTAGGTGGTGAGCAATGAACTATTTTTAGTTTTATTAGGAATCTTAGAAGTCAGTTTGTGCCTTTGTCAAACATCTTGGTGTTATCTTTGTCATATTTGTTCTGAGTACACTTTCCCACAGTGCCCTCAGGGATTTCCCCAAAGCTTTAGCTTTCTGTGATGCTATATCAAACTTCGTTTATATTTTTGGGTGACAAACACATTCACAAATGTAATGATTCCCTTTTCTGAATTTCTTTCAGACTGACTTCCAATACGATTTATTTTTTCCAGAAAAGTTATTATCAATGAAGAATGTAGAAGAATAGATTAATATGGAATTTCATCTTCCTTTCATTTATTCTTTACTTTAAGGAGATCTCCCTTTTATGATATTACTCTCATTATCGAATCAACCTAACAATGGAAGTGTTTTTCTTTATGGCTTAAGTAGGTTGTAATATAACCTAGAACTTACTGTAATTTCTGAGATGTTAATTGAGTTTAAAAAAAAGTCAGAATAATCCATGTTTTGAGAGTGAAGATAACTCTGCCGACAAACACCCACACTTGGATATAAACTGTCTAGATTTTTTTGTAGGCTGCATGTTTACCATATCGAAGCATGAAGAGTAAACAGCTTTGAGCAATGGTTCTCAACCTTCCTATTGTGCAATCTTTTAATACAATCCTGCATTTTGTGGTGATCCCCCAACATTTTTCATTGCTACTTCTAACTGTAATTTCCCTACTGTTATGAACAGTAACTATCTCATCTACAGGATAGCTGGCATAAGAACTGTATGGGGTTGTGACCCACAGGTGGAGAACCACTGCCCTAGAGACACTCATGTATTTAAATTTAATGCTTTTTATTTATTTATTTTTAGTAGAGTTTTGTCTGAAAGACTCAACTCATTTTTTGGACTCCAACTAACTTATTTGTGGAACCCAGGGTAGGTCTTATTTATAGGTGCGATATTATATAAATGGAAAACTGGGTCTCAGAATTTCTCTTAGTTTTATTTTGGCACAGAGATGCTGGTAGTCTGAGAGTGACAGATATTTGGGTCTTTAGGGAATACTAGAAAAAACTGAAAGATATTATTATCACGGAATAGATTTGGTGTCATCTTCAGTTCTCACTACAAAGAAAGATGTGAAGATGGACTTTGCTAACTTTAGGTCTCTTTAGCCTGACACAGCGTATGCTTTCATCTCCAGAGAGGTTTTTTTCCCTACTTATTGCACAAGGTTTGAAGGCTGAATGATTGTCAGATGAAAAGTGTATCTTTACTTTATTGCTTTGTTACAACCAGATAAAAGTCCACCAACATACCTCCATGATAAATCCCTGAAACCAAAATACAGTTTAAATTGTTGCTAAGTAACTTCTTTTTTTATAAATCTGTTTTATGCTTTGACTGGCAGTATATTTCAGCAGTATATGATCGATAGATTAAACAAACAAACAAACCAAAAGACAGCAGACGACTCCCGGGCCTGGGTTCAGTCAGAGAAGATGAACCTAACCTTCAAGAGACTGGAGGCCCCAGGGAGTTTAGAGGTCTGGTGGGGTCGGTGGGGGGGTGGGGACATCCGGTGGGGTGGGGTGGGAGGGGTATGGGATGTGCAACAGTTGGAGTGAATTGGGAAGGGAATAAAATCTGGAGTATAAAAGTAAATAAAAAATTAAAAAAACATTTTGCCTAGAAATTAACCTATGTTAAAATTGTTATCTGTGTGTCAATCTTTGTAAAGTGGTTTGAATCAAAAGACGTCACATATTTCTAAGCACCACATGACTCTTTGGCCTCTGCACAGTGACGGGAAAATAATACGCTTTTGCCTCAGAGACACAGAATCTTTCCCGTGCTCTTAATTCCAAACTATGTGCACTACTGTGCACGCTTGACCCAGCCTTTGACTGGGTGCGTTTTCTTCAGTAGAGAAGATCCTGGAGTAATAATCAAGTTTATGATCTGTTTTCTGTCTACAGAAGATAACCCAGGCTCTATTGGGCAAAATTTGATTGCCACCTTTTATGTCACGCAAAGCAATTCAGAACAGTAAGATGGAAATCCCCAGATTTTTCTAACTGAAGTTAGACCATCGTATGAGCCACTTAGTCCCATGCCAATCTCTAGAGCAAGGTTCGGGACCATTAAGCCAGAGTAAACAAACATGGATGCCTAGCTATATGAGCGACGTAGAGGTCACAGATGTTGCCCTTGTTTGAACTGCCTTGCCCAGTTTGGGTGAAGCAGAAATGAAGCCCTACAAACACTGTAAGAGACAAAGATGGGCAAGGGCAGTTGTTCATATTTTATTTATGTTTTCATTGCCAAAACCTTTCCTGGGCCCAGCACATTAACATTTGATGCAGGGAATGGACTGAATTAATTCTAGCTCATATCTGCCATCAATTATTTTATCCTGAGTCAACTTGGAGTAGCTATTTAAGTTTAGTGAAGGCTGTTTTTATCACGTGTAAAATAGAAATACCAATTCCTACCTTCTCAGTTATTTTGAAGCATTAATAATATAATCAACTCATGTGAATATACCTTTCAAATAAGACTCAAATAGACTCACTGATTTTGTTAAAAAGATATGTATAAATCTCCTAGTTCTGAAATTTGAGTGCTAATTAAAAATGTAAACATGGAGAATGTAATTTTCAAAAAGTATCACCTCTAACAATGTTTCCTTGAAGTTTGCATCATCTTTCGATATAATTATGCTCACACACATGCCTTTTCTATGCCTCATAGGAGCCCCGTAATAGAAAACTAAGATGTCTTCAGTCTTAAAGGTATAGCAATGTAGGAGGCTGAGCAAGTTGTGACCAGTTCTAATGATGTTCTGATAAAGAAGTGGTCATAGTCCTTGACCAAAGTGTCCCCTTGTGTTCCTTTCCATTGAAATCTACAGGCCAGACTTTCTAGGGTGAGAAAGAGACTGATCCTCTCTAGAGTTGTGTATCTGTGACTTGTGTTCATGGCATGTAATACTGGAATTAAATTTTTGCACAATAAGAACCCATCAGCTCTGAGATATATTCCTGGCTTCTTCTGTCATCACTCTTGTCATATTACTGTGAATAAAACACACGACAGAAACATCTGAGACGATTTCAGGTTTATCCCTGTTCATGGTTTCAGAAGATTTTAGTCTCTTCTAGCATAGAAGGTATGGCAACGGTGGTATGGAGCAGAGGCTACTCACATCATGGTGGACCAAGAAGCCTTTCTGTAGCTGGAGGATGTTTCTATAGTCATACTTGACAGTGCTACCCTCTTCTCTATCTGTCTTCCCATTCCTTTGAGGTTAAAACCTTTCATACTTCTGTTGGATCAACATTACTGCCCAAATATCTTGGCACAGAATAAAAAGAGAGGAATTACTCAACTTCTTTCTCATTTAGTCCTGCTGTTTCTAACCTCCAGTGGATCTACAACACGCACACTTCTCTATACTCCTAAGGAAAGCTTCCTTCTAGACGCCATTCTTACTTGTCCAGACTATTCTTCCTGGCAACATGTACTCTTCCAGCAGTGCACTTGGGTGCTGTGTTTCACCCTAACCCACTCCTGACCTGTTAGAACTGAGTTGGATACTCTTCTGTGTATCCTCTTAGCTCACATAAAATCTAACATAATCCATTGTGACAATTTTTCCTAATACATGGAATGTATCAGCTCACTTGCTTTCTTCCTTCTCTAAGTCTCCTTGAAAGCTATGCTCCATTTGCCACAGCGACCTAGAAACCTAGCACTAGCCCTGGTTAGTGGTCTTTATTGAGCAAGGACTGGATGGCTAAATGCATCAGTAGTTTTAAGTGTGAGTTTAAAATGGTAACCTTGTGTTTATATGTTAGGAAAACAAGGGGTCAAGTTTGATAACTTCCTGACACATTGTAGATTATATAGGAACTATAATTATGCTTTATTTTAAAATGATTAAAAATTTTGGGCAACACAAACAATTGCATTCCATGGACACATTCCAACCCCATAAATGTCAAAACAGTAATGATCACACCTCATTGAAAAGCATAGAAGTTGCCTGGCCAAGCATTTTAACAGTCAGGAATGTTGAACATTTTGCTGAACCAGGAATAAGCACTGAAGTGTTGCAAAATGGAATTAAATATAAATGTGTTTAATAAGAGCTTTTTTCCCCTTTCTCAGTTTTTTTAGTAGAGTTAAAAAGTTTTATTGTGAGTATTGACTATTGGAGTTTCTCAATGATTTATGAAACTCTAATAAATATTGATCCTTAGGAAAAATGTTTGATACTTCAGTATGTTTGAAACGGGTCAAATGTTTAAGAAAGTGCAACATTATGTACACTTTAGTAAATGTTAGTGGGGCTGAAGAGCACACAGTTTGCTTGGTGAAATTTGTTCAACTTGATTTTGATTATGTAAAACAACCATAATTCCTCAAGAAATGACAGATTCAATTGTAGCATACGTTGTGAGCCAAAAAGGCTGTGCTCAGACAATTCAATATTAATTGGGAACACCATTCAGAGGTCAAGAATATGATGAACTTATTTAGTGACAAAATCAGATTTTGGTCTTGATTAGAGAAGAAAATTATTAGCGGAAGTCTGGATTATTCTTCCAGCTGTGGTTTGAGTGCATTGGCATTAGAGCTCCATGTTGTCATGCCAATGGTGACATTCAGATGCCTTTCCTTTCCAGTACGTGCTATAAATTAGCGTCATCAGCCTTCTTAAGAGGAGAAGGCACAGTACTTCTGTTGATGGGCAAGTTCTCTTCTATGTGAATTGTGTGCAATTACTGTCCTTTTTTTTTTTTTTTTTTTGGAGCTGGGGACCGAACCCAGGGCCTTGAGGTTCCTAGGCAAGCGCTCTACCACTGAGCTAAATCCCCAACCCCAATTACCGTCCTTGTGATACTCATAGTTTCTAATGTATGAAATAATTGTTTCAGAGAGCGACATAAGACTCTGACATTTCCTTGAATATTGTGCTTTGAAAAGGTCTATCAATTCACAAGATGAGCTCAAGGTTGTTCTTCAAAAGACCGTATTGCAAGATGGTGAAGATTGGATAAAAGTCACCCTGGAATTTATACCAGTTGGTCTTACTCTATTAAGGCATATCAAGGTTGACTTATACAGAATTTTCATAGAGTCAGGAATGCAAAAGTGAGCTCAGCAAGCTTGTTCAGTGGGTAAGGGTGCTTGCTGCTAAGCCTGATGATCTCAGTTCGATTCCAAGGACTCACATAGGAGGAGGAAAGAATGGACTCATGCTGTGACATGCAATCATGCACAAACATGGGTGCATACACATGTATGTACAAGCACGCACACATACACTTATACACCTACCAATCCCCGGCACTCCAAGTAAATATAAGTAAAAAGTTTTTAAAAAACAGAATAGAGAAGGTTTGGGGTATATCACAGTGTTCAGTACATATCTAGCGTTCATGAGAACATGAGTTTCAATCCTCAATACTGCAGGGGTGTGTGTAATTTAATAGTTACAAACTGAAGATTCAAAATAATTACAGCAGGCAATGTTATGAATCAGATAAATACCTGATTTTTTTCAGTTCTATGGTTTATTTTGTGTTCACATAGAATTCATTGTCAATTTAAAAAGCTCAACAACAACATGATTATACGTTACTTATGGCTCACAACCGGTAGCATTTTCCTTAGTGGATTAGCTTTTCACTATTTTTCTAAATAATTTTTTTTTTCTAGTTTCATGGCAGCTGGTATAGGTCAACATTTGCTGATGGGTAAGTTCAGGTAAATTAGACTGGTCTGGGATTGAACTCCACTTTGACACTGCTGGGTGGTTTAGGCAGGATGCCTCTTTCCTTCTTTGTATCTTCATGAGTTAGAGTTAGCCCATCTCATTCCAAAGCTTATTTCGGCAGTAGCTTCTGGTTTATGCCAAAGCGTTCAAGCATTATGCCAATGTCTCTTTTGATTCCTAGAGCTGACATGCATGATGCTGTAGAATAGATCAGATAGGCATGGTGTTGGGAATCCCAGAACACAGACATAACTAGAACATGGGATCACAAGACAGGATGCACTTGCTCATGCCAATCTCATAAGACAGTGTTGGGGCAAAGCAAAAACAGAACTGAGAGGCCAAGGGAAGCCAAAGAGTTAGACAAAACAAAATTCTGTTTTGGCCTATGCTCTGAGCCCAAGAACAGAGACTAGGATCAAGCACAGATTTAATTATTTATAAGGAGCTGACAATATTGGCCCTACCCATCATTTGAGCTTTATTTTGCTAACCATAATGCTAAGTGAGCCAAACACGGTCTCATAATTCTCCCAAGGGCTTGATGAAATGCTCAAATGAAAAAAATATTGATGTGGGTTTAGTGAAGTTTGGAAAGGTGTCCGAGATGACAGAGCTGATGAAAGAGGCTGCCACAAACGTCGCACACTCTGTGCTGTTCACACACAGCATGTTGTGCTCTCACGTGAAAGAGAGACCCTGGAAGAAGAAAGAGAAAGTGTAGCTATTGGAACCGCTGGCTTACTGACTGTATTGAGAATCCAGTAGGGGTGTGGCAGCTTTCATTGAAAGGCTACTTGACTCACACACACAGTTTTAATCGAAATGAAACATCCTCTCCAAATAATAAATATGCAATAAAGTTTTAAGATACCCATGAAAATATCTCTTTAGGTTATTCATTTGTTTCCTACTCCTTACAAATTACTTTTTAGGGATGCACAGTTGACTTCCTTATTTTTTATTTCCTCTTTCTCCCTCTTTTCCTTCCTTCCACCCCTGCTCCTTATTTTCATCTGTCCATCTGCAGATAGTGTTAGACTTCTCATGGTCTGTGCCCATTACCCTCTTAGGCTCCAAGCAAAAGGTGTTGACTGCTTATTGTGATGTTCTTTTTATAGACTGTTAACACAATAGACAGAAATAAGGAAAGTAAGTGCAGCAACCTACATGACTTAGGAAGCATTTTGTAAACGTCGAGTTTCACTATTATGAAGTCAGAACGCCGAGCTCTATTTGGTTCTGGTTTTGTGACACTGCCACTCAGTCCTAAATTTGTTCTTATCTTGGATCCAACTAGTCGGTGATAGCCAAAGGCTCCTGCATAGACAGATGCTTCTCACATCTTCTCAGTACCTTGCAGGAAACTGTTTCTCAGTGATGTCAAGTTTCCTTCCTGGCCTTAGGAGTGACTTCTAAAAGAATCATTTCCAGGGACTGAAAGATACAGCTCAAGTCTCCTGTGGCTGAAAGACCCAGGCTCAAGTCATGGTACCAAAATAGTTCATTAACCTGTGCTTTCCCTTAGTTACGTCATAGTGACTCACTCTCTTTTTCAGACTGTGAAGGTAACTCTCCCCGACCCCTGCTTTTCAGTACTTTCCAAAGTCATTAGGAGGGGTCTAAGGAAATCCTATAGGAGAACAATCACAGGAAATTGACACAGTCGTTAAGAAGTCTGGAACAATTACATTAGAAGAAAGCAGAGCCCTGCCTATTGCCAATTTTGGAACAAGGAACGAATGGCAAGCTTTGGAGAAATACGTATAAAACTTAAAGGGGGTACATATTAAAAAATTCACTAAAATAAAGTAAATTGAGAAGTAGAGATAATAGCAGAAATTATGTTTCTGTGTACAATATTTACATCTTATAAGAAGCGGTGTAAATCAAAGCCTTGACTTTTTTTTTTTCTTTTCTTAAGACAAAACTTTCCTTGGACTTGAGATCAGTGATATTCAAGTTTCTTAGCACAGCACTGATTCACTGACCTGGAAGTCAGGGAAGAAAAGGTTTGTTTGCTTCAACATCTGTAAGGAAATACACTGTAAAATATTTAGATGTTTCCAGAGCAGTTTACAATCGCAGATCCTAGAGAAATAAATAAAATGTGTGACTTGGAAAAAATGACCTCATGCAGGGTGTGGCGGGACAGGAAATGATTTTTTTCAATTATTTTAAAGGAAGTACATCAACGGTTAGTTTGACCCCATCACCATGTACCAGGGGCTCATACTGAAAGTCCCTTAAGGAAATACTCAACAATGAAGGAAGGCTTCATGAGGGACCAGATGGCACATGTATTTTCCTTCAGCATAAAGCACACTATATAAAGTGAAGCTTTCTTTCATTAAAGAGTCATGTGGAACAGTAAATAATAAAGCTTGTTTTGTCTTATTTTCAGAGTTACAAGAAACCTTAGGACAATTCAATGATTCTTTTATCATAGTTTAAGAAGATAGGCACAGAGCATGGGCATGACGTCTCCCTATCACATATTCCTAGGATAAACAGGCATATGTACACATAGGAAGGTGTGTGTGTGTGTGTGTGTGTGTGTGTGTGTTTTCACGATCATCAATTCAGTGCTATCTTAGAATATTTAATAAGTTTACTTTTATGGATTAAGCTTGAAAACTATACAAATAATATCAGCCAAGTGGTTTATCATGTATGAACCTCAAAATTAGAGTAAGACTGCATGCTTCATATTAAGTAAATAGGGACTAACTGTCCTTACACAAAAAAATGAAAATTTTCTGTGAAGCTCCATTTGGGGTGTGGCATAGGCAGATGGTCAACTGGATGAGTTATGGCAATAGTATCTATCATTTGGAACCGATAGGCCTTGGGTAATCAACTGTACTTACCTGATTAGCTGGACTTTATCACCATTGTAGTACAAATGACACAGGTAATTGGAAAAGCTTAACTTGAGGTTAAAGAAAGGAAGTTGTAATGTGTAATGATTGCAAAAAGAAGACAGCAAAGAGCAAAGAAATGAGAAGGGACAATGCAAAATTTGGTCAAGGAGCAAAAGCTCTAGCCGTACTCCACAGTTGGAGGGTGATAATTAAAGCCTAGGTCAATATGTATGGCAGGTAGCCCTGAGGAAGAGACTGAGAATCAAAACCACCACCAGGAATGTCTATATCTCTTGAAACATTAAATCTAGTTGTGAGCTCTGTGAGATGCATTCCTTCAGTGAGATGGGTCAGCATGGCAAAGGACAGTATTTAGTTACTCTGTATGTCTTGAATGGTTGTAGCCAGGGGTCATATTAAGGAGGAGCCTAGTGTTTAAAACTGTGTTACTCTGGGAACCTGGGAATAAGAAACTGACACAGAAAAGCTGTCTTGGATAAAAGGCATTTGTAGGAGATAGTAGGGGACAGGATCCAAATGGCATGCAGGAAACTCAGGGGGCAGTAGGCTCCACTTGTGTAATAGGCTCTCTTTCAGCAGCTAGGAGCTGAACTCATTTCCCAAGGGCAATTGCAGAGTCTAACAGCAGGTGGTCCAGCATATGGAGCCATCTATCAGCTATAATATATGCTGGCTGGGCTAAGAACTTGTAAGCTTGAAGCTCTAGTATTTGGTTTTCAGATCCTTGTTCTTCCAATAGGGTGTTTAATGCTTGGCAGTGTTTGGAGACACAGAGGGGTCTCTACTTGTACAGATCTCAGTGTTTACTTTTCTCATTCGAAATGCTAATGAGAGGTACATCCCAGAACACTAGCCTCTCCAGTGTACATAGGCTTGAGAAGTCTCAGGATTGAGAGAGAACCTGCCTTCTGTAAAGAATATTAAGTATGACCAGCAGTGGTTCCCAGTATACAAAGAAGGGAAGTTTCTAAAGGGAAGACAGCTTGACATCTGACACTTGACTGTTGAGTTAGTTCAGTACCAGACTAAATGAAGGAAAATAAGAATCTTCAACTTCATCTCCATTGAGGAAGAGTCCAATTGTAAAGGCTCTGGAAAGATGCTATTTTAATTCTCCTCCTATCTCACTTTTTTCTTTTTGCTATGTTTTCGATAACAGGGACATGATCAACAGACCATACCTTAGAATACATGAGACAGAAGGAGGAGCCAAGATTAAGAAAGAAAAATAAAAATCATAAACATGTCATTGGATGAAATAATAGTAGGGAACTTCTCAAATCTAGTAAAAGAAATGAGACAAGAAACATTTAGAACCCCAAGTAGACGTGAATGGGGAAAACACTCCGAAAAGTTGTAGTCAAAGGTCAAGACTATACAGACATATTTAAAACTTCAATAGAAAAATGCCAAGCCACCACAAGGAAAAAAAAAAAGAACACTAGAGATAATCTGATGGCGAGAGGCAAACGATGGAATCCAAGCAACAGAAACCAAGACTACATGGCATCATCGGAGCCCAATTCTCCCACCAAAGCAAACACTGAATATCCAAACACACCAGAAAAGCAAGATCTAGTTTCAAAATCATATTTGATCATGATGCTGGAGGACTTCAAGAAAGACGTGAAGAACTCCCTTAGAGAAACACAGGAAAACATAAATAAACATGTAGAAGCCTACAGAGAGGAATCACAAAAATCCCTGAAAGAATTCCAGGAAAACACAATCAAACAGTTGAAGGAATTAAAAATGGAAATAGAAGCAATCGAGAAAGAACACATGGAAACAATCCTGGATGTAGAAAACCAAAAGAAGAGACAAGGAGCCGTAGATACAAGTTTCACCAACAGAATACAAGAGATAGAAGAGAGAATCTCTGGAGCAGAAGATTCCATAGAAATCATCGACTCAACTGTTAAAGATAATGTAAAGCGGAAAAAGCTAGTCCAAAACATACAAGAAATCCAGGACTCAATGAGGAGATCAAACCTAAGGATAATAGGTATAGAAGAGAGTGAAGACTCCCAGCTCAAAGGACCAGTAAATATCTTCAACAAAATCATAGAAGAAAACTTCCCTAACCTAAAGAAAGAGATACCCAGGAGCATACAAGAAGCCTACAGAACTCCAAATAGATTGGACCAGAAAAGAAACTCCTCCCATCACATAATAGTCAAAACACCAAATGACAAAATAAAGAAAGAATGTTGAAAGCAGTAAGGGAAAAAGGTCAAGTAACATATAAAGGCAGACCTATCAGAATCACACCAGACTTTCGCCAGAGACTATGAAAGCCAGAAGATCCTAGACAGATGTCATACAGACCTTAAGGGAACACAACTGCCAGCCCAGGTTACTGTATCCTGCAAAACTCTCAATTAACATAGATGGAGAAACCAAGATATTCCATGACAAAACCAAATTTACACAATATCTTTCTACAAATCCAGCACTACAAAGGATAATAAATGGTAAAGCCCAACATAAGGAGGCAAGCTACACCCTAGAAGAAGCAAGAAACTAAACGTCTTGGCAACAAAACAAAGAGAAGAAAAGCACACAAACATAACCTCATATCCAAATATGAATATAACAGGAAGCAATAATCACTATTCCTTAATATCTCTCAACATCAATGGCCTCAACTCCCCAATAAAAAGACATAGATTAACAAACTGGATACGCAACGAGGACCCTGCATTCTGCTGCCTACAGGAAACACACCTCAGAGACAAAGACAGACACTACCTCAGAGTGAAAGGCTGGAAAACAACTTTCCAAGCAAATGGTCAGAAGAAGCAAGCTGGAGTAGCCATTCTAATATCAAATAAAATCAATTTCCAACTAAAAGTCATCAAAAAAGATAAGGAAGGACACTTCATATTCATCAAAGGAAAAATCCACCAAGATGAACTCTCAATCCTAAATATCTATGCCCCAAATACAAGGGCACCTACATACGTAAAAGAAACCTTACTAAAGCTCAAAACACACATTGCACCTCACACAATAATAGTAGAAGATTTCAACACCCCACTCTCATCAATGGACAGATCATGGAAACAGAAATTAAAAAGAGACATAGACAGACTAAGAGAAGTCATGAACCAAATGGACTTAACAGATATTTATAGAACATTCTATCCTAAAGCAAAAGGATATACCTTCTTCTCAGCTCCTCATGGTACTTTCTCCAAAATTGACCATATAATTGGCCAAAAAACGGGCCTCAACAGGTACAGAAAGGTAGAAATAATCCCATGCGTGCTATCAGACCACCACGGCCTGAAGCTGGTCTTCAATAACAATAAGGGACGAACGCCCACATACACGTGGAAGTTGAACAATGCTCTACTCAATGATAACCTGGTCAAGGAAGAAATAAAGAAAGAAATTAAAGACTTCTTAGAATTTAATGAAAATGAAGGTACAACATACCCAAACTTATGGGACACAATGAAAGCTGTGCTAAGAGGAAAACTCTTAGCTCTGAGTGCCTGCAGAAAGAAACAGGAGAGAGCATATGTCACCAGCTTGACAGCACACCTAAAAGCTCTAGAACAAAAAGATGCAAATATACCCAGGAGGAGTAGAAGGCAGGAAATAATCAAACTCAGAGCTGAAATCAACCCAGTAGAAACAAGAAGGACCATAGAAAGAATCAACAGAACCAAAAGTTGGTTCTTTGAGAAAATCAACAAGATAGATAAATCCTTAGCCAGACTAACGAGAGGACACAGAGAATACGTCCAAATTAACAAAATCAGAAATGAAAAGGGAGACTTAACTACAGATTCTGAGGAAATTCAAAAAATCATCAGATCTTACTATAAAAGCCTATATTCAACAAAACTTGAAAATCTGCAGGAAATGGACAATTTCCTAGACAGATACCAGGTACCGAAGTTAAATCAGGAACAGATAAACCAGTTAAACAACCCCATAACTCCTAAGGAAATAGAAGCAGTCATTAAAGGTCTCCCAACCAAAAAGAGCCCAGGTCCAGATGGGTTTAGTGCAGAATTCTATCAGACCTTCATAGAAGACCTCATACCAATACTATCCAAACTATGCCACAAAATTGAAACAGATGGAGCACTACCGAATTCCTTCTATGAAGCCACAATTACTCTTATACCTAAACCACACAAAGACCCAACAAAGAAAGAGAACTTCAGACCAATTTCCCTTATGAATATCGATGCAAAAATACTCAATAAAATTCTGGCAAACCGAATTCAAGAGCACATCAAAACAATCATCCACCATGATCAAGTAGGCTTCATCCCAGGCATGCAGGGATGGTTTAATATACGGAAAACCATCAACATGATCCATTATATAAACAAACTGAAAGAACAAAACCACATGATGATTTCATTAGATGCTGAGAAAGCATTTGACAAAATTCAACACCCCTTCATGATAAAAGTCCTGGAAAGAATAGGAATTCAAGGCCCATACCTAAACATAGGAAAAGCCATATACAGCAAACCAGTTGCTAACATTAAACTAAATGGAGAGAAACTTGAAGCAATCTCACTAAAATCAGGGACTAGACAAGGTTGCCCACTCTCTCCCTACTTATTCAATATAGTTCTTGAAGTTCTAGCCAGAGCAATCAGACAACAAAAGGAGGTCAAGGGGATACAGATCGGAAAAGAAGATGTCAAAATATCACTTTTTGCAGATGATATGATAGTATATTTAAGTGATCTCAAAAGTTCCACCAAAGAACTACTAAAGCTGATAGACAACTTCAGCAAAGTGGCTGGGTATAAAATTAACTCAAATAAATCAGTAGCCTTTCTCTACACAAAAGAGACACAAGTCAAGAAAGAAATTAGGGAAACGACACCCTTCATAATAGACCCAAATAATATAAAGTACCTCGGTGTGACTTTAACCAAGCAAGTAAAAGATCTGTACAATAAGAACTTCAAGACTCTGAAGGAAGAAATTGAAGAAGACCTCAGAAGATGGAAATATCTCCCATGATCGTGGATTGGCAGGATTAATATAGTAAAAATGGCCATTTTACCAAAAGCGATCTACAGATTCAATGCAATCCCCATCAAAATACCAATCCATTTCTCCAAAGAGTTAGACAGAACAATTTGCAAATTCATCTGGAACAACAAAAAACCCAGGATAGCTAAAACTATCCTCAACAATAAAAGGACTTCAGGGGGAATCACTATCCCTGAACTCAAGCAGTATTACAGAGCAATAGTGATAAAAACTGCATGGTATTGGTACAGAGACAGACAGATAGACCAATGGAACAGAATTGAAGACCCAGAAATGAACCCACACACCTATGGGCACTTGATTTTTGACAAAGGAGCCAAAACCATCCAATGGAAAAAAGATAGCATTTTCAGCAAATGGTGCTGGTTCAACTGGAGGGCAACATGTAGAAGAATGCAGATCGATCCATGCTTATCACCTTGTACAAAGCTTAAGTCCAAGTGGATCAAGGACCTCCACATCAAACCAGACACACTCAAACTAATAGAAGAAAAACTAGGGCAGCATCTGGAACACATGGGCACTGGAAAAAATTTTCTAAACAAAACACCAATGGCTTTTGCTCTAAGATCAAGAATCGACAAATGGGATCTCATAAAACTGCAAAGCTTCTGTAAGGCAAAGGACACTGTGGTTAGGACAAAACGGCAACCAACAGATTGGGAAAAGATCTTTACCAATCCTACAACAGATAGAGGCCTTATATCCAAAATATACAAAGAACTCAAGAAGTTAAACCGCAAGGAGACAAATAACCCTATTAAAAATGGGGTTCAGAGCTAAACAAAGAATTCACAGCTGAGGAATGCCGAATGGCTGAGAAACACCTAAAGGAATGTTCAACATCTTTAGTCATAAGGGAAATGCAAATCAAAACAACCCTGAGATTTCACCTCACACCAGTGAGAATGGCTAAGATAAAAAACTCAGGGGACAGCAAATGCTGGCAAGGATGTGGAGAAAGAGGAACACTCCTCCGTTCTTGGTGGGATTGCAGACTGGTACAACCATTCTGGAAATCAGTCTGGAGGTTCCTCAGAAAATTGTACATTGAACTGCCTGAGGACCCAGCTATACCTCTCTTGGGCATATACCCAAAAGATGCCCCAACATATAAAAAGTCACGTGCTCCACTATGTTCATAGCAGCCTTATATATAATAGGCAGAAGCTGGAAAGAACCCAGATGCCCTTCAACAGAGGAATGGATACAGAAAATGTGGTACATCTGCACAATGGAATATTACTCAGCTATCAAAAACAATGACTTTATGAAATTCATAGGCAAATGGATGGAACTGGAAAATATCATCCTGAGTGAGGTAACCCAATCACAGAAAAACACGCATGGTATGCATTCATTGACAAGTGGATATTAGCCCAAATGCTCGAATTACCCTAGATGTACAGAACACATGAAACTCAAGAAGGATGACCAAAATGCAAATGCTTCACCCCTTCTTTAAAAGGGGAACAAGAATACCCTTGGCAGGGAATAGGGAGGCAAAGTTTAGAACAGAGGCAGAAGGGAAACCCATTCAGAGCCTGCCCCACATGTGGCCCATACATATACAGCCACCAAACTAGATAAGATGGATGAAGCAAAGAAGTGCAGGCTGACAGGAACCAGATGTAGATCTCTCCTGAGAGACACAGCCAGAATACAGCAAATACAGAGGCGAATGCCAGCAGCAAACCACTGAACTGAGAACAGGACCCCCGTTGAAGGAATCAGAGAAAGAACTGGAAGAGCTTGAAGGGGCTCGAGAACCCATATGAACAACAATGTCAAGCAACCAGAGCTTCCAGGGACTAAGCCACTACCTAAAGACTATACCTAGACTGACCCTGGACTCTGACCTCATAGGTAGCATTGAATATCCTAGTAAGATCATCAGTGTAAGGGAAGCCCTGGGTCCTGCTAAGACTGAACGTGATTGTTGGGGGGAGGGTGGCAATGGGGGGAGGATGGGGAGGGGAACACCCATAAAGAAGGGAAGGGGGAGGGATTAGGGGGATGTTGGCCCGTAAACCGGGAAAGGGAATAACACTCGAAATGTAAATAAGAAATACTCAAGTTAAAAAATAAAATTAAAAAAAAGATAGAAAAAAAGAAAGAAAAGAAAAAGAAAAAAGAAGTGCCAACTCACTTTCAAAGACAAATCCATCAGAATAATATCAGACCTCTCAGCAGAAACCCCTAAACATAGCAAAGCACAGAATGTTACGTTCCAGATTTTAAAAAAAACTAACTGCCAACAAGGTAACTGTACCCAGAAAAGTTGTACTTCAAAATTAGTGAAAAAATGAAACTATTCTAAGACAATAAAGACATCCACAAACTAATGCAATTCATGGCCAACTGGCCAGAATTGATAAAGATAATTAAAGAAATTCTATATGAGGAGGGGAGGGAGAAAGGGGGGACAAAGAGTCACAGGAAAATGCAGAGAGAAAAAGACAGAGACAGAAACCAAATCATGAAAGTATAAGGGTCAACATTTTCAATAAAGTGTTAGGACCTCAAAAGCACAACAACAACAACAACAATAACAAACAAAAATCAACAAATAAAAATATGTCATTCTTCTGTATATCAATAATGAACTTTATGAGGGAGAAGTTCAGGGAAGGATTCTATTCACAATGCCATCAAAAACAAACAAGTAAACAAATACCCAAGAATCAAATTAACCTAACAGGGGAGGGACCTCTACAATGAATACTCTCAAACACTGAAAAAAGGCATTGAAGACAGAAAAGAAAGACCTATCATGCTCACGGAGAGGCACAATTAATATTAGGAAGATGGCCCATTTCCAAAAGCAACCTACAGATTTAATTCAATACCCATCATATTATAATGGCAGCACAGATGTGACACATCCCAGAGCTCAGGAGATAGAGGCAGGCAGATCTCTCTGAGTTTGACGAGCCTACACAACACAATAATACCCTACCTGCCACCAAAAATTCAGTGGCTCTCTCTAGAGAAACTGGAAAGGGTTTCTGTTGTTCAAGGAAAGGGTAAAGGAGGGAGGCAAGTGGAGAAGAGGAACAGAAGATAAGGAGGAATATTGCATATCGTCTCTCATTCAAATGATATGGGTTCAAGTATGTATTGAAGAAGACATACACATGACATGAAAGAGAAAGAGGACTATTGGAAGGGTGGAGATTAGTAGGAGTCAGAACAAGGATGTGTGATGGAGGGTTGAATGTGAGTAAAGTACAGTGGTACTCAATCATGAAAAGTCATTATTTTGCAAGCTTAATAAAAAAGTACACTGGGAGTTGGGGATTTAGCTCAGTGGTAGAGCGCTTGCCTAGCAAGCACAAAACCCTGGGTTCGGTCCCCAGCTCCGAAAAAAAGGAAAAGGAAAAAAAATACACTGGAGCTAGGGAAAAAAATTAAAAAGACTTTGAGATTCTTTACCAAAGATAATCACTGCACTAGACCTCCCAATAGCTAAAATTAAATGGGTATTTATTTTTGTGAATCTAAGATATATGTTTGTATTAATCGTCCACTTCCAACAATAGATTTGAAGCATCTTACAATAATAATTAAAAAATGTACTATGGCATAACTAAAGTAGATATTAAGAAGGAAAGCCACTGGCTTGAAGAAGCTGCTTGAAATCAGAGTATTTTTGTTAGAGACGACTACTGGAGTGGTACACACAATTTAATTACAGTAGCTCCTGATCATAACAATTCTTTTTGAAATAAAAAGAAAAAAGGAAGTGTATCAATTTATATTACACGCATCTTCCTTGTCTCTCTAGTCAGAGGTGAAATTTATCAAGTGGAGACTATCATCAATAGTTGATTTTAAAAAAATGACTATTTCTGCTCCAATTTTAGGGCATAATGGTTAAAATTTACACTGGGCCAAAACATTTCTATTGGGAACTAAAGCAATCAAAATGGCTGCAGTACAGGTGAAGAAAATACTGTTTCAAAAAAGTAAATAAGACTTCAAATGGTATTTCTGCAGAAACCTCATTAGAAACTATTGCTCAGTGCCCAATTCAAGAGTCTTAAGATGATTGATAAGAACATTATTTATACAGAATCGTCCCTGATATACATTTATTGACCAACATGGATTCTGGTCAAACCTGGACTGCGGAAAAAACTTATGATTGAATTCTTTCTATGTCCCTAAGATAATTATTCTTCACTATTAGAATAAGTGAATCTGCTTCCAATAAGTACAAGGCATGCATTTTATAAAGTTATGTACCTTGTTATGAATATTAAAGACTGTTGTATTTTTATGCAAATTACAAGGTGACTTTCATAGATGGGCTAGAGGCCGGCCATGTGGAATAAGAGGAGCTTCTTGGAACCTCATGAATTTCAAATAACCGCTCATTTGAAACACCAGAGGTCCTGGGCACCAAGCAATAGTTTCTAATGAGGTTTCTGCAGAAATACCATTTGAAGTCTTATTTACTTTTCTGAAAAAGTATTTTCTTCACCTGTCCATGAAATCTGAGTCTCCAAGAATAAACTGTGGGCATGAATGTTTAAAACCCAATGATCCTAGGAGTCTGTGATACAGTCTTCCATGAGAGCTCTGGCGTCAAAGGGTCATTGCTGCGTTGCCTAAGAGGACACGAGGGAAGGAGTTATGCCGTGGATAGTTTGTCTGAAATATTTTTGTTTGGAGAAGTATCACATTTATATAGTTCTAAAATTGAATTAGTTGCAAAATGTTCCATAAGAAAATTTCCAGGGAAAGGGTTTTCTATAGGAAGTCGTCGTCATCGTCGTCATCATCATCATCCTTCCATAAGTGAAAACATGTCACACTGTTTCGGGTGACTGCATGTCCTGGTTAGTTTTTAGTCAACTTGACAAAATCTAGGATCATCTCGGATGAGGAGACCTCAGCTGGGAACATACCTTCATCATATTGACCTATAGGCAGTCCTGTGGGGGAATTTTCACGTTTGATAACTACTGTGGAAGAACCCAGGCCACTGTGGGCAGTGCCACCACCAGGCAGGTCGTCCTGAGTTGTATAAAAACAGAATGACCTAGCCATGAGGAGCAAGCCAAGAAGCAGCAGCCCTCAATTGTCTCCGCTTCAGGTCCCTGCCTTGAGTTTCTGCTCTGACCTCTTAGACTAGTAGAGTCTAAGATGAAAATGTTAAAGACTAGGGACCACTTCTCCTCCCTCACATTCATCCACACACATGACCAACAACATAGTTAAAGCCATCCAAATATTACAGTCACATCAAATTTGTCCTTCTGTGTCAAGTAAGTTGACAGGTGTGCCTTTGCCTGAAATTCTGGTGTTTAAGTATTGCTCTTGTAGCATACTTTTTTAATGTTATAAAACTGCTTTGCACCAAAGTGTTAATTGAAAAACAGTCATAAAAGAACATCTAACAGTGAGGAAGGATTGTAAATAAGGAAAAGGCATAATCAGACGCAGGCTGTTCTAAGTAGAATTGTTTATAGACAAAGTGTGTTGCTGAAAGAATTGATATAGTGAGTTAATGGATTGTAGAATGAGTTAGCAGAGAAATAAGACAAGGCTTGTTGGCTCTGTGAAAGCGGGAGATGCGGGAAAAGAATGTTTAACTCCATCAACTTTATGGGTGATGACACTTGTACTTCCTGGGAGCAGCAAAGCAGGAGCATGGTAGCATTAGGCTAGGGAGTGGGGTAACAGAGATTTAACACTTGGTGCCTGGCCTTGCATCAGAAGTCTTTATACCTAGCTACTCAGGAGGCAGAGGATAACAATTTCAGGAAGAACGTGGGCAATTTAGTGAGATCCTTCCTCACAATAAAACATGAAAAGGGGATGGAAGATATGGGTGAGTGGTGTAGAGTACTTGCCCGGCATGAGTGAGGTACCGGGCTCAATCCTCAATATTGGAGGGTGAGGGACACTGAACTAGATGGCAAGTTACCAATTACTGATCTGTTACTCAATATCTGAGTCTCCACCTCCACTCATACACATACACACAAACACACACACATTCACACATACACACACTCATATACACACTCACACACACACACACTCAACACACATCCACTCGTATACACATATACTCACACAGATATACACACTCACATATACACACACATTCACGTGCACGCATGTGTGTGTGTGTGCTCTGTAACACCTCTGCCTAGACTCCTAACCATGGTTTATGCTCACTCTCATTTTTGGACAGATGAAGAAAATCTTGCATAGTGCAGTCACTCAGTAAAACCAAGGAGGAGCATGGAGAGGCATTTGTAAGGGAGAAGGAAGTCTTCCAGAAAAGCTGAGAGTGTGAATTTCTTAAATGAACTTTTAATTTTGGAATAATTTTAGTTTTTCAGATAAGCTACAAAGATGATTCTCACCTACTTTCATGCTGAGTAACAGCACATCTCATATGTCAAAATTGAAACTAACAATAGTATATTACTTTACTGAGATGTTTTTAGTTTTCTTTCTTTCTATTGCTCCTTCTCTCCCCCCTTATTTTTCCCTCCCTCTTTCCCTCCCCCCTCTCTTTCTTTCCCTCTTCCTCTCTTTCTCTCCTTTTCTTTCCTCTTATGAATTTTCTTTTTCTGTTCCAGGTTCCAGTGTAAGACCTCATGCCACATTTACCGGAAAGAGATTTTAAGACTGCTAATAAATCAGATGTACAAAGAAGAGAAGAAGTTCTCAGTAGAGAGATAGCTACAAGGCAGTACTGAGTAGGTCTGGAAATGAAAGGACAGGTGCCAAGAGTGGGGAGACTGGACCAGAACAGGTCATGTGACAGGCAGAGAGGAGTACAAAGGCCCCGACCTTATCTTAGTCAAGGCCAGCTATAGCCAAGTAGAGGAGTTATATTGCATGAATGGTATTGGAAGACAAAGAAGGGCACAGGATGTTTAAGGAGGTTGGGGAAAGAACATGAATTTCCAGGTCTTTCCACTAAGATCTGGGCCTGGAATGAAATGAGATTTCTCTTGACTGATGGGCAGAAACGGATCAGGCAAAGCCTACATTGTCCTTCCTGGACTGAATCCTATTAAGCTTTTGGGATGATAATTTCATTTATATATTATGATACAATTTATTTAAAAGGTACAGTTCCTGCTGTGTCTATATCTCTCCCTGACCCCTGAAGGTATGTGTGCAAGCATGAGTGTGCACACACACACACACAAACACACATATGCACACACACACACACACACACACACACACACACACACTTATCCATGCTCACCCTGGACTCTACGTTGTTCACCAGCCTTTTAGGAAGGTGTCACCTAATATCCATTTCAGGAGAGAAACCTGAGGTTAAAAAAGGTCATGTAATTTTCATAATGTCAAACTCCACAGTGAGTAATGAAGCATGAAATCTAACCAACCTCAGACATCAAGCCCCACACTTTATTGTTTCCCCCAAGCTCAAGGACTTTATTTTTTGTTAATAAAAACATATTTTTTTATTTTATACATATCCTGAAGTCTGCATCATGACTTCAACAGGTACCCAGGCGTTTACAGTGCGTTCCTCTCAACAGTGTGGTGCTGGAGTTGGGTCCCACACAGACACAGGCAGGAGCTTTGAGATAAGGAGGGGGTACAACAAGAGTTATCTCAACCCTTTCTCAAAGAAAAGGCAGTGGAGCATTCTGAGTCACTGAAAATCTATGCAAAAGGGGCTGTGCTAAAATAAATGCTGTGCTATGAACTCTTACTTAAGGGAAGAGCAAAAGACACTGATAAATAAAGGACTATTTCCTTGACACAGGATGAGAAAGGAGGCCCCCAGCCCTAGGTCCATCTAATACTCAATGAGAATCATGTGTAATTGTTGTTCAAAAAGAAAGGTTAGAACCCCTGGGACAAGACCCCAAAAAGGCTGGTCATTCCTGAGCCCTTGTTCTGTGACAGACCATATTAACAGGAGAAACCAAGGTCAGAAGATAGTGGCTTATGTTCCATGGGAGTTAAAGGCCTAGTTCTCATTAAGGACTGATAAAGCCAAACCACTGGGAAGACCACAGATTAGATAGACCTGCTAAGAGAGGACCCTAGCAGAGGCCAGGACAGGGAGACCCAGAACCTCAGCTTGAGGCAGAGGAGGTATAGAAAACCTGGAAGGAAACAGAACACCCCCAGACCACCTTAATTTTAATGGTATAATTTAAAAGGAGAAATAGATTCAAATGTTGGGTGCTGGTCAAAATAAATACCATGCCATTTACGGTCACCTGCTAGCACAAAACATTGCCAAAATGTTTCCAGCTAACCAATAGATCTTGCTAGGTAGGAAGTGCTTGTGTACATGGGAAAAGGCCCTAGTGTTTAACACAGCTGACATCCAACATGATTTCTATAGAAATAAAAGGGGCCTGTCCCTGGCCTAAATGATCTAGACATGTCGGAGTAGAAACAAAAGCTTCACTGCATGACTGCAGCTTTTCTGTACCTGCTTTGACCTAAAGAAGAGAGGGAGCCAGACTCTTACTCTAGAGAGGGTGGGTAGCCAGATCTAACCCTGACCACATGCATCAGTCCTGGTCATCCTACAGCCAGTGGGCAACTCATACCAGGAAGGGGAAGTGAACTGGTGAGGGGAAAAGGGGTCATTTTGCCTTTCAAGTGTTAATTTATATTTTGACTTCAAATGTATTTCTAATGCCTCAGATTCAGTGTAATCTTAAGTCTTAAAGGCCCCCGAAACAAAACAAAATTATACTTTATTTTTAAACTTCCTCATTTTCTTATAGTCAGTTTCCCAGCCCCCTCCTCCCCAATCTCCCATTTTACCCTGACTTAGAGTCCACAAACTTTATCAGACCATCTGTGCTCATGGACTTGGGGTTTTCTAGAGGGAAGCCTAGGGCTCTGCTCCAGATGAGCTGGGCTAGCACACCCAGTGCCCTCGACACTCCAAACAGGACTGTGTAGTAATTCATCTCCGTCATGCCGTAGTGCTGAAGCAGCACTCCACTGTGAGCATCTACGTTGGGCCAGGGGTTCTTAGCCTTTCCTTGCTCTAAGAGGATACTGGGCACAATCTTGTACAGCTGAACAACCAGCTTAAACATGGGATCCTTAGGCAGGTGTTTCAGAGCAAACTCTCGCTGACAGGAATATCGTGGATCAGTCTTCCTTAGTACAGAATGACCATATCCTGGGACAACCTGCACTGAGTTGAGTGTGTTCCAGATGTAGTCACGTAACTTCTCATCTGACACATCTTTGCCAACTTCCTTCTGTAGCTTGGTCAGCCAGACAAGCACCTCCTGATTCGCTAGTCCATGGAGCGGTCCGGCCAGCCCACTCATGGCTGCTGCTAAGGACAGGTAAGGGTCTGAAAGGGCACTGCCCACCAAATGGCTTGTGTGGGCACTTACGTTACCACCCTCGTGGTCACTGTGGATGGTGAGATACAAATGCATGAGCTCAGTGAATTGAGGGTCCATGAAGCCTAACATGTTGGTAAAATTATGGGACCAGTCCAGTTTAGGGACAATGGCTTCAATACTGGTGTCCTCCCGGTACAGATTCCGGTAGATCTTTGTTGCAACACACGGTAACTTGGCAATCAGGTCCATGCAGTCTTCATAGATGAGTTCCCAGTACTTGGTTTGGCTCATTCCCTCTGCATATGCCCGGGCAAAGTAGCTTTCATTGTTGAGGTCTGTGATGGCTGCACTGAGCTGAGACATGGGGTGTAGATTGGTTGGAAAATTGTCCAACATGGTGACCACAAGAGAAGGCAGAACTGCCCTTTTGGCCCATTCTTGTGAGAGCCAGGATACCTGTTCCTCTGTGGGCATCTGTCCAGTTACCAGCAGCCAAAATAAGCCCTCAGGCAAGGGTTCCTCCCCACCCTTAGCCTTAGGCAGCAGTTTCTGGCATTCAGGGACACTATGGCCTCATAAACGGATGCCCTCATCAGGATCAAGAACCGATGTCTCATACACAAGTCTCTTCATGCCTCTCATGCCACCGGACATCATGTCCACAGTGATTTGGCCCATCACTGTCTTCCCATGTTGCTCTCGGAAGGTCTTAATTCTGGCTTGCTCCTTAGGTATCAGACTGCTCAGTACGTCTTTCAAATTCGTGGAAGAAGCACTGGAGTGCCGGGCAGCAAAGATCAGACAGGATGGATTCTTGGCTCCCAAGAGTCGGGCTGCCTCAATGAGTAGAGCCATGGCGGGCGAACTCCCTCCGGGACCTGTTGGGAAGAGCTCAAAGGGAGAGAGCTGCAACTGAAACAGGAGCGGCTGCCGCTGTGGTGGAGACCTCGCCAAGGACTTAATTTGCACTTATCAGAGATCGGAGTGTGATTCTCTTCCTCCTTCAAGCAGATTGCTAAGTGCTACAGTGTCATATTTTATCAGCCACTTTCTAAAAGGAATGAAGCCACTTAGGACGCTGACATCCTGAACTGCCCCTTCGAGGCTCCGTTCTTCCGTGGGTAGTGATTATGCAATAAACGTTCCTCGAAGAGGCTCAGTTGTTTGAACAATGGGGTTGGCTTAACCTCGGTGAGTAATTATACATTTTCAAAGTTCAATTTACTTTGGAGGTGTGACCACGACCTATATGGCTGTGGTCCTATATAGACTATATCGATCTATATAGAACTTCTCCCACATTGTAGACTGAAACCTGAACTAGGGGCGACACGCACACACATACATAGCTATAGACTAGGGAGGAAGAGGGCCTGACAATGACATCAGGGATTTTCAAAAAGTAACTCAAAGGAAAAGGAAGCTCCAGCAATTGTTTCCTGGCTTCAGTCCCCTTGGAATACTGGTTCCCCTGAGGGGGAAACTTTTGAACTTACCTCACAGAATCTCCCCTCTGATTTTCCCCTCGTATACTCAAACTCTTTTCCTCTTTACCAGTACTGTCCAGATTTCCAGCCTTCTTGCATGACTTTTTGAATAAAACAGTTATTCATCAGGGACATTTTGCCTTAACTCGGCCAAATTATTAAAAATTCAGCATTGACTCTATCACAATATTGGCCTTCAAGACAGATGAGCTGGAATTGTGTTGGGTTTCTGTTGTGCTGGTACTTGTATTTTTCATCAGTTAATGGAATTTTGAATTATAACTGTCCTTTTGGACTGTTTATTTTCTTTCTGTCTTAATAGGTCAGTATGTGCTCATTGAACTTGACAGTTGACACCCCTAATAGACAAATGTTATAGGTCCCCAGTTTCTGGTCTTCATGCTTTCTGACTATAATTTTGTTTCAGATAGACACATCAGACCTGTGGTACTAAAATCTACATAATATGCAATCAACCAATCAATCAACCAACCAAACCGTCTTTCATCCTGGACTGTTACCCTCAGACTTTAACAATGTATCTACCTGACAACATCCTTCCTTGAACATCTAATAGTCAACACCGCTCTATCAAGTCTGGATAGAGTGACCTAAAATTTTCTTTCTGATACTTTCCCACACACTAAGGTGCAGTATCAGGAGTTGTAATTGGTTTCTGGAGTTCTCTCATTCTCTATTTTTATTCATAATTAAGTTCTATTGCTTCTACCTAAATCTGACCACTTCTCATTCCTGCCTCAATGTAAATCTCTTCGTTCTTGACAACCTCAGTTCTTAGTCTCCTTGCCTCCTTGCCACTGATGACACAGACACATAGTCAGTAGGTACCTTTTCCTTTATTTTAAACTGTCTCTCTCCCTCTCCCCTCATCTATATTCCCTCCACCTCTGCAGGTGTGTGTGTAAGTGTGAGTATCCATGCACCATTGAATCTGTATAGAGTCTGAGAGCAACCTTGCCTGTTGATTCTTCCCTCCATCCCTTTTGAGACAAAATGTTTTTTATTCAGTGCTACGCGGGCCAGGTTAGCTGATCCACAAGCTTCCAAGGAATCAGCTGTATCTATCTCCCATCTCCTGGATATCTTCTACACGAGAAGGTACAATCAACTATTCTTATGTTCAAAGTTCTCCATAGGCTTTGCATTCACACGTACAATGCTATGCTCTACAAAACACTGACCCACTTACCTTCACAACATTTTATCTCAACTCGGCCTCCTTTGTGCTTCCTCCAAAAAGTTAAGATTGTCTGATCCGTTGTCTCCTTCTCTACACAGCTCGTGCCTTCTTGTGGTTGTGTGTCTGTTTAATTGAAATCTTGAATAAGTTTTCCATCATTGTGCTGCATAGTCCTTACTAACCTTTCCCTCATAAACAAAAGCCAAGGCTGAATGTTTTGTCCTCCCCATGAGGATAAAAACTTTACAAGGACAAGCTTCCGTCTCAGCATGTAGCAAGTGCTTACAACCTCTCCATTGTTTGAACAGGCTCTCACCACTTTCCTTTTGAATGTCTCCTCTAGTTCTCCAAGTCTGTAAACCTCGAAGTGTGCAAATGTTCATTTGCATCTTCCATATGAACCTCAATACTATGAATGAACACAGAGATAAACGTTTAGCTCTTTCAAGGTATCATTTGCTGGTAGCATGGTTTGGTAATCAGTTTTTGGAGTCTTTCATTGTACATAAAAGATATTATGTGATGTCATATCATCGAAAGCATGAAATTCTGCTTTTTTTTTGTTCTGACAGTTCATACAGAGATAAAAGAAGTAGGTGGTAAAGGATGACCAGCACGAAGGAGAAGGAAACTATCAATCATTGAATGCTTATAATGTGAAAGGCCACCTTGATGGATTTCTTAGAAATGACTTTCACTTCTCCTAAAAGCATGTAAGGTGTGTTTTGTTGCTGTTGTTGTTGGCTTCATTTTTCTAGTACAGATTAAGAAATTGGATATTTTACAGTTTGTCTGAGGTAAGATTAAATGTATGGTTGTAGTGGAGCATGAATGCCATTTCTGTTCATTTCAAATACTAGTTTTTACTCTATCACCATGTATGTTATTAGGATTATGATGAATTTTGAAATGTGTTATACCTCTGGAATGACATGATTTTATTGTGCTGTAAAGTTTTAGGAGTGATTCCATTAGCAGTTGCTTCCTGCCTTATTTATGAACTTATTAAATGAAACTGCTATTTGATCTAGACTTACCAAGGCTGCTGCTGGCTGAGATGGTGTTTTCATATTCTGAAAAAGCATATAAAACAAGACTCAGAGAGAAGACAAAGACACTATTACAGTGAGCGAAGATGAGCAAGAAAAATTATTTCCAAGTATATGCTTAAAGTATGGTCTTCAAAGTAGTACCATCTAAATTATCCCTACAATTAATTTCATAAATGTTCTTGTGCTGTCTAATAAATACTTGAGAGGAGGAAAGGAAACAGAGACAGCTGTACCAAGAACAATTTAAGGGTAGTGTTCCTTTGTTATCTACAATTTTCTTATTTTTCACTTTAAAAAATACTGATTTAGTAAGTAGGGAGATTATTCTAAAGCAACTAATTCATGCCATTGGTGACCATTGCTGCTTTCCCAACCTCAGTCATAGCATTCATTGGTTTTACATGTTGAAACTGTCTTCAAGGGTTCAGAGGTAAGGATGATCTTTGATATTAGGGAATGTATTTTTCTTTTATTTTTGAGATTATAATATAATTACCTAAGTTCTCTTTTTCCCCCTACTCCTTCAAAACCCTCTCATATATCCTTCCTTGTTCTTTTTTAAATGCATGGCCTCTGTTTTCAATAATTATTGTTATATAGGTTGGATATGTGTATATAAAGTATAATATATAACAGTATATACATGTATATATACACACACAGACACAGACACAGACACACACACACACACACACACACACACACACACACGCACACAGAGTTAAGACCTTATAGTTTTTTCCTCATTCCACTCTGACATATCTATTATTGTTGACCATATTCACCTCATATTTAGACAGTCCTGTCAGTAGACTTTATGTGTGTAGCTTCTGACACTACTAGAATCTCACAATGACCTTCCTGGTCATTACAATCATTTCTCTCCATCTTCCATATATAATTTTTTTTAAAGTTTTTTAAATTAAGCTATAATTTTAATATATCTTTCTTTACCTTTCCTCCATCTAACCCATGTCCTTCTTTGTTCTCTCTCCCCACACTCCCAATCCATGGCTTCTCATTATTGTTGCACACACATAGACACACAGACACAGACACACACACACACACACACACACATGAATATATAAACATAAGCTTCTCAGCTGTTTAGTGTTACTTGTGTGTGTATGCTTTCAGGGCTCATATTTCAGTTGGTATTAGATATCCAATTAGGGAATCATCCCTGGGAAATAATATTTCTCATGCTTTTAGCACTTAGAGTATTCATTTATTTTATAATATTATTATCTGCGTGATTATGAGGCATAGACATTTGCCTCACTTTAAGCAAATGGAAAATATTGGTAGACGTGTAATACCCATTTTACTAGTTTTTCAAAAGTAAAATACAAGTAAATTAATACCTCTTATGACAATTATCTGCTATCTAATCAACATCTTAGGTATTATAGATAGAAATTATATTATCTCTATGATATACATTTTGGATAGATATAAAGTAATTGTCATGTCACTTCATAAGAGAAATTAGGGCAAGCCTCTGAAGCACTGGAATTAGTCACTTGGTAATGTGACATTTTTATTCTGCCTGGAGTGAGAGCGAGGGAGAGGCCAGCCTGAGGGAATCTATGCAGCTCCCCTTGATTCCTTCCCAACATGAGATTTTATTGCATGTCTCACTAATAGGCATTCATTTTTATCATTCCCCAGAGTCTTCTATGTACCTTACTAAAGTAGATTTTTATTCCAAAGCACATTAAAAGATTATTGACCTATAATTCCTTTGTAAAAAGCGAATGCTGCTGCTGATACAGGTGCTGGTTGTAGGTTAGAGATAACATTTGAGCAGTGTGCATAACTTGATACTTTCTTTTTACTTCTTAATTTTCAAAAATTATTTTTGAGAATGTAATGTATTTACATCATCTTCTCTTCCCTTTCCTCCCTTTGACACCTTCTTTAACAATGGCAATAAAGGTGACCCAGAGACGTACTTCTCTCTGCAAATTTATAAAGCCATTGGAGTATCCAGCACAGGACACCTCATAGAGAATAGGAGATAACAAACGTGAGTGTTTCAGTTGTGAAAACTTAAGCAGAAGTCATTGGAAAAAAATATTCCAAGTACACCTTTGATGTTAAATAAATGACTACGTCCTTTAATGTATTCAAAATGTTGACTTTCGTTGGTATTATATGTTAATATTTTCAAAATTCCTTAGAGACAGTATCTGTTTGGGACGGAGAGATGACACAGCTCATCCCCATTCCAATGCCACTCTGACTATGCCTCAGTTATCAATTACACCACAGTAATACTTCTAAAAATGTAAGGAATGCTTTAAAAAAAACTACCCACAGTTTCAATAAGTTTCACTTAAGATTTTGTTTTAATATGCCGTTTTAAAAGTTAGAATTTATATTAAGGTCTGTTCTCCTTGTGTGTGGCTTATCATTTTATTAGAATTATAAATGAGACTACAAATCCCATTTTGAATTACAATGACCTGAGATAGTAATAAACTTTATGTAAGGTAAGTTTCCACTTTTGGATCAGGGAACAAATATTTGAATGTTTGAAAAGGTCAAGTATTCTTTTCAGTGAAGGAAATAAGAATTTACCCAGAAGAGGAACATGCAACATTTTCAAATTAATAATAAAAAAAGTGTGAAATACAAATTTGAGTTTCATTGACAAAATGGGTCTAGATGATTCAGAGAAAAAAGGTAAGATTGCTTATAAAGTGATTCAAAGTATTATTAAACATCAAAGAGTGATTGCTAAATAAAAATTTGCTGGAAAGTGAATCAGAAATTTAGAGCAAAACTGAATTCTCTCTCTCCCTCTCTCTCTCTCCTCCTCTCTCTCCCCCCGCCTCTCTCTCTCTCTCTCTCTCTCTCTCTCTCTCTCTCTCTCTCTCTCTCTCTCTCTCTCTCTCTCCCTCTCTCATATATCATGGGGAATGAACACTAATGACGATTGGGACTGTTTAAAAAAACAAATAAACATATCCAGAGTCAAATATTTTAATAATGTAAAATCTAAGTTTAACATACCCTTGCCAATATTAAATTATATTACTACAGTCAGACAGAAGGACTGTAAGGCAGCATAGCATCATAGAGCAATGGGCCTTGATCCAGAACTTGTCTTCTGATGCTACTGTGTATAGATATGTGCTGTCCTGGGTTCAGTGTCCTCATTAACATCGTGAGGATGATTGTAGTACCTTCTATGCCTTATTAAATGAAAAAGATTTAATAAAAATTTTTATAAATGCTAGATATGAATGGACCAAATAGTAAAGGAACATCATAGACTCAAAAAGAAAACAATTTTCTGAATTTGGTTAAAACAAACAAAAATTACTAGCTGTCATGACTATTGGAAGCATTATGTGTTATCTATTATCTTTAGTTAGATTTAATTCATGATCTATTATTGTGTAACAGATTGTTTAAAACTACACTAGCTTTATCTGTTGTATTATAACTTTGTCGGTTAGCAATTTGAGCTGATTTAATTTGGCAGTTCCACTGCTCTTACTTGGAACTCTTCATGTAACGAGTCATCTGGTGACTCTGGAAATGTGCGTATCTGCCCAACTCTCAGTGTTGGTGTTGAGTAGTTGATCTAAGAGATATTGGTAGAGAAAATTCTTTTTGCTTTTCCCTTTCCAGTGACTATATCTGGCTTCCTCAAATGTTAATTCCAGTAACAGCATTCCGAGAGATCAGAAGCCATATGTTCAATGCTGGATCAATGCTTAGAAATATTTTTTCATTGTTATCATGTCCTAATAAAATCAAGTTATTAGGATAGAAGATATTTAAAGAGCAGAAAATGAACTCTTTATTGATGGGAAAATGTACAGGCATCGCCAAGAAGCATGCTAGCACAATGGAGTGAAGTGAGCAAATGTCTGTTCACCCAAGATCGAGCATAAATGTATGAAATGCTATCAATGAAATGAATCAGTGTTATTTTTAATGAGAGGGAGGGAGGGAGGGAGGGAGAGAGAGAGAGAGAGAGAGAGAGAGAGAGAGAGAGAGAGAATGATGACATGATGAGAGTTAATTGAGATCACATATAGAGGCATGAATGAGAAGGTATTTTTCATGGGATCATGGGTGACTGAAGGGCAGCTGTATCAACAAAAGCTCTGCTTAGAGTTGTGACAACTCATGAAAGCTGCATAGGTGTCCAACACTTAGCAAGCTACACTGGAGTGTCTGCTCTTCCTTAACAATCTTTTATTGCTTATACAACCTTGGGGGTGGATCATGAGTCTGGAAACTTTCTCATCCTCCTATGCCTTGTGAATGAAGTTTGTAAATTTCTCAAATCTCAAGAGTCTCCCTTCTCTGCACAAGACAGAATATTTCAACCAGAAGGAAATAGCTAGATGTGAGATTAGATAAAGTATTGGGACCATATTCTTCTGCAGTTTTTCCACACCATTAGTTTGTTGCTTGATTTAGTAAATATGACTTTGAGGAAGGCACAAATTCTAATGAAAAATGATCGCATTTCCAATACAAGTATTTTATTAAGAATGATGAGTCAATAAACAATGAAGCAACGAGTGTCCTGGATTTCTGTGGTACTTATAAATAGTTTAAGAATAAGCTAAGGAGAGACAGACAGAGAGGAAGACAGAAACAAAGAAACAGAAACAGAGAGATAGAGAGACAGAGATGGAAGAGATAGAGAAGAGACAGAAAGAGACAGAAAGAGACAGAGGGGGAAGGAGGGAGAGAGGGAGGAAAGAAGGGAGAGAAAAAAATAGAATTTTGATATCCATGACTGAGAATGATGTGCATTATGAGGAAACAGAGTTGAAACTATGGGCTATACATATCAGGAATACCCAACAATCACAATCTAGGACTACAAATGACGATCAGGTCCATCAACTGAAGGAAGAGAGCTAGTGTACAGTAGTGTACTTTCAGCATCGTGTACGATCAAAGAGAAAACATCAAGCTGTCCACAGCAGAGTTTCTAGAGGTATCATGAGCAAGTATCAGCTTTGAAATGGGTACAGTACACAAAGTTGTATGACTAAACTAATTGAGATATGTTAGTTCAGGAAAATACTGGCTGAAAGTAAAAGCTAGCTTCAGGGATTTACAAATACACAGTGCAACTGAAGTCCTGATTTACCTACATATTGTATGAGGCTGTTTATCATCATTAATCTTCTAAAAGCCAAATAATATAGATTATGGATTCCATTGTATGCAATAAACAAATGCACATACCACAGAGAGAGAAAGAGAGACAGAGACAGAGAGACAAGAGACAGATTAAAGAGAATGAGACGGAGAGATTAGGTTTAATTTTTTTTTAAATTGGATACTTTTATTTATATTTCAAATGTTATTCCCTTTCCCGGTTTCCCAGGCATAAGCCCCAACCCATCCCCCTCTCCTTCTTCTATGAGGGTGTTAACCCTCCCCAACTATCCCTTTCCCACCCCCTTGACATTTGCCTGCACTGGGCATCCAGCCTTGGCAGGACCAAGGGCTTCTCTTCTCATTGGTGCCCAACAAGGCCATCCTTTACTATATATGCAGCTGGAGCCATGGGTCTGTCCATGTATAGTCTTTGGGTAGTGGTTTAGTCCTGGGAGTTCTGATAGGTTGGCATTGTTTTTTTATGGGGTTACAAGCCCCTTCAGCTCTTTCAATCCTTTCTCTAATTCCTCCAATGGAGACCCCGTTCTCAGTTCAATGGTTTGCTGCTAGCATTCACCTATGTATTTGATATGCTCTGGCTGAGTCTCTCAGGAGACAGTTACATCAGGCTCTGGTAAGCGTGCACTTCTTGACTTCATCAATATCTATTTTTGGTGGCTTTATATAAATGGGCTGCATACCCAGGTGGAGCAGGTTCTGAATTACCATTCCTTCAGTCTCTGCTCCAAACTTTGTCTCCATATCCTCTCCTATGAATATTTTTGTTCTCCCTTTTAAGAAGGACTGAAGCCTCCAAACTTTGGTCATCCTTCTTCTTGAGCTTCATGTGCTCTGTGGAGTGTATCTTGGGTAATTTGAGCTTTTTGGCTAATATCCACTTATCAGTAAGTGCATATCATGTACTATTTTTTTGTGATTGGGTTACCTCATTCAGGATTATATTTCCTAGTTCCATCTAGTTCCATAGTTTGCCTATGAATTTCACAAAGTCATTGTTTCTTATCACTGAGTAGTACTCCATTGTGTAGATGTATGACATTTTTTTTATCCATTCCTCCCATTGAGGGCTTTTGGGTTCTTTCCAGCTTCTGAGAATTATAAATAAGGCTGCTATGAACAGAATGGAACATGTGTCCTGTTGCATGTTAGAGCATCATTTGGATATATGCCCAGGAGAGGCATACCGGGGTCCTCAGGTAGTGCAATGTCCAATTTTCTGAGGAACCTCCAGACTGATTTCCAGAGTGGTTATACCAGTTTGCAATCCCACCAACAACAGAGGAGTGTTTGTCTTTCTCCACAACCTTGTCAGCGTCTGTTTTCACCTGAGTTTTTGATCTTAGCCATTCTGATCTCAGGGTTGTTTTGATTTGCATTTTCCTGATGACTAAGGATGTTGAACATTTCCTTAGGTACTTCTCACCCATTTGATATTCCTCAGCTGAGAATTCTTTGTTTAGCTCTGTACCTCATTTTCAATAGGGTTATTTGGCTCTCTGGAGTCTAACTTCTTGAGTTCTTTGTATATTTTGGATATTAGCCCTCTATTGGATGTAGGATTGGTAAAGATCTTTTCCCAATCTGTTGGTTGCCATTTTGTTCTAATGACAGTGTCCTTTGCTTTATAAAAGCTTTGCAGTTTTATGAGGTCCCGTTTGTGGAGTCCTGATCTTAGAGCATAAGCCATTGGTGTTTTGTTCAGTAAATTTTCTCCTGTGCCCATGTGTTCAAGGCCCTTCCCCCACTTTTCCTTCCTTGATGTGGAGGTCTTTAATCCAATTGGACTTAAGCTTTGTACAGGGAAATAAGAATTGTTCGATTTGCATTCTTCTACATGCTGACCTCCAGTTGAACCCAGCACCATTTGTTGAAAATGCTCTTTCTTCCACTGGATGGTTTTAGCTCCTTTATTAAAGATCATGTGACCATAAATGTGTGGATTCATTTCTGGGTCTTCAATTCTATTCCACTAATCTACCTGCTTGTCTCTGTACCAATATCATAGAGTTTTTGATTACTATTGCTCTGTAATACTGCTTAAGGTCAGGGAAGGTGATTCCCTCAAAAGTTCTTCTAAGGTTGAGGATAGTTTTTGCTATCCTGGGTTTCTTTTATTATTTTAAATGAATTTGAAAATTGCTCTTTCTAACTCTATGAAGGATTGAGTTGGAATTTTGATGAGGATTGCATTGAGTCTGTAAATTGCTTTAGGCAAAATGGCCATTTTTACTATATTAATCCTGCCAATCCATGAACATGGGAGGTCTTTACATCTTCTGAGATCTTCTTCATTTTCTTTCTTCTTCAGAGACTCGAAGTTCTTGTCATACAGATCTTTTATTTGCTTGGTTAGAGTCACACCGAGGTATTTTATGTTATTTGTGACGATTGTGAAGGGTGTTATTTCTCTGATATCTTCCTCAGCCTGTTTATCCTTTGAGTAAAGGAAGGTTACTGATTTGTTTGAGTTAATTTTATACCCAGCCATTTTGCTGAAGTTGTTTTTCAGGCTCAGTAGTTCTCTCTTGGAACTTTTGGGGACATTTAAGTATACTATCATATCATCTGCAAATAGTGATATTTGACTTCTTCCTTTCCAATTTGTATCCCTTTGACCTCCTTTCATTGATTGCTCTGGCTAGGACTTCGAGTACTGTATTGAATAAGTAGGGAGAGAGTGGGCAGCCTTGTTTAGTCCATGATTTTAGTGGGATTGCTTCAAGTTTCTCTCCACTTAGTTTAATGTTAGCTACTGGTTTGCTGAATATTGCTGTTACTGTGTTTAGGTATGGATCTTGAATTCCTGATCTTTCCAGGACTTTTTTCATGAAAGAAATTGAATTTTGTCAAATGCTTTCTCAGCATCTAATGAAATGATCATGTGTTTTTTTTTCTTTGAGTTTGTTTATGTAGTGAATTATGTTGATAATACTGAACCATTCTTGCATCCCTGGGATGAAGCCTACTTGATCATGATGGATGATTGTTTTGATGTGTTCTTGGATTTGGTTTGCAAGAATTTTATTCTGAAGTTCTCTTTCTTTGTTGGGTCTTTGTGGGGTTTAGGTATAAGCATAATTGTGGCTTCATAGAAGCAACTGGGTAGTGCTCTGTCTGTTTCTATTTTGTGGAATAGTTTGGACAGTATTGGTATGAGGTCTTCTGTGAAGGTCTGATAGAATTCTGCACGAAACCCATGTGGCCCTGGGTTCTTTTTGGTTGGGAGACTTTTAATAACTGCTTCTATTGCTTCTGGAGTTACGGGGTTCTTTAACTGGTTTATCTTATCATGATATAACTTTGATACCTGGTATTTGTCTAGGAAATTGTCCATTTCATGCAGATTTTCCAGTTTTGTTTAATATAGGCTTTTTGTGATAGGGTCTGATGATTTTTTATTTTTCTCAGATTTTGTTGTTATGTCTCCCTTTTCCTTTCTGATTTTGTTAATTTGGACACACTCTCTGTGTCCTCTTGTTAGTCTGGCTAAGGGTTTATCTATCTTGTTGATTTTCTCAAAGAACCAGCTCCTGATTTTCTTGGTTCTTGGTGTAGTTCTTTTTGTTTCTACCTGGTTGATTTCAGTCCTGAGTTTGATTATTTCCTGTCTTCTACTCTTCCTGGGTGTACTTGCTTCTTTTTGTTCTAGAGCTTTTAGGTGT
Organism: Rattus norvegicus; assembly: GCF_021556685.1. Lineage (NCBI taxonomy): Eukaryota > Metazoa > Chordata > Mammalia > Rodentia > Muridae > Rattus > Rattus norvegicus. The sequence continues at coordinate 44,319,484 of NC_141540.1, forward strand.
GTTGTCAAATTGCTAATGTATGCTCTCCCCTGTTTCCTCTTGGAGGCACACAGAGCTGAGTTTTCCTCTTAGCACTGCTTTCATTGTGTCCCAATAGTTTGGGTATGTTGTGCCTTCATTTTCATTGAATTCTAAAAAGTCTTTAATTTCTTTCTTTATTTCTTCCTTGACAAAGTTATCATTGAGTAGAGCATTGTCCAACTTCCATATATATGTGGGCTTTATTTTTGTTATAGAAATAACATTATTTTGGTTATTGAAGACCAGCCTTAGTCTGTGTTGATCTGACAGGATGCATGGGATTATTTCAATCTCCCTGTTTCTGTTGAGGCCCATTTTGTGAACAATTATATGGTCCATTTTGGAGAAGGTACCATGAGGTGCAGAGAAGAAGGTATATTCTTATGTTTTAGGATGAAATGTACTATAAATATCTGTTAAATCCATTTAGTTCATAACTTCTGTAAGATTCACTGTGTCTGTGTTTATTTTCTGTTTCAATAATCTGTGCATTAACAAGAGTGGGGTGTTGAAATCTCTTACAATTATTGTGTGGGGTGCAATGTGTGCTTTGAGTTTTAGTAAGGTTTCTTTTATGAATGTAGATGCCCTTGCATTTGGAGCACAGACATTTAGGATTGAGAGTTCATCTTGGTGGATTTTTCCTTTGATGAATATGAAGTGTCCTTCCTTAGTTTTTTTTTTTGATAATTTTTTGTTGAAAGTTGATTTTATTTGATACTGGAATGGCTACTCCAGCTTGTTTCTTCAGACCATTTGCTTGGAAATTTTTTCCCCAGCCTTTTACTCTAAGGTAGTGTCTGCCTTTGTCTCTGAAATGTGTTTCCTATATGCAGCAAAATGTTTATGTATCCAGTCTGTTAGTCTATGTCTTTTTATTGGGGAATTGAGTCTATTGGTGCTAAGAGATATTAAAGAACAGTGATTGTTGTTTCCGATTATTTTTGTTGTTAGAGGTAAAATTCTGTTTGTGTGTCTCTCTTCTTTTGGTTTGGTTTTGGTTTAATTACTTTCTTGCTTTTTCTAGAGTGCAGTATACTTCCTTGTCTTAGAGTTTTCCATATATTATCCTTTGTAGGGCTGGATTTGTACAAAGATATTGTGTAAATTTGATTTTGTCATGGAATATCGTGGGTTCTCCATCTATGTTAATAGAGAGTTTTGCTGGATATAGTAGCCTGGGCTGGCATCTGTGTTCTCTTAGGGTCTGTATGAGACATGAACCTGGGTTTTGTGTGACCTGAAGCCTCCAGGTAGGTCACTTGGCCAAAAGAGTTGGTCTTACCTCTGCTCTCAGGTGTGTAGGTACTCCTGGTGACTGGGTTTCAGCTCTAGACACAGGCAGAAACCTGAGGGGTCTTGCCCCTGACTGCTCCTAGGTTCCTGTGCCCAGAGGGCACAGAGGGCACTGGGTGGGTTCCTATTTGGGTTGGGAATGTGGACAGAAGTAGCTGTCTCCTGTGAGGTTTCAAGATTGTCCATAGTTCTGAGGGTTCAGCTCTCCCCGACACGGGATTTGGGTGCAGGGAGCTGTGGGACCGGTTCAGTTCCGGTCATTCAGATTAGGTTTATATAACAGACTTGTTTGGCTCCCAAACACATCTTTTTAATTAGGTTGTGTGTACGTTTGACATTTTATCATAGCCATTTTGGCAGAAACTATTTAGATACAATGATATTTTTGTATTCGATTATTTTTATAGAGCTATTCTTGGACTTACCCTTTAAAAACTAAACCTTCAGGATTTTGACTCTGGTAAAAATAGTGTCTTACTTAGGGTTTCTATTGCTCAGAAGAGACATCATGACCAAGGCGACTCTTATAAGGTACATTTGATTTCGGATGGCTTACAGGTTCAGAGGTTCAGTCCATTATCATCATGGTCAGAAGCATAGTAGCATGCAAACAGACATGGTGTTGGAGGAGCTGAGAGTCCTACATCTTGATCCAAAAGCTGCCAGGAGCAGACTGTCTTCCAGGCAGCTAGGAGGAAGATCTCAAAGCCCACGTTAACAGTGGTACACTTCCTCCAACAGTGCCACTCACTGGGCCAAGCATATTCAAACCACCCTAGATGGAGAGCAGAAAGGTCATCATTGCTTCATTCCTGAGCCTCCTTGGCTCTTCATCTATTCCATTTTTCTGAAAGAGATCACAGATTGGCTGGACATAGACACTCTGGCAGACAGAGGAAGAGTTGGGTATACCATAGTTTTTTTTCAGAAACAATACATATAGCTGCAGTGGGAGGATGCTTAGATGGATAATTGGTTGTGAGTGGGGATAGATCACAGGGTAAGGATTGTTCAGTTGAATTTGAACCACAAGATGGATCTCCATTTTCCTTTCTAAGCCTTGCAGGAGTGCTATCATAAAGGGCACTTAGGATACATAAAGTCGCTTTTGACTTACCGTGGCCTATTTAATGAACAAGAGCCCTTAAAATAAATTTTAATTACAGCACTTTGTATGCTATTGGTCTTTTATGGACTGGAGAGATTATTTTAAATTTCAGTTCTTATTTGTAAGGTTCTGGGTATATCTAATTGGAGCTGGAAAACACGTATAAGTTCACTTTACCAAGGAAAAAGCCAGAGTTGGAATTCTGAATCTTCCAAATGGTCATGTAGATCATTTCCCTGATGCCTGGTGGGCTGAGAAACAGGTAACTCTCCTGCTGGGGGATTCTCTCTATTGCTTCTGTGAAAAATGCCAGTTCATTTGTGTCACCAAATATAGTTTGTCAGCTTCCAAATCACCAGTAGTTACATTCTCTGATACGAGGGTTGGGGTGGGGATTAGAAACCTGCAAATATCAAATAATGTGATATAAACCTGGTTGGTTCAGTTTTTGTTGTCTTTTAAAAACACAGCAAAAGACATTAACTATCTCCTTCCATGTTTTAATTGAGGAATTATGCATTAGACCTGACTTCTGGATTTTAAAGGCTTTGGTCATTGCAATGGGCACTTAAGATAATATGAGGAACATAACAAATGAATTTTTTATGGTATTATTAACTAAAAATAGAGCCTTTTACATACTAGACAAGTATTCCAGCCATCTCATCATTGCCTTATATTTTTAAAGGAGTTTCAGTGGGTTATCTTTGTGTGTTAGCAAGATGGCTGATTGAGCAAAGGGGCCAATTGGCAAGGCTGAAAACAAAGGTTGACCCCCAAGTTCCTACATGGTAGAAAGAGAATTGATTTCTACCAGTTTTCCTCTGACTTCCCTAGCATGCTATATAATAGCACATGTGGACCTACCCATACACATATACACAAGAATACAAAGCAAATGTAATTAAAATTATACATTACTTAGGCTATACTTGAACTCACTTCATAGCCCAAACAGCCCTTGAACTCAAAATCCATGGCCTCTGTCTCCCAATAAACTAGTTCTTAAAGAGTAGTTCTTACTGTTAATATCATTTTTAATAGCTGTACAATAAGCACATGAACATATTTGTAGTATTATTTTTAGAAAGCTTTTTTATGAGTTACTCTTTTACTATGAGAAACAAAGACACCTTTGTCTATATTTGTCAGTAATTTTGCACTACAGAACGATTGTTAACAGTCTCATAATGACTGGCAGGATTGCTTTATAAGTAATATGGTTTGAAATGTAGAGATTCAGAGTGTTTGAAGTGCATGAAGACATTTTTGGATATGGATTAACTAGAAGGCTAGCTCTGAAGTGAAAATAAATGGGGGAATGGGAGTTTGGCCACTGGAGACAATAAATACTCATAGGAATTCTTCAATTCAGTCAGAGAAGAAAATACCAACTTGTCAAGAAAACAATGCCCACCTAATTTTAAATATTGCTAAATAAAAATACTATAAACTAAGGAGGATTATTTAGCTAAATCTGTATCACATGACTGTGGACCAGATGCTGTCACAGATAAATCTTATCTCCCTGACTGCCATATGTCCTATTTACCTAGTTTTGCAGGTATTATCTGCCAAAATACTAATACCCATATCTTTCTCTATAGAACTATTTGCTCTAGTCAATGGGAGGCATAGTCTCAGGAAATCCCCAGGAGGAAGGTAAGACAGCTAAGCCCTCTTTTACCTGTGCAGTTTTGTGATAAAACCCAAGTTCTACAGCCCCTTAGGAGACCAGACTACATTAGATTCAAGCTTCATTTCTTTCTTTTTTTTTTCATTTTTATTGGATATTTTCTTTATCAACATTTCAAATGTTATCCCCCTTCTTTGTTTCCCTTCCAGAATTCCCCTATCCCATCCCCCCAACCCCTGCCTCCATGAGGTTGCTTCCCCCCATCCCCCCACCCACTGCCTCCATGAGGTTGCTTCCCCCCATCCCCCCACCCACTGCCTCCATGAGGGTGCTCCCTCCATCCCCCCACCCACTGCCTCCTGCCTCCTGGTCCTGGCATTCCTTTACACTGGGGCATAGAGCCATCATAGGACCAAGGGCTGCTCCTCCCACTGATGCCCGACAAGGCCATCCTCTACATATGTAGCTGCAGTTAGGGGTCCCTCCAGGTGTATTCTTTGGTTGATGGTTTAGTCCCTGGGAGCTCTGGGGTAGACCCTGGTTGGTTGATATTGTTCTTCCTATGGGGTTGCAACCCTCCTCAGCTACCTCGGTACTTTCTCTAACTCCTCCATTTGGGGATCCCATTCTCAGTCCAATGGGTGGCTATGAGTATCAGGATCTGTATTTGTCAGGTTCTGGGAGAGCCTCTCAGGAGACAGCTATATTAGGCTCCTGTCAGCACGCACCTCTTGGCATTCCCAATCATTTCTGACTCAGTAAATTCTCACCTTATCACACTTACCCAACCCTTATAGGCCCTTCATAAAAATAATTGCTAGTTTGATTACATATAAAAATTATTGCCTCAAGCTCAACTTCTATAGAAATTACTATAAGGGTTGGCAGATCACTCCATGGGTAAAGCGCTTGCTATGCAACCATGAAGACTTGAGTTCAGACACCTAGCACTTATGTAAAAGACACACATGGCACAAATATCTGTAGCCCAGGATTGGGGCCCTGGAACAATAGTATTTCTGGGACTCACTGACTACCAATCTAGCTAGAACAGCCCTGGGTTCAGTGAGGAACCCTGTCACCAAATATGTACAGTGCAGAACGATAAAGAACCATCTTGAAGTCAAGCTCTTGCTTCATAATGTTATACCTGCAGAGGTTGGTGGACCCACACCCTCATGTGTACACGTGCATACAACACACATAATATGAGGGGCGGGGAAGAGACCTGTCGTTATTGTCATATAGGTTTACTTTTGTGTACATACCAATTCAAACACTTATTAATATTATAAACAGCTTATCTGTATTTTTACCTACATATTTATACAAGAAGAATCCAAAGCTGTTCATTTTTACCTTTCAGAAGGTCTTTCAGTCCCAGAGATCACAGGATTTATGATAAGAAATGTATCTAGTAATCCTGACTCAATTATTGATTAAAGCCTGGTCATATTACAATTTTTCTAAACCTATATTCAATTAATATAAGGCTTGCATGTTAACACCAATGCTCCCTTGTTCTAACTTTGTGGTTGTGCAAATTAAAAACTTGAATGCGTGCCTAGTGTCGAGCAGCTGCTCTGTGGATGGAATTGCCAGCAACAGAAGAATCATTTAAAGGTAGATGTGAGCCAATCAGCTTATTAAGGATGAGTTTGTCACTTTACTGCCATCTCTTGCTTGGTTCCCTAATTAATTATGGCTACTCCTTTTCCAAGTAGTCAAATAAGAACTGTTTGACCGTTAAAATGCCTATAAAGTAAACCTGAGTCTACTCACTGAAACCCAAGAGTCATGTGGCAATACAGGAGTTCCCCAGACTGCAGAAGCTGTAGATGGGAGAGAACTTGTATACTGGCAACACATTGGAGCTTCTGTCATTGAGAAAATTTGGTTTTACAACAAAAAAATGAAAAAAAAAACCAGCTAATCAAGTACTCAATATTAGATGATTGTACCTAAAATCTAGATCAGGCTTCCCTTGAAAGGGAGAAAGGGTATCATTGGTATTGAGACAACTAGCAGAAGCTGCCCTTTTTAGGAAGAATAGCTACCATCTAGTTGTTCGGTTGGAATAACCACATAACTTCCTTTCAAGAGGAGAGTTCATTGAGAATGGCAGGATTATGTTAGAAATCATGTCAGAAGAGCAGGCAGAAATCAGGCACACTAAAAAAAAAAAATGCTACTGTAGCCAGAGTCCCCAGTACTCCCAACTGCTCCTCTCAACAGTGAGAACCTTCCACCTGTAGGTACCATGGGATTCTCTTCAAGAGTATCTGGTTCGTTGAATGATTCGGAGACTTGGTTAATTAATTTTTGGGTTCAGGATTCTTGTAAGTGAATTCCTATTAAGTAAAAGCTACTTCTAATAAAGTCTGACTAGTGTATCCCAAGATGATATATTGTGTTCAAGCAGTTATATTTTTCTCTACAGCTTTCTTTGAGATCAAAAGATAACATAATTAAAAGTATACTTAATTGTTTTTATAGACTTGGACATGAGCAATAACGAAGACATGACATAATCTTCACATGATTGGGACGACAATACCTTCTACTAGTCAAATATATATATATATTTTTATTGATTTTTATTGAAGCGCCGTGCATGGCAAAATGTCCTTTTCATGGAGCAGTTGGTGATGGGCAACCAGAGAAAACGACACATGCAAGACCGAGTTGGCAATGAGCGGCAGAAGTGAGAAACAGTGCATGCGTATTTGGAATGGCCAGCAGACTTTACAATCTGTTGCGCTGGAATTTTAGGGACTTACCACAGACAGTGTTTGTTATTGCAGAGAGTTTTTGTTTCCCAGGAGGAAGGAAGATCAACCAAAAGAAATACAACAGTAAAAAGTACACAGATGATACAGCAAAACAAAATCCTGGACTATAAACCACAAATGGCCCGATGGATTTGCTTGGGAATAGCTGGCGAGATCTCCTATCTAATGCCTCCATTCTAAGGATGTTTACTGAAAGAGAACATTGAGTAATGCTTGCACTGGCCCTTCAGCAAAGTCCCCCTATTAGCAACCACCGCCGCAACTCTTTGCGGTTTGTTAGCCGTCTATTATTTCTTATTGGCATGTTTGGCTTTTTGTTTTCTCAAATTGGCTTGCCTGTGGAATGTGTGTCAAGAGGCAGGACTTATTTACTCATTGAGAAATTGACCACTAGTGAGGCACTGAGCATGCCCCAAGGGAAGAAGGATAGAAGGGCCACGTGCTCAACCACCCATTGCATAGAACAACTGCTTTGGGTGATGAACCATTTTGCTCCCAACATCAGAGTGGAGACCACAAGGCAGGCGGATTGGCATCTCAGGCCAATTTGTGTGTGCATGCTGTTCAGTTTACTCTCCAGCTAAGATCTTCAGTGAGTTCCACAGATTCCTTCCTCACAGTCAGATATGTAAAAAATTCTTATCTCTCCCTTGAGGGAATGGTCTCTAAGAATGTTTTCAAAACACGTGTGTTCTTTACTTCAACCACAATAGAGATGGTTAAGCTAAGGTTTAAATAATGCTTACTCTGACACTTAGCCTACTTTTTAACTTAGTAATTACATTCTTGTAGGCTTCCTGGTACAGCAATCCTAGTGGGGCACGATGAAATAAATAGCACTATTTCAGGAAAACACTGTTTTATAGCAGGACTTAGGAGCGTTTCTCTTTCTGGTCCACGTCGTATGGCTTTGATAAGTGTGATACTGAAATCTGGAGGACACATTGACACTCCTGTGATGAATGGTAGCCACTCTCAGGCTGAATTTTTTTCACTGGCTCTTCATCAAAGTCACAGCAGTGGTGATAATAACAAGAAATAAACATCGTAGATGAGAAGAACACTGAAAAATTAGGTAGAAAACTCATTTTCTGAAATCAATTTACTATTGAACCCTATGTATTATGTTATTGTACAACCATTGTAATAATGATTGATCCTTACTTTATGGTTCTAATACCAGCTGGATCAGTCAACATTTTGCATGCATTTTAACATTTTGTTCATATTACAACCATTTGAATTAGTATTAATGCTAATCTAATTAATTTATTTCAAAAAGACATTTACAGAGTAGATATATTTAATTGAGCTCGTCTAATTTAGTGCTGGCAAGTGAGGGATCACAGTTGTCCTCCTTTAAAGTCAAGGTCACCTAGTCAAGTGATTCTCAATCTTCCTAATGCTGTGACGCTTTAATACAGTTCCTCAGGTTGTAGTGATGTCCAGCCATAAAGTTATTTTCATTGCTATTTCATAACTGTAATTTTGCTACTGTTATGAATCATAATGTGAATATCTGTGTTTTTCAATGGTCTTAGAAGACTCTTGTGAAAGGGTTGTTTGACTCACCCCCAAAGGTGTTGTGACTCCCTGAGTTTGGGAACAGATAGTCTAGATCCTCCAGCCAGAGCTACAGAGCTACTTCTCTCTCTCTCTCTCTCTCCCCCCCCCCTCTCTCTGGTGTGTGCTTGTTTTGTTTTTAAGATACTATCACTTAAGGGTTTATTTGATTTGTAAGTTTAAATCCACCTGAAATATACCAAGTCCTTTTTTGTTTTTTCATTTCAGGCGTGTAACCAAGAGTTTTTTTTTTTTTTTTTCTGGAGCTGGGGACCAAACCCAGGGCCTTGCGCTTGCTAGGCAAGCGCTCTACCACTGAGCTAAATCCCCAACCCCCGTAACCAAGATGTTTATCTTCTTAGTAGTATCTTTGATTTCTGCCCTGCTTTCTTCTCAGTGTTAATAAACCAACAATATCTACAGTGGAAGTGCTATGTGTGCCTTCCATACTACTACTTGGGAAGTCAGGGCAGATCTCTAGTTCATGACTATGCCGAGCTACATAAACATTATGTCAAAGACATATTAAGATGATAGTAGCTACATCACACAATATTAAGCATGTCATAGATATTTAAAACGTTTATGGCACAAAGTGGGTGATTAATACATGAATGATGAATAAGACAAAGTCTTCCTAGTTGTTAACAGTGCGGTTGTATGACCAACAATCTGGTGGTGTTATCTGGTGGTGGTTCAATGGCAGGGATTATACATTAATGGAATACACAGGATTGATTTGAAAAAAAATGATGAAGAAATAATCTTGAGAGAGAGAGAGAGAGAGAGAGAGAGAGAGAGAGAGAGAGAGAGAGAACAATTAGAGATTATCATTAGTCATTAGAATAAGAGGTGGCAATATTTGATCTGGCAACGTTGGTAAATGAAAAGAAAACAATGATTTTCAGAAGCAACAGAGAGGTCTCACAGTGATTAAATTAAGAAGATAAAAGAAAACAGACCCAGATTTCTGGCTTTTTTTTAAACCAAAATGTACTATGTTGGTGTGACTGAGGGGAAAAATGTCCTGGCTTATAGTGTAGCTGCCAGCAAGTCATGACAACCTTAATTTTCATTATCCTTGAATGTAAACTGAAGACAGAAATAGTCCTTCTCACATACAATTCTCATGAGGATAAAGTGTTACAAGGACCTGTAGCTTGTTACTGGGCAAGTCACTCACAGCTCTCTTACCTTGTAAGTCATTGGCAGGAGCGGGGGGACCAGCAAATGTGCTTAGTTTTGGGGATCTTCAGATGGAGATACTTTGAGCCATCCGACTCAGAATTATTTAGACATTTTCAGAGGCATGGTGACAAGGTCAGCCATCCCAGACTGAGTGAGGAGGCGTCTGCTATTTTCAGTATAGCATTTGTTTAGGAAGGATTTCAACATCATCTGATATTCTGTATCTTCCAAAAACATACTGTGAGTGCTTGCTTCTATAACCAGGCTGCTACCCTTCAAGGCCCAAACTGCATGAGAAATGTAGAAAAGACAAATCTGCTTCTGGGTCCAGATTTGATTTGGTGTTGTAGTTCAACCTGTTGTTTCTCTCTGTGTGTAAGCGGTGCCATTTAATCTGTGATTTTTTTTTCTTTCTCTCATTTCCTGAGTATATTTTTAAATGTTTAAAATTACTTGTTAGTGTCATGGTATTATAACATTTAAACTTTCTCACAGTAGTGCTTTGGGAAATAGCCTAAAATCTTCGGTCTGTGAGTTATAAACTGAAATAGCACACTTGCTATTCTTGGAGAGAACTGAAATTTAGTTCCTAACGTAGGTGTCTCACAATCACCTGTAACTCTAGCTCCAGAAAGTCTGATGCTCTCTTCTAGCCTTTGGTGGCAACTGTCAACACACACACACACACACACACACACACACACACACACTCACTCATTCACAAAGTAAGCAATCAAACATTAATCATTATTACTAGTTAATAATTAATTAATTACTTAATTAACCACTAATATTAAGAAAACCTATTCAGCCAGGCTGTGTTGATGAATGCCTTTAACACCAGTATTCAGAGGCAAAGGGAGAGGCAGGTAGATCTCTGAGTTTGAGTCCAGTCTGTTCTACAGAGTGAGTTCCAGGACAGCCAGGGCTACACAGAGAACCTCTGACCCTTTCCCCCCAAAAAAGAAAAAAAGAAAGCATGTAGTATTATTTCAAAAATAATCATATGCTAACTTTTCTTTGTGGGACTTCTACTCTCATCAAGACCTGGGGTGGGGGTGGGGGTAGGGAAGTGAGCGATCTTTGTATTTTGCAAAATACTAATGACTAAAGGCATTTTAAGAGTAAGCATGTCATGTCAGGTCCAGTGAACCTGTCAGGTCCATTTAACACTTAGCTTCAAATGAAATGAAAGTCCACAGTTTCCAGTAGCTGACCATGGTCTAAATCATGAACCATTGTGCTCTAAAATGTATAGGTCAGATTATAAATATAAGTATTTATCTTATTTCTTAAGGTATCATGAACTCATGTAAATATAGCCTTTAAAAAAACAGTATTCAAACTAATTCAAGCTGTAACAGTCCCAATGCCATTCCTTCGGGAGACAGAGCGAAGCATAGTAAAAAAGTATGGCACCTTCATGGAAAACAAAGCTGTATTATTTGCATGTTAACAAAACATTCAACAAACACACAAAAAAATAATTTGAAGAATATCGTTAGCTTCAGGATTCTGAGCAGCAGGTTAATAGTACAGCTTGTTGAATCTTTATCTGATATGCATTGTTTATATAATATATTGCCAGTAGATTCATATCTTAAGTCACCCAAGACCAAATGTAGCGCGGACTATTTGTGTAAGTTAAGAATGCACTCTAAAATTGACTGTGGCTCTTGAATTTAGCATCTATGAAGGACACCACTCAACTAATCTCAGCAAATGAGCAAGTGGACATCTTAAATGCTTCCTTTGATATAGACTGGACTGGAATAGTGGCTTAAAGGCCACTTGTGAGAAAAATGGCATCATCAATTAGACAGCATACTCTGAATATGTTAGAGTTCCAGCTCCATTCCACTCATCACAATAGCGGTCCATTTGTTTTCACAAGGTTACTGTACTGGATATTTACCTTACAGATTTCTCTTTCTTCTCCGTTAGTAAGCAGAATGTCACCTTGCCATTTTTAAGAGTGTAAACTCCCTTAAATCACTTCTTTCTGAATGTGTCCACCATGGTCTGGATGAGTGGGTGTGTATGGGTATTCAGAAAAGAAGAAATCATAAAGGCTCTGGAAAGAGTACTAGTTCCTATTTCTGGTAGATAGCTAGATTACCCCATAGTAGTGTTCACACACACAGTTAATATTTAATGCCCCCCGCCCCTGTGTTTCCAACATGGGAAAATAACACTTCCGTGATACTCTGTGTGAATGTAGTTCTGAGAAGGAAAGGACAGGGGTAGTTATCTTTGTAATGGAGCCTTAATACATTCTCATATTCTAGAGATTTGAGGTTTTGGAGGATTGGGAGGAAAATGGTGAAGAGCTCCAGCTGGAGGAGTAAGAACAGTTCCTAGGCTGAGTAGCTGTGAGAAGATTTTTGCTCCTGAGGCAGGATCTACTGCAAACCGGAGTCATCTTAGATTCTAAGGCAGTTAGAATAAAAGGCACCTGGTCTCCTCTCTGAAATACAGAGGTCAGGCTTCCAGTTCTTTACGTCCCTCTTGGACCATGTGACCAGATACTGCCATGACTGCCGATATATCAGCTGAGGATTTGGGCTGGGTTTATGTGTTTTTCATAAGACTACTGTCTAAAATTGGTGTGGCTTTTCCTAACAGTCTTTGTCCCTACATGCCTTTACCACATTGCATGCTTTTCTAACATCTACACTATGCCTCACAGGTACAGACAGTGTATCTTTTAGAGTGTTATCATGGACTGCTCTATAGTACAGGCCACGGGTCTAATCACAGATGACTCAAGGTCACAGTGGAGTACAAAGACAAGATGCTTGTGCTGAACAGACATGGTGGTACATACCTTTAATGCTAGCATCTGGAAGGCGTAAGTCGGCAGATCTCTGTGAGCTCATGGCTAGCCTGGTGTACATAAGTTCAAGGGCAGTCAAGGCTACATAATGATACCCTATCTCAACACACACACACACACACGCACACACACACACACAAAGGGAGGGGGGAGGATGCACCTGTCAAGAGGGTCAAGTGTGCTCTGACACCGTGGGGACCTGGGTAGCACAGAATTCAGGTAGGACAAAGGGACAAATGAATACTAATAAGATTTTCCTAAAAGCATGTGAATGTATGTTTTAATGTTAGGACACTACCTAAACACAGGATAGTTAAATTAATTTTCAGATTCTGTATTAATCTTTTATGTCTGTGTGTATAGTGCTGTGGGTGGAGGCCAGGACCTCATCACATTCCATGAAAATGATGCCTGACCACCAATCCAAATCTCCAATCCTATAGTAATCTTTTCCCCCTCTTGTGTGTATCTGTGTATGCATGTCTGTGTATGCAATGCATGTGTATATAGGTATACATATTTACAGGTGGCAGAGGATAGCTCTCCGCTTTGCTTTTGTGAGGCAGAGTCCCTCACCACCCTCGAACTTACTAAGAAAGGTGGGTTTCTGTCTGGTCACTGAGTTGTGGGGACTCACCCAGCTGCACATCCTCAGTGCTAAGTTTACAGATGCTTACTACATGGTTTCTGGTGAATGAACTCAAGTCCATATGCTCCTTCATGCTCATGAGACACATGAGACTAGTGCATGATGGACCAAACTATTTCCAAAATTCCTTGCATTAACACTGGAAAAGAAACAACAAAAAGTGAGCTTCGTTACACAAAGAGAGTAAGGGTGCAATGTGTCAAATATTCCTGGAATCATCACTTCCAAGGTAGAAGAAAACTTGAACCAAGACAAGAAAGTCATCAGCAAGATATGCACAACTTCAAACCAGACAAAATCCCAGTGCTGGAAAGGGAAAGTGGACACAGGCACACACACACACACACACACGCACACACACACACACACACACACACACACACGTATGTACAAGCACAAGCACAAACACATGTACATATACAATTGTGTAACCCCATGTGGGAAAGGGGTTTAGGATTGATAGATAATTAAAGCAAGGGATAGAAACCGAGGACATTAATTTGGATATAAATTTTACCTGAAGACATATTTTTACATTGAACAATTCAGAATGTTAAAATTTCTGTACAGTGTCAAATAACAGAATGAAATAGAGGAAAATAATGGGTTATGCTCTGAGGGTGATTGGAAGAGTCTGTGAAACAAGGCTTAACTTCTACAGAAGGTCATTTCAAAGGATGAAAAGTGTTCAAGCATATAGAGCAAGTCATGCTGGTTAAAAGTCCTAAACTTACAGAAAATATGGTAGAATTGTTACCTATGTATGTGTGTTTCCACACATTCCACTATTGAAACACATCACATGGAAGTCAAAGCATGAATGAGAAGAGGTGGTAGCATGGGGAGAGGAAGAAATAGAGATATTTCACATCCGTCTATAGGTAAAAATATAGAGATATTATGACAGCATTTTTGGTGGATTAAAAAGATTCTGGAAATTAGAAAATACTTATAGTGGAAGAAAAGTTGACTAGATTTTGACACACCCATTTGATGTAAAGGTGCATAAAATAATTTTTTTAAGGATGCGACCACTGGGAGGTTTTCTACACTCCAGTGGATGGCTCCCACATTCATGCACATATACCAGCACTAATTGGAGTTAGATTATTAGAAAGAAACAAAAGAAAATGGATGAAATTGGGAGGATAGTGTGTTGGGATGGGTATGTGGAAAGTCAGAGGGATGAAATAGAAGGTATATTGATCGCTGTATAGATGTATGAAATTCTAAAAATTAAAAAAATCAGTCTCATATATTTACTGTATAGGTTTGCAGTCAGAAAGAAAATTGTAGAGTGATCCCTATAATGTTATCTTTAAAAGGCCTTAAAACATACATTTATTTGTTTTGTGTGGGTACATGAAGCCATGTTTATGGGATTGTGCACATGTGTCATGGCTCATGTGCATAGATCATAGAGTGACATGTAGGACTTCATTCTCTCCTTCTACCATGTGGGTTCTGCGAACAAAACTCAGGTCATCAGGCTGAGTAACAATGAATTTCCCTGCTCATCCAGCATCATCGCTCATATAATCTTTTGAAATGTAAACAAAATCAAAATTGTGCGTGCATGCTTTAGGGGACTAGGGAAGAATGGCAATATAGGCTTTACTTATTTGTTATTTCTGTGAATAAGATTGGAAGAGGGGGAGAGATGAGATCTGAAAGCGACATCACTTAACATGACTACATTCACTTGGAGATGTTCCTCAGAGTTTTGAATTCAATATTTAAAATGTGAAACAAGTCCAGTGTTGAGTTTCTGTGTTCATTTTCATCTCCTGCCTGAAGAAGCTTCTCTGATGCTAGTTGAATGATATGCTGATGTATAGGTAAGCAGTATGTCATTAGGAGTCATTTTATTGCTCTATTACTTTTGCAGAATAATAGCATAGACTTTCCCCTAGTTCCATGATTCAGCCAGTGTCCTGTCAGGTTCCTTCTCATGTATTGGGTCTTAAATCTAATCTAAGTCTTTGTTCACTCACATAACATTTGTTCCAATATTGTATCAATGTATCTCACAGCCATGTTACTGTTGTAGGTAATAGGATAATGTGTGTCAGAAGACTTTGGGGAACTTAGCTCTAAATGGGATTTTTTTTCAACCCCCTTACTATGAAGATCTGTGCAGGAAACAAGGTTGAAAGACTGTAGGAACCAGAAATGATGGATGACTCCAAGGAAAAAACATCTTCAAGACACAACAGAATTTATACATTTATGAGCTCAAAGAGACTGAGACAGGACATACAAGAAAGACCTGCACAAATACAAACCAGACAAAATCACAGCATTGGGGAGGGGAAATGGATACCAAGTCCCATCCCCTAGCTAAGAATAAGTTATTTGTGATTGGTACCTTTGGGCAAGGGGAAAATCAGTTTTTCCTGATAAAGTGTCAATGGATTTATCAACCACACTTTGGACAGAGAAGGCAGAGGGAGGGAGGGAAGGAGAAAAAGAGAAAGAGAGAAAGAGGGAGAGAAAGAGGGGGGAAGGGGAAGGGAGAGAGAGACGTGTGAGTAAAGAGTTGAGTAGGGTCTAGGAGTTCAGGAAAGAGAAAGACTGAAAGAGATTGAGACATATTAAAAAATTCAAAAATGAAAAGTGAAATAAACAGAAAACAGAATTATGCAGGGAACCACCTACTTTGTTGAAAGAGGAAATAAACTGAAGTACTGCTCTTAATAGCTTTTAAAACACCACTTTCAGTATTATATTTAAAGGATGTGATGTTTATTCTAAGGAAATGAAAAATTATGAGTTAGTACGTTTTAAAACATGGTGGTTAAGGATGAACACAAATAATTTTGTTCTTATTTTTTTTTATTGCAAAACAACCCAGTGATCAATCAAGGTTCATGTTTATGACTTAGTTATTTAATGGAAAAGCCACTCACACTCAGTTTTAAATTGCGAAGTTCCTTTGTCTCATCAAGAGAGTCGGTAAGTCTGTGATCAGATAGTCTCTAAAGTTCATTTGCTGTGCAACAAACGTTAACATCCCATTGTTCGTGAGGATTTCATTTTGTATAATCCTTAAGAAATAACTCTCTCTCTCTCTTTCCTTCCTCTTCTTTTTTCATTTCATTTACTGCTTATTTCTCTCTCTTTTTTTCCTCCTCTCAATTCTCTGGTATCATGATGGCTATTAGGAATGCAAGTAATGCAAGTAGTCATGAACTGTTGAGCGAGAAGCATTAAATTCTTCTTACAAAATTTGTGTTCTCTCGCGGGACTCTGTTGAAGAGAATCGGATTATATGGATCAATAAAAGAACTATATGGACATGGAATAGACTGCAATTGATACCTCATATGCAGAGCATTTAAAAGAAAGAAGTATGCTTTATTCCTTTGATCTGGAAAAATAGACAGAAGATGCTGCCATTTATGAAGACAAAGAAGATTAATAATTAAAAATGTCACGGACATTTTCCACATCTTCTCATCCAACCTTGGTAATCAAGAAATTTGAGAATCAGATTTGCTCAGCTGTAAAGAGGTGGAGAGGGCGCTTAGCAATACAGTTGGAAATGTCAACCAAGGGGTTAAAGATGAGATCCCAGGGCTCAGGAGATGGGCCAAAAACAGATTGTTATTTTGCCATTCATCATTGTGTTAGTTCAGTGGTCAATGAAGAAATCTCTAGGCTTCATGATGGCTCAAAACAAGCAAAATAAAACAAAACAACAAACCAAACCATGCAGTTATTGGTAGGAATTAAAATCCAGGGTAGTTTATGAGACAATATGGGCACTAGGCCATAATCACTTTGTCACCAGTTGTCTCATTTTGGAATCCACAGGAAGATGGTCTCAATGTTTATTTTGAAATGTGGGAGAGAGAGACCCAACCGCCTGGTCAGGTGGGCACTCCTGAGGCTGCAGAGCGGAAGAGACCACCAACACTGCTCACCCCTGCCCACATCCCTGGCCCAAGAGGAAACTGTATAAGGCCTCTGGGCTCCCGTGGGGGAGGGCCCAGGAGCGGCAGGACTTCTGCGCCTGAGACACCGCCGGAACCTGAAAGAAACAGACCGGATAAACAGTTCTCTGCACCCAAATCCCGTGGGAGGGAGAGCTAAACCTTCAGAGAGGCAGACAAGCCTGGGAAACCAGAAGAGACTGCTCCCTGCACACACATCTCGGACGCCAGAGGAAAAAGCCAAAGACCATCTGGAACCCTGGTGCACTGAAGCTCCCGGAAGGGGCGGCACAGGTCTTCCTGGTTGCTGCCGCTGCAGAGAGCCCCTGGGCAGCACCCCACGAGCGAACCTGAGCCTCGGGACCACAGGTAAGACCAAATTTTCTGCTGCAAGAAAGCTGCCTGGTGAACTCAAGACACAGGCCCACAAGAACAGCTGAAGACCTGTAGAGAGGAAAAACTACACGCCGGAAAGCAGAACACACTGTCCCCATAACTGACTGAAAGAGAGGAAAACAGGTCTACAGCACTCCTGACACACAGGCTTATAGGTCAGTCTAGCCACTGTCAGAAATAGCAGAACAAAGTAACACTAGAGATAATCTGATGGCGAGAGGCAAGCGCAGGAACCCAAGCAACAGAAACCAAGACTGCATGCCATCATCGGAGCCCAATTCTCCCGCCAAAACAAACATGGAATATCCAAACACACCAGAAAAGCAAGATCTAGTTTCAAAATCATATTTGATCATGATGCTGGAGGACTTCAAGAAAGACATGAACACACTTAGGGAAACACAGGAAATCATTAATAAACAAGTAGAGGCCTACAGAGAGGAATGGCAAAAATCCCTGAAAGAATTCCAGGAAAACACAATCAAACAGATGAAGGAATTAAAAATGGAAATAGAAGCAATCAAGAAAGAACACATGGAAACAACCCTGGATATAGAAAACCAAAAGAAGAGACAAGGAGCTGTAGATACAAGCTTCACCAACAGAATACAAGAGATGGAAGAGAGAATCTCAGGAGCAGAAGATTCCATAGAAATCATTGACTCAACTGTCAAAGATAATGTAAAGCGGAAAAAGCTACTGGTCCAAAACATACAGGAAATCCAGGACTCAATGAGAAGATCAAACCTAAGGATAATAGGTATAGAAGAGAGTGAAGACTCCCAGCTCAAAGGACCAGTAAATATCTTCAACAAAATCATAGAAGAAAACTTCCCTAACCTAAAAAAAGAGATACCCATAGGCATACAAGAAGCCTACAGAACTCCAAATAGATTGGACCAGAAAAGAAACACCTCCCGTCACATAATTGTCAAAACACCAAACGCACAAAATAAAGAAAGAATATTAAAAGCAGTAAGGGAAAAAGGTCAAGTAACATATAAAGGGAGACCTATCAGAATCACACCAGACTTCTCGCCAGAAACTATGAAGGCCAGAAGATCCTGGACTGATGTCATACAGACCCTAAGAGAACACAAATGCCAGCCCAGGTTACTGTATCCAGCAAAACTCTCAATTAACATTGATGGAGAAACCAAGATATTCCATGACAAAACCAAATTTACACAATATCTTTCTACAAATCCAGCACTACAAAGGATAATAAATGGTAAAGCCCAACATAAGGAGGCAAGCTATACCCTAGAAGAAGCAAGAAACTAATCGTCTTGGCAACAAAACAAAGAGAATGAAAGCACACAAACATAACCTCACATCCAAATATGAATATAAAGGGAAACAATAATCACTATTCCTTAATATCTCTCAATATCAATGGCCTCAACTCCCCAATAAAAAGACATAGATTAACAAACTGGATACGCAACGAGGACCCTGCATTCTGCTGCCTACAGGAAACACACCTCAGAGACAAAGACAGACACTACCTCAGAGTGAAAGGCTGGAAAACAACTTTCCAAGCAAATGGTCAGAAGAAGCAAGCTGGAGTAGCCATTCTAATATCAAATAAAATCAATTTCCAACGAAAAGTCATCAAAAAAGATAAGGAAGGACACTTCATATTCATCAAAGGAAAAATCCACCACGATGAACTCTCAATCCTAAATATCTATGCCCCAAATACAAGGGCACCTACATACGTAAAAGAAACCTTACTAAAGCTCAAAACACACATTGCACCTCACACAATAATAGTGGGAGATTTCAACACCCCACTCTCATCAATGGACAGATCATGGAAACAGAAATTAAACAGTGATGTCGACAGACTAAGAGAAGTCATGAGCCAAATGGACTTAACGGATATTTATAGAACATTCTATCCTAAAGCAAAAGGATATACCTTCTTCTCAGCTCCTCATGGTACTTTCTCCAAAATTGACCATATAATTGGTCAAAAAACGGGCCTCAACAGGTACAGAAAGATAGAAATAATCCCATGCGTGCTATCGGACCACCACGGCCTAAAACTGGTCTTCAATAACAATAAGGGAAGAATGCCCACATATACGTGGAAATTGAACAATGCTCTACTCAATGATAACCTGGTCAAGGAAGAAATAAAGAAAGAAATTAAAAACTTTTTAGAATTTAATGAAAATGAAGATACAACATACTCAAACTTATGGGACACAATGAAAGCTGTGCTAAGAGGAAAACTCATAGCGCTGAGTGCCTGCAGAAAGAAACAGGAAAGAGCATATGTCAGCAGCTTGACAGCACACCTAAAAGCTCTAGAACAAAAAGAAGCAAATACACCCAGGAGGAGTAGAAGGCAGGAAATAATCAAACTCAGAGCTGAAATCAACCAAGTAGAAACAAAAAGGACCATAGAAAGAATCAACAGGACCAAAAGTTGGTTCTTTGAGAAAATCAACAAGATAGATAAACCCTTAGCCAGACTAACGAGAGGACACAGAGAGTGCGTCCAAATTAACAAAATCAGAAATGAAAAGGGAGACATAACTACAGATTCAGAGGAAATTCAAAAAATCATCAGATCTTACTATAAAAACCTATATTCAACAAAATTTGAAAATCTTCAGGAAATGGACTATTTCCTAGACAGATACCAGGTATCAAAGTTAAATCAGGAACAGATAAACCAGTTAAACAACCCCATAACTCCTAAGGAAATAGAAGCAGTCATTAAAGGTCTCCCAACCAAAAAGAGCCCAGGTCCAGATGGGTTTAGTGCAGAATTCTATCAAACCTTCATAGAAGCCCTCATACCAATATTATCCAAACTATTCCACAAAATTGAAACAGATGGAGCCCTACCGAATTCCTTCTACGAATCTACAATTACTCTTATACCTAAACCACACAAAGACACAACAAAGAAAGAGAACTTCAGACCAATTTCCCTTATGAATATCGACGCAAAAATACTCAATAAAATTCTGGCAAACCGAATTCAAGAGCACATCAAAACAATCATCCACCATGATCAAGTAGGCTTCATCCCAGGCATGCAGGGATGGTTTAATATACGGAAAACCATCAACGTGATCCATTATATAAACAAACTGAAAGAACAGAACCACATGATCATTTCATTAGATGCTGAGAAAGCATTTGACAAAATTCAACACCCCTTCATGATAAAAGTCCTGGAAAGAATAGGAATTCAAGGCCCATACCTAAACATAGTAAAAGCCATATACAGCAAACCAGTTGCTAACATTAAACTAAATGGAGAGAAACTTGAAGCAATCCCACTAAAATCAGGGACTAGACAAGGCTGCCCACTCTCTCCCTACTTATTCAATATAGTTCTTGAAGTTCTAGCCAGAGCAATCAGACAACAAAAGGAGATCAAAGGGATACAGATCGGAAAAGAAGAGGTCAAAATATCACTATTTGCAGATGATATGATAGTATATTTAAGTGATCCCACAAGTTCCACCAGAGAACTACTAAAGCTGATAAACAACTTCAGCAAAGTGGCTGGGTATAAAATTAACTCAAATAAATCAGTTGCCTTCCTCTATACAAAAGAGAAACAAGCCGAGAAAGAAATTAGGGAAACGACACCCTTCATAATAGACCCAAATAATATAAAGTACCTCGGTGTGACTTTAACCAAGCAAGTAAAAGATCTGTACAATAAGAACTTCAAGACACTGAAGAAAGAAATTGAAGAAGACCTCAGAAGATGGAAAGATCTCCCATGCTCATGGATTGGCAGGATTAATATAGTAAAAATGGCCATTTTACCAAAAGCAATCTACAGATTCAATGCAATCCCCATCAAAATACCAATCCAATTCTTCAAAGAGTTAGACAGAACAATTTGCAAATTCATCTGGAATAACAAAAAACCCAGGATAGCTAAAGCTATCCTCAACAATAAAAGGACTTCAGGGGGAATCACTATCCCTGAACTCAAGCAGTATTACAGAGCAATAGTGATAAAAACTGCATGGTATTGGTACAGAGACAGACAGATAGACCAATGGAATAGAATTGAAGACCCAGAAATGAACCCACACACCTATGGTCACTTGATTTTTGACAAAGGAGCCAAAACCATCCAATGGAAAAAAGATAGCATTTTCAGCAAATGGTGCTGGTTCAACCGGAGGGCAACATGTAGAAGAATGCAGATCGATCCATGCTTATCACCCTATACAAAGCTTAAGTCCAAGTGGATCAAGGACCTCCACATCAAACCAGACACACTCAAACTAATAGAAGAAAAACTAGGGAAGCATCTGGAACACATGGGCACTGGAAAAAATTTCCTGAACAAAACACCAATGGCTTATGCTCTAAGATCAAGAATTGACAAATGGGATCTCATAAAACTGCAAAGCTTCTGTAAGGCAAAGGACACTGTGGTTAGGACAAAACGGCAACCAACAGATTGGGAAAAGATCTTTACCAACCCTACAACAGATAGAGGCCTTATATCCAAAATATACAAAGAACTCAAGAAGTTAGACCGCAGGGAAACAAATAACCCTATTAAAAATGGGGTTCAGAGCTAAACAAAGAATTCACAGCTGAGGAATGCCGAATGGCTGAGAAACACCTAAAGAAATGTTCAACATCTTTAGTCATAAGGGAAATGCAAATCAAAACAACCCTGAGATTTCACCTCACACCAGTGCGATTGGCTAAGATCAAAAACTCAGGTGACAGCAGATGCTGGCGAGGTTGTGGAGAAAGAGGAACACTCCTCCATTGTTGGTGGGATTGCAGACTGGTAAAACCATTCTGGAAATCAGTCTGGAGGTTCCTCAGAAAATTGGACATTGAACTGCCTGAGGATCCAGCTATACCTCTCTTGGGCATATACCCAAAAGATGCCTCAACATATAAAAGAGACACGTGCTCCACTATGTTCATCGCAGCCTTATTTATAATAGCCAGAAAATGGAAAGAACCCAGATGCCCTTCAACAGAGGAATGGATACAGAAAATGTGGTACATCTACACAATGGAATACTACTCAGCTATCAAAAACAACGAGTTTATGAAATTCGTAGGCAAATGGTTGGAACTGGAAAATATCATCCTGAGTGAACTAACCCAATCACAGAAAGACATACATGGTATGCACTCATTGATAAGTGGCTATTAGCCCAAATGCTTGAATTACCCTAGATCCCTAGAACAAAGGAAACTCAAGACGGATGATCAAAATGTGAATGCTTCACTCCTTCTTTAAATGAGGAAAAAGAATACCCTTGGCAGGGAAGGGAGAGGCAAAGATTAAAACAGAGACTGAAGGAACACCCATTCAGAGCCTGTCCCACATTTGGCCCATACATATACAGCCACCCAATTGGACTAGATGGATGAAGCAAAGAAGTGCAGACCGACAGGAGCCGGATGTAGATCGCTCCTGAGAGACACAGCCAGAATACAGCAAATACAGAGGCGAATGCCAGCAGCAAACCACTGAACTGAGAATAGGTCCCCTATTGAAGGAATCAGAGAAAGAACTGGAAGAGCTTGAAGGGGCTCGAGACCCCAAAAGTACAACAATGCCAAGCAACCAGAGCTTCCAGGGACTAAGCCACTACCTAAAGACTATACATGGACTGACCCTGGACTCTGACCCCATAGGTAGCAATGAATATCCTAGTAAGAGCACCAGTGGAAGGGGAAGCCCTGGGTCCTGCTAAGACTGAACCCCCAGTGAACTAGTCTATGGGGGGAGGGCGGCAATGGTGGGAGGGTTGGGAGGGGAACACCCATAAGGAAGGGGAGGGGGGAGGGGGATGTTTGCCCGGAAACCGGGAAAGGGAATAACACTCGAAATGTATATAAGAAATACTCAAGTTAATAAAAAAAAAAAAAAAAAGAAAGAAATGTGACAACATGTAGGATCTTTATCTTAGGCAGATTTGAGAGGCTAGGCCAGTATTGGAAGCAGTGTTTCACTGATAAAAGTAGTAGTGCTCAAATTTGCATTAAGTGTATGCATAAATAGGCTTTTATTTAAGATACATGAGGTGCTTCTCAGACAAATGTTTTTAAGGAATATGCAGTTTTGTTCACAGTCCATAGACAGTTGGTGGCGTCATCTTATATTTAAGGTTTTTCTACAAACCTTAATTTACACAGCATGTATAAAACTGTTCTTTATCCTTTCTTTTGCCCTAATTTCTCTACTATGTTACTTAGCACTTTTAAGAATCCTTTACTAAAAGTCTTGTGCATAAACTATGTGGTCAATTGTAGAAGCTTACACAGCATTTTTGAAAATGTATAATGCCATTCCTTTTCTGTTATCTATTGAGCTCTTAAACATCAAAAGAATGTTTCCTGTTGAACCAGATGTAGATCTCTCCTGAGAGACACAGCCAGAATACAGCAAATACATAGGTGAATGCCAGCAGCAAACCACTGAACTGAGAACGGGACCCCCGTTGAAGGAATCAGAGAAAGGACTGAAAGAGCTTGAAGGGGCTTGAGACCCCATATGAACAACAATGCCAACCAACCAGAGCTTCCAGGGACTAAGTCACTACCCAAAGACTATACATGGACTGACCCTGGGTTGGGAGGGGAACACCCATAAGGAAGGGGAGGGGGGAGGGGGATGTTTGCCCGGAAACCGGGAAAGGGAATAACACTCGAAATGTATATAAGAAATACTCAAGTTAATAAAAAAAAAAAAAAAAAAAAAAAAAAGCAAAAAGATCAGTGAATAGGGTAGATGGGCCTTATAGGCTATGTGGAATGGACACCAAAGTCAGTGTACTGGCTAGTTTTGTGTGTCAACTTGACACAAGCTTAAGTTATCACAGGAAAAGGAGCCTCAGTTGTGGAAATGCCTTCATGAGGCCCAGCTGTAAGGCATTTTCTCAATTCGTGATCAAGGGGGGAGGACCCAGCCCATTGTGGGTGGTGCCGTCCTGGGCTGGTGGTCTTGGGTTCTTGAGCAAACCAGGGAAAAAGCCAGTAAGTAACATCCCTCCATGGCCTCTGCATCAGCTCCTGCTTCCTGACCTGCTTGAGTTCCAGTCCTGGCTTCTTTTGGTGATGAAGAGCCATGTGGAAGTAAGCTGAATAAACCCTTTCCTCCCCCCCAAAAAAAAAAAAAAAAAAAAAGAGCTCTTAAACATCAAAAGAATGTTTCCTGTTGAACCAGATGTAGATCTCTCCTGAGAGACACAGCCAGAATACAGCAAATACATAGGTGAATGCCAGCAGCAAACCACTGAACTGAGAACGGGACCCCCGTTGAAGGAATCAGAGAAAGGACTGAAAGAGCTTGAAGGGGCTTGAGACCCCATATGAACAACAATGCCAACCAACCAGAGCTTCCAGGGACTAAGTCACTACCCAAAGACTATACATGGACTGACCCTGGGCTCCAACCTCATAGGTAGCAATGAATAGCCAAGTAAGAGCACCATTGGAAGGGGAAGCCCTTGTTCCTGTCAAGACTGAACCCCCAGTGAACATGATTGTTGGGGGGAAGACAGTAATGGGGGAGGATGAGGAGGGGAACATCCATAGAGAAGGGGAGGGGGAGGGGCTGGGGGATGTTGGCCCGGAAACCGGGAAAGGGAATAAAAATCAAACTGTAAATAAGAAATACCCAAGTTAATAAAGATGAAAAAAAAAAGAATGTTTCCTGTTATAATAATTTGGAATGATAGACACAAACTTTAAAGTAGCAATGGAGAACAGCCCATGTATATGTAGAATATGAAATATTTCCATCAGTGGTCATTTCATTGCTGGACCACAGCAATGGATCACATAGCTCCCTGGAGGTGCCCATTGCCACAGTAATGAAGATGGTTGCTGATATTCAACCATGCTCAAATGCAATCCCAGGAGAAGTTTTTGACGTTTGTCACAGGGCCAGCCATCCTGTGGTTTGAGACTTGAACAAACTGCTCTGGAATGAGCCTTGAAACCAAGCAAATATTGTAGCCTCATACATGTTCTGTTCCAAACTACCAAGTAGAGGAGCTCAGCAAAGTGCCCTGAATACCGCAGAGTGCTTCTTCACACAGTACCGTCTTACTGGTAGAAAATATAAACAGATTTTTGCCCAAGTTTCTCCATTGTGATTAAGGAAAATTTGCTGAGGAAACAGGGCTAATCCGCAGAGTATTGTGAAACTGATGAGGGTTCAGATGCCCACAATTTGCCTTTGAGCCAAAATAAATGCAGCGTTTAGAAGTCTCTTTCCCATAGGTATTTAAGGGAAGGAGATATTTCCAATGCAATCTCAGAGCTTCGTTTTATAAAAGGATGCCATGATCCTGATAAGAAACAGGATGTCCTTGATCTCTGTTTCTAGAATACTTAAATGAAATGAGCATGCTAATCAGTTGAGATTTTACTTTAACCTAAAATTACTCTTCACCCCATGGCAATGGTCAACATGTTTCTAACTCAGCACTGACCTATATCTGTTACTTAACTAGATTCACTGTCTCTCATTGCATTCATTTGCATGCATTTCTGTGCCATGGCTTCCTCTAAATAATTACATTAAAATTTTGGTTCATAAAAGTAAAGTTGTTGAATCTCTGTGGTCATTTTTTTTCAATATCCAAATAAAGCAGCTTGCTTCTCTATGAGAAATGATCTAAGGGGATATCCATGAAATTCACAGGTTAATTCCCCAAAGGGAAAAGAACACAGATTCACTGATGTCTGACCATCTCTGTGGAATCACATGTAGCTCTTATTGACAAATCCAAAAGGAAATAAGCCAATATAAGTTGACGAGATAGCTCAGTGGGTAAATCAGCATGCTGTTTGACCTGGTGACCTGAGTTTGAGCCCTTGGGCCCACAAGATAGGAAGAGAGAACCAATAACCCCTGAAAGTGGTCTCCTGACTTCTATCATGGCTCCCAGCACCCCATAAACAATGAAACAAGTAAGTGTAATTTAAAACATTTTAATGAAAGGCAAATGATCTTTTTAAATGTATTCTTCTAGAGACATTGCTTTGTACAAATACAGAAAAATTTGAGGCTGTAAGACAATATATGTAATTTATAGCATTATAACTTTTACATGTAATTAGATCTTGGGGTGTCTTTTATAAAAGGAATAATGATTATGCTCCTAAAGAATAAATGCAGACTGTTGCCCGCTCTTTCTCATCTATGCTAACTGTTCATAAGAGTCTCTCCCTTGGTTTCTTTGTACAGTAGTACAATATAACTGTCAGGAGTGTAGACTTTGTAATCACCTTGGCCTCTTGATCCTTTCAGGTACTTTATTCTTTCTTCACCATGTTATGCTTTTAAAGAAACCTAATCTTTCTATGTCTTAGGCCTTCCTATATCTAAAATGATGATTTTTTGAAAAGTCCTGTTGCATGGTCTTCATGAAGGACAATGGTTTCGGACAGTTGAGCTATGCTCAACCATTGAAAGTGATGAGAGATGACTTTGCTTTCCAGACTGAGACAAAGTTTATGTATGTTTTCTGATTACAGTCACTCTGATCCTGAACAATGTTGAGTAATGTGAAATGAAATATAGAATCATGCAGCTATGAGGGAAGCTATGGTGGCCAAACAATCATCAGAAATTCCATTTCTCATTGAGGTGCAACACACAGCTTTCATCAGTATAGAATCAGCAGAAACTCAAGAGCACGGTGTTCTCCAGCATATACCTATAGCCCATTACCTACAACTCATTACTTCACAGTACAAATATATTCATTGAAGAGAAATTCCAGTTTCTGTTAATTCATGGAATTGAAGAGCTGTGGTTGGACCAATAAGTGCTTGGTCAGCAGGTGTGAGCCCCAGATTTGAGTCGACAATTCACCATCTCAAGTGGGTGGAGAGAGGACAAAGAGGGGGAGAAACGGAAAGGGGAAGGGAACAAACATATACAAAAGACAAAAGAACTTGAAACTGAAAACTTTAAAATTTATTATCCTTATTAACATTTACTAAATGGAGCAGATGGAAGGGAGAAAGGTGGGGCAAGCGAGGGAAGGAGAACACTGAGGGACGGGTATGAATAAGACCAAAGGTTTAACAATGCATAGAAGAAAATCCCAAAATGAAACTAATTGCCACTATACCTGCTAATGTAAAAAGTTAATTAAATTTAAGATATCCATTAAAATTCATGATATAGAGTTAAAATGATTGGGGATAAATGAGTTCTTTGTCTATGTAAGAATCAATCTAGCTCTTGGAAGAAACGTGATCACATTTTAAGCTTTTCAAATCAGTAAGATGCAATATGATATTGGTAAAATTGAGTACTCAAAAGAATGGAATATTGGATCTCCTTACATAATTATAATACAGACAGAGTAATGAGCTATATAACCTTATTAACTAAAACCACTGGAAGGCTTATGGGAAAGTCACATTATAATTTGAAGAAGTAATAAGGGTTTCCTAGTAGAGACACAAGTTCAGATGCCCAAAAGGAAACAATAAATAAACACTTATTTAATTAAGTATAAATATCTTTTAAGTATAAATATATCTTTCTACAAACAATAAGCAGCAGTTGGAAAAACCATGATTGTGAATATTAATATCTGAAACACAAAGAATTTCCACAAATCAGTAAGAGACAAACAGTTTGTAGGTGGTTTAGCAAAAGATAGAATAAAACAAATGGCCAAAAAGTATAAAAAGTATTCTCATATTTTTAATCAGATTTGCACATATCAAAATATCCATTTGATGGGAATCAGTGTAAACCTGAGTAAAAAAACCTCTGGGGAATAGCAAATAGCCTCTCTCCAGTGCCCTTTCTGGAACTGAGTGGTGATTTTGTTGGGCAATTAGGAAAGATCTTTCAAAACCAGAATAACATATGTCCCTAGCTCCAAAATTCTACTTTACAATTCTATCCTTTAAAACTTGTACTTGTACTATGTACACAGACATTTACTTAAAGACAAGCATTGCTTTTCAACCATTTTTGTATGATTTAAAATATGTAAAAAAAACAATTAAGACAAATTATTTCTGTAAAAATTGGCAAAGAAATCCCAAGTAACAATGGTTTAACATTAGAAATGTCTTGTCTTCCACAACCCCAAAGGCTATTCAGCATGCTTCTAACTTGGCCCCGTGCCATAAGTTGCTTTTACCTATAGTGATCCAATTTGGAGTTAGCAGATGGGAAGAAAGGTGAGGGGCAGAGCATGGCCCCTCCCTCTGAGAACATTAAGGAGCTGTTCCCTCCATCACTTCTACTCATCTCCTTACCTGTTCTCTAAGGCCACAACCAGCCACAAGGGAAACTATAAGACTTAGTGGTTGTCCTTTGAGTGTATGTGCCCAAATAATGTTTAAAAGTCCATTCTTGTCCAAGGAAATCCAATTTTCCAGGGCAACTGGTAGGTTCTCTCACAGTTTAACCATCTGTCCATCCAAACAGTCCAGTCTCTTTCTGGCATATCAAACTCAATTATGTTTTTCCAAGAGAGACAGTCCCAATGCCTCCCAGTGGTCCATTCTCTATTGCCACCCAGCCACTGTCTTCCGTCCCAACAACCACTAAGATATCAAGCCAGTTCTTCAGTCCTCACGCATCCCACAGAATCAGCTGGAACAGGCTACGCCTAAATAAAGGAAAACAAGTAACTGACCTTTGCATCAACACCACATCCTCTATGTTGGCAAGGCCTTGTCTGCTGCTGTGGCTTCTGACTGCTGCTCTTGCTGCGGTTACTGTTTTTTGATCTGAACTAATAACTCCTGCTGGTTGTGGTTAAAGTGCTTGGCCTCTCAACCACACTACTGTACTCAGCCAATCAATGTACGATGAGGTTAAAAGCATCTTTTGGATGGAGTTCGATTCCTCCCCATCTCTGCGTGAGGACTGGCTGGCTTTAACTGTGAACTTTCTAGCAAACTTTCTTTAAAAGTAAAAGAAGTAGTTGTCATACACCAATCATTTCATTGTCTACTACTTAACACCACAGACACAACGGACACATACTCTGCCTCAAAATAACACAGAAAGCAATTTTATTGAGTTTACCATAATACAATGAATTATATCGTCTTTTTGGAATACAATGTCTGAGTCTTATTCACCATTGAACTTGCAAGCCAGTGCCAATTATATGCTTTCTGTAGTGTGTACTTCTGACTTACCATTCAAAATACCTTTTTACCCAGGATTGCTAAGAGATGCCACTCCAGATAAGAGTAGTGCAAGGGATTAATTATTTCAATTTCGTTGGAAGAGATAAAGAGCTGATGTCTATGCATCTTAAGAAATGAGGATATTTTGTAGCCAAGGGTGAAATGAAAATTACCATGCAGCCAGGCATCGTTCTCAAACCTGGTAACTGATGGGATAGCAAGAACCAAACACTACCACAATCTATCTCATTAGCAGAAACAGCAGATGCACCAAATTGTTTCCAACAGGTGCATGTGTTTGCTCACTGACAGCAAATCCTGATGAAAGTGTGAGCTGAAAGGGAGTTTGAGAGAAATGCTCTGTAACCCCAGGATCTACCACTCACTCAATTCCTGTCCAAAGCACTTGAAACACACTGAGGTGAGAAGCATAGAATGTCTACCGCAGGTCCTAAAAGTTCATCCGTGGTAAAGGAGTTAAATTAATTATACGGTGTTTAGCCTAAGAAATTTAAAGATATCATAAAAAGAGCAAACACAGACACATACAAAGAGCTACCAGGAAAACATTTAAATTCCTAGGTGAGGACCTTTCACTCTTTGACTGAGTACTAAGTTGTACTTAGACTCAGTAAAATCGGATAAACAGGAACTCATGCACAACACAGAGACATCTGACCTTTATCTAGCTAGTGTAGAAATTCTTCAGTCATCACTGGGACATTCAGAGAGAACTCAGAGAAGCCACATCTAGTAAAGAAACTGATCTATACCTAGATTGAAAAGTTACTCTAGACATGTTCTAGAAATGCTTAAAATAAGAATTACATGAATAAAACTAAGTAAGCCAGTGGTCTAAGAGAACAAAAGGTTCTTTTAACTAGGACATCGAGTTTCAGAGTGTTTCCTAACCCGATTTCACTGTGTCCACCATACAAAGAAAATTCTTTCACCTACCAAGAAGCACATGATTACAGAAATACAAAGGCCAATAAACAGAACCACCAAGAGCTGTCAGAGAGGAGAATGTACCAAATAAGAGCATCAGAATAAGCATGATCACGGTGCCCAGCCAGCTCAGGGGACTTTGAGGAAAATATAAAGCAGTGGGGGGGACATATGAGAGATAAACAGAATAAATGTCTGGAAAGAAAGACTCAGTATGTGTAATGGGAAATCCACGGGAAGGGATATGTGGGAAAATTAGACTGTAGGAATATGGCCATGGGATCAATGCAAAATGAAACAAGGGAAAATGGGCGGCTTTACTGACTACAGGGGGGGATGAGGCAGTCTAACTTTCACATTCAGAATACCAAGGGCAGGGGTCATAAGTAAATTTAGTAGGCTACGTGGAATAGAGTTTTTTTTACTGCTCACTTGCTTTTCCCTATGTGGCAATAAACAATTGATATTTTAGTGTAAACATTACTCACAATAGAATAAAACTGCAAAGCACTTCAAATTCTACTTAAAGATGTGAAAAATTTCCTCACTAGGAATCATAAAATCCCACTGAAAGGAATTTTAGAATAACTAGGTAAACAGAGGAATGGGTCACGTCTGTGGCAGGCATTGTTATTAAGATGTCCACTGACCACACTGATCTACAAATCCTATTCAATTTAGGAGAAATTACAGGAAATACAGATTTTATATTTGGTGTGAAGAAAGCAGAGCTGTGTTTCCAGGAACTGGTGGGATGGCGAACTGCTACAGCCAGAATTGACTGTTCACGTTAATGTGTATTTGTCAGGCCCCCGGAATGCACACACTTATACAGGTTAAGTTTCTTAAACATAAATTATTATTCCAAAATAAGTCAACTGCATTTCAACGCTATAGTCAAAATTAGAAGCATTGTTTCTATAATATGTTTTTACTTTTCAGATTATATTATAATACCTTCATTTCCCCATCCCCTTTCCTCCCTCGGACCCCTCCCATACAACTCTGCTCTTTTTCAAATTTATGACCTCTTTTTCTTTAAGTGCTGTTACACACACACACACACACACACACACACACACACACACGCACGCACGCACACACACACTCCTAAATGCATATATACAAACTTATCAGTCCCAACAATGCTACACGTGAGTATATGTTTTCCGCAATGTTTGGTATTGGAACACCAACTGGGTGGGTACATCTTCCCCAGGGAGGACTCTTTTCTTGATCCCAGCATTCTTTAGTTTCCTGTGCTTCTATGTCTAGGGTTGAGGCTCAGGAGCTTTCTCCCTTCTGTATTAGCATGACTACAGTATTATCATTCTGTAGGTCTAGTTTAGACAGCCATGGCGCTAAGACGTCGGTGGTGCTAAGACGTCGGTGGTGCTAAGACGTCAGTGGTGTCGCCTCTCACACATTTCTAGGAGACATGGTCTCACAGCAAACGCCTTGATTCCCTGACTCTTACAATCTTTCTGTCCCCTCTTCTGCAATGACCCGTGACCTTTCGGTTCAGCTGCTGTGTTGTTGATGGATTTGATGTAACTCAGTTTTGTAAGGGCTACCCACTTACAGTAGCGATAGAAAATGCTTAATTCCCTAAGGAATAGAACTACAAAAGCATGCAGCCCTTCTGTGTGTACTTGTGCGTGTGTGCGTGTGTGTGTGTGTGTGTGTGTGTGTGTGTGTGTGTGTTCCTCTGCTGTCTAGACCATTGCTTTATAGCACTTTTCAATTTTTTAGTATTTGGGATTTCATAGGTTAATAATCTTATGAAAGAAATTTGCATGACCCACAGATACAGTTTTTTCCTTTCAAATTATTTATAACGTAAGAGGCCTTTCCAACATTTTCCTATTCTCACGTGGCTTACAGTTCGGCTCTGCATTCTGTGAGATACTTTCATTTCAAAGACTGTGTTGTTTTAATGTCTCTGCAATGATGGGGAACAGTTTACTTGAGATGCACATTTACTTCTCAAGTAAAATCTCAGGTCTACGTAAGGATCTTTCTTTTGCTGTTAGCTTAGATGTTGGCCTTTCACTTTTCTTTTGCTTTCCTTTCGGTTACTTCTCATTCTAGGTAAAACTGGAAAAGCCGGAATCGATGGTGCAAACATGGTTATCTGGGAGGGTTATGAATATTTTTATTCATAGTTTTATACTAAAATGCCAGCTGTTTTAGTTCCTTTTTCTTGATAGTTACATTTTTTTGCAACCTTTTTTTTTTTAATTTTAGTTTTTCATGTTTAAGAGAGCGAACTTATGTTTATCAAATCCTTTAAATCATAGAAGTCTTTGACGTAAGACGTGGCAAT
Organism: Rattus norvegicus; assembly: GCF_021556685.1. Taxonomy (NCBI): domain Eukaryota; kingdom Metazoa; phylum Chordata; class Mammalia; order Rodentia; family Muridae; genus Rattus; species Rattus norvegicus. Next base: position 44,352,325 of record NC_141540.1, read on the forward strand.
GATCCACTGGATTATCTTTTAAATTTTGACAAATTATGTGACAGCTCCTGAATTGTTTTATAGTTTGTTCTCATTTTAATGAAGTCGGCCAAAATATTTCATACATTTTAATATGTAGATATTTTAATATGTAAACATTCATTCGTTGCTGAGAACACGAAATTTTCTTTTCCTTTACTTGTTTAAAAATCTTGTTATAAGTGTGTCTACATTTTGCCAAGTGATGGCCCTTTGTGTGTGGAGGGAGCTGTGTGTATGAGTATGTGTCTGTGTGGCTCTGCACATATGTGTGTGGGTGTGGAGGCCAGAGGTTGATGCTGGGTATTTTCCTCTGATGATTTTTATTGTTTCTTTTGAGACAGGGTCTCTCACTGAACCTGGATTTTGCTGGTCCAGAGAGATTGGCTGGCCAGACAGCTTCAGGGGCTCTATGTCTCTACGTACCCAGCACCTGGGGTTACAAATAAGTGCTACCAGGTGGGTGCTCAGGATCCGAACTCAGATCCTCATGCTCTCGTGGCAAAAGCATTTCTGACTGACCATCTCCCAAACTCAGCGGTGGCTTTATAATGAGATTTCGTTTATGTCTATCATGTACTTTTCCCATACTCACCTCCCTTTTCCCCTCTCCTCCTCACTAAAGCCCTCCCTTTGCTTTTCATGTCATATATACATAGATTATAAAGGCTGTGGTGTGTGTGTGTGTGTGTGTGTGTGTGTGTGTGTGTGTGTATGCCATATTGTGTCTGCATGGGTTTATGCCTAAATCTTCTATATCATTGCATAATCAGTTTTAGGCCTATATTATACTGTTTTGTTACTATAGTCTCTCTCTCTCTCTCTCTCTCTCTCTCTCTCTCTCTCTCTCTCTCTCTCTCTCGTATATTAAGCAAATTTCTTAAATCAGAAATCTTTGATGTAAGGCACAGCGATTTTTACCCCAATTTTACAACTTGTTCAATTTGTCTTTGGGAAATATAGTTATAATCGGTAAAAAAATTAAAAAGAAAGAAAAGAAAAATGAAAATCAAGAGGCTGAGAAGATAGCTCACTGGGTAAGAATACTTGCTGAACCAACAGCCAATATGAGAAATTAGTTTTATTCTCAGTACTCACATAAAAACTGGTCATGGCATATCTTAGGGTTTCATTGCTGTGAAGAGACACCATGACCAAGACAAGTATAATAAGGCAAACATTTAATGGAGCTGTCTTACAGTTTTAGAGGTTTACAGGTTCAGAGGTTCAGTCCATTATCATCAATGGCAGAAATCATGGCAGTAGGCAGGCAGACTTGTTCCTGGAGGAGCCAAGACTTCTACGTCTTGATCAAAAGGCAGACAGAAAGCTGTCTTCTGCAAGGAGCCAGGAGGAGGGGTCTCTTCTGTCTTTTGTGGAACTTGAGCATAGGACTTCAAAGCCCACCTCCACAGTGATATACTCCTTTTCACAAGGCAACACCTATTCCAACAAGACCATATCTCCTAATAATGCACATGAGGGCCCAGGAGTAGAATGTGGTAGTTTGAATATATTTGGCCCATGGGAAGTGGCACGATCGAGAGGTATGTTCTTGCGGGAATAGGTCTGACCTTGTTGGAAGGAGTGTGCCACTGTGGGTGTGGGCTTTGAATCTCAATTGCACTGCTGCTACTGTTCTTGGTGGTTACCCTGTGGTACTGACATCTCCAATACAATGGTGTCTTACGCAGCAGCTAAGCTTCACCAATAGCTTCTCGTAGGCCCTCTTCACCTTCTTTGCAGGACCCCTTCAGTCCTGGGCCATCAACTGCAACTGAAGCTGTACTTTCACCAAGAGCCTTTACTGGCTTCTCACAGTGCCAAGTCTCAGCTGCTCTTCATGACCCCTTCATGCCTTCATAGCCAGTACCACCTGGGTGACTCTAATATATTCTCAAGCCAGGTGCCAGCATGATGTCTATTTTTGAAACACAGCTTCTGTGTGCTCTCAGAAAGTACTTCCCAGAACACTTCACCCCAGTGATGTTAGTCTCTTCTTTATCACTACTAATTACTTGCTCCAGTTACTCAGTATCAATTGTCCCATTCTTGACTCTAAAGCCAGAGCCACATGACTAAAGCTGCCAAGTTCTGCTGCTTGCTGGGGCTGGAACATGGTCAACTTGTTCTATTACATCCTTCATTGCCTAAGCTTGGCTGTCCTGGAACTTGCTCTGTAAACTGATTTTAAACTCAGAGATCTTCATGCCTTTGTCTCCAGAGTGCTGAGATTAAAGATGTGTACCACCATGCCTGGACCTAATTTCTTTTCACTTGATCTTTATAATCATGGCCACTGTGTCTCAAGATCTTGATCACAGGTCTCTCCTCCATTTCTGGATTATAATTCATTCCAGATTGCAAGTCCAAATGAAAGCAATAATTGGGTCATAATAACAATATAACTCTCCATTGTTCAACTCCAAAAGCATAAACAATAAGGTTAGCTAGGTGAGATCTCATCCTGAGGTACCAGGTACATTTCAGTTCCTGGTGTCCCATTAATATTTCAACCATATATTTTGTATTTTTCTTTTCTAAGCTTGCTACACTTGAACAACATGCTCTTCAGGAGAGTAAACCAGAGGACAAAAATCTATGCCAGGCTATTTTGAGACTTCCTTTGTCAATGCAATTAATCTGAATCTCTTCATCTTAGCCCTGGGCAGACTCATCAGACAAGGGTAGCCACATTCTTCACCAAAATATCACAAGTACAATCTCTAGGCAACAAACCAAATTCTTCTCCTCTGAAGTCAGTTAACCAACCCCCCATAATTCAAATTAGCACTGTTTTCCATGCTTCTACTAGAATGGCCCAATAAGCCATTAAAGCATTTTAAGGCTTTCAAACGTCCCCAAATCCACATTTCTCCAAGCAAAAGCATAGGTCAGACCTATTACAGCAATACCTGAGTCCCTGGTATCAGTTTCTGTCTTAGTTATGATTTCATTGCTGGCAAAGAGAAACAATGACCAGAGCAAACATTTGAGGCTGGCCTATAGTTTCAGAGGTTCAGTTCATTATCATCATGGCAGGAAACATGGCAGCCTGCAGGCACACACAGTTCAGGAGAAGAAGCTGAGAATTCTACATCTTCATTCAGAGGCAGCCATTAGGTGACTATCTTCTGCAGCACCCAAGAGTACGGTCTCTCTTCTCTACTGGGTGAAGCTTAGACATAGGACCTTAAAGCCCATCCCCACAGTGACATACTATTTCCAACAAAGGTCACACCTATTCCAACAAGGGCACACCTCCCAGTAGTGTCACTTCTCAGGAGCCAACCATATTCAAACCACCACATAGCATGAGAGAAAATGTGACATTTGACTTTATTGTTCTTATTCATTTTGCTTAATGAACCTGCAGTTCCATTTTCTTGGAGATGGCATAATTTTGTTCTTCTTTAATACATAATATTAACAACAAAACTCTACTGTTTATACTGCATTTTCTTTTGTAATTCTTCTGTCGAGGGACACAGAGACTAGATACATGACTAGAGTGAATACTGCTGTGTAAACTTAGGCAGGCAAGGGTCTCTGCAATATCTTGTCTAAGAATCCTTTGAGTGCATTTATTCCCTGAGTGGCATAGTATAGGTACAACATATAGTAGTTCTTTTACAGTTTGAGTAACTACCGTACTGATTTTCATTGTAGTTTCTCTAGTTTAAATTCTTATCAGCAATGTACTGTGAGAGATCTCTGACATCATTCAAGCTGGTTTTTAAGAGGGCATTGTTTGGTATTATTAAGCATGAATTCATTAACCCTGACCATTCTGACAATTCTGTTAGAGGAGATATAGAATCTCAATTTAATTTAGATTTCCATTGCACTAAGAGTGATAATTTACTCTTTTTTCTATCTTTATTAACTTGGGTATTTCCTATTTACATTTCGATTGTTATTTCCTTTCCAGGTTTCCAGGCCAACATTCCCCTAACTCCTCCCCCTCCCCTTCTATATGGGTGTTTCCCTCCTCATCCTCCCCACATTACAGCCCTCTCCCCAACAATCCCGATCACTGGCGGTTCAGTCTTGGCAGGACCAAGGGCTTCCCCTTCCACTGATGCTCTTACTAGGCTATTCATTGCTACCTGTGAGGTTGGAGCCCAGGGTCAGTCCATGTATAGTCTTTAGGTAGTGGCTTAGTTCCTGGAAGCTCTGGTTGGTTGGCATTGTTGTTCATATGGGGTCTCAAGCCCCTTCAAGCTCTTTCAGTCCTTTCTAAGATTCTTTCAAGGGGGGTCCCGTTCTCAGTTCAGTGGTTTAATGATGGCATTTGCCTATGTATTTGCTGTATTCTGGCTGTGTCTCTCAGGAGAGATCTACATCTGGTTCCTGTCAGCCTGCACTTCTTTGCTTCATCCATCTTATCTAGTTTGGTGGCTGTATATGTATGGGCCACATGTGGGGCAGGCTCTGAATGGGTGTCCCTTCTGCCTCTGTTCTAAACTTTGCCTCCCTATTCCCTGCCAAGGGTATTCTTGTTCCCCTTTTAAAGAAGGAGTGAAGCATTTGCATTTTGGTCATCCTTCTTGAGTTTCATGTGTTCTGTACATCTAGGGTAATTCGAGCATTTGGGCTAATATCCACTTGTCAATGAGTGCATACCATGCATGTTTTTCTGTGATTGGGTTACCTCACTCACGATGATATTTTCCAGTTCCATCCATTTGCCTATGAATTTCATAAAGTCATTGTTTTTGATAGCTGAGTAGTATTGCATTGTATAGAAGTACCACATTTTCTGTATCCATTCCTCTGTTGAAGGGCATCTGGGTTCTTTCCAGCTTCTGGCTATTATAAATAAGGCTGCTATGAACATAGTGGAGCATGTGTCTTTGTTATATGTTGGGGCATCTTTTGAGTATATGCCCAAGAGAGGTATAGCTGGGTCCTCAGGTAGTTCAATGTCCAATTTTCTGAGGAACCTCCAGACTGATTTCCAGAATGGTTGTACCAGTCTGCAATCCCACCAACAATGGAGTGTGTTCCTCTTTCTCCACATCCTTGCCAGCATTTGCTGTCCCCTGAGTTTTTGATCTTAGTCATTCTCACTGGTGTGAGGTAAAATCTCAGGGTTGTTTTGATTCGCATTTCCCTTATGACTAAAGATAATTTACTCTTTTTCTACACCTTTTTATTTATTTACTTTGCTTTATAGCTCTGGCTAAAACTTCAAACATGATATTGGACAGGAATGGATAATGAACATTTTCTTTCTCCTTTGTGCTCAACTTCAGATTAAGTGCTTTCAGTGTTAAGAATAAGTTTGTCCTACACAGTATTAGACTTTTTAGATATGTTACTTCTATTCCTTGTTTCTTTAGGGCTTTAATGATGACCTTGGATTTTGGTGAAGATTCTTTATATCTGAGATGGTCCTGTGATTTCTGTCCTAAAGTCTATTTATGTGATGTTTACTTTTTATGAATATACTTATTTAAACATTTATGCAATATGTGTTGTCTTGTCAGAACATGTTGTTTAATTCAGTTTTCAAATATATTTGATAATTTTTACCATCTATTTTCCTCAGGAAAATTAGTTTTTACTTTCCTAACTTTCACTCCCTTCTCCCTTTCTCTGGGGTGTGTGTGTGTGTGTGTGTGTGTGTGTGTGTACATGTGTGTGTGTGTGCTTATATGGTTTTGATATCAGGATAATTTTGGTTTCAGAGAATGAGTTTGGTAGAATTCCTTCCCAGTCCCCTTACAGAATGACTGAGGAGTATTGCTGTTAGTTCATTCATCTTCAAATATGTTTGTCCAGACCCTTACTGAGTTGGTAGACTTTCTGCCTTGATTTCATTCATTGTTGTTAAGTTAGTTTTAGATTATTATATCCTATTGGTTTACTCTTTATAAGTCACATATCTATAAGTTATTAATTTCTTATGAAATTTTCTATTTATTGGAATATAGGTTTCTAAAGTATCCCTTAGTGATCTTTTAAAATTCATTAATATTGTTTTAATGGTACCATTTTCATCTTTAATGCTATTAATTTGGATCCTCCCCTTTCATTTGATTACTTTTGGCAAGGATATGTTGATTTATGTATCTTTTCAGAGACCCAGCTCTGTTACCCTGATTCTTTGTATGAAAGCTTTAGGATCCACTTCATTCATTACTCCTCTGAGCTTTATTAGTTCTTTTCGCTTACTAATTTTAGATTTACTTTTTACTTGTGTGTCTAAGACAAAGCAAATCATTGGTTTATTTGAGAGTTTTCTGAGTTTTTAACATAGGCACATAGTTGTAGACTTTTCTTTTTGAATAGCCTTTCATGTATTCTAAAGTTCCCCTTAGTTCATTCTCAGTTGATTATAAGAATTTTATATTTTTAATCCCTAATTGCTTCAACAATGCACTGATCCTCAGGAGGATATTGTTTTATTTCCACAGTTTTATATAGTTTCTATCATTTATTGTGTTATCAGACTAATGCTATTCCACTGTGGTCTAATAAGACACAGAATATAATTTTGATTCATTTGTATATATAAAGCTTTGACTTGTGGCCTGTAATGTTGTCTCTATTGGAGCAGACTGCTGGGCTGTTTAGTAGAGTGTGTGTTTCTTCAGTTGCTGGGTCGAATGAACTGTAGGTGTGTGTCAAGTCCACTTGCTCTGTGATACAGTTTAAAGTCCCACTGTTGTTGTTGATTGCTTGTTTGTTTTGTTTTACTCTGAATGACCTGTCCACTGGTGAGAATGGGCTATGGAAGTCAACCACAGTTTATTTTACCTTGCCTTATCTGTTCAACTTATGAAATTAGGTACTCCCAACCTTTGGTGCATGTGTGTGTTTATCATCTTTATCTTCTTGGAAGACCATACCTGTTATTGTGACCTTTTTATCTCTTTAAAATAATTTTGACTTGAAATCTGCTTTATTGGAAATAGGTATTAACAATAGGGCTTCATAAAAATATCTGTGTCACACTTCTATGTACTTGGTAGACAGCATTGCACCTTTGTTTTATGCTATGTGGGTCTTTGCCAATGAGTCTGCATTTTGCAAGTAATGAATGCCAGGGTTTGCAAAGTCGAAGCTTTTGCATTGCATTGGCAGCTGTTACTTAAATTCTAGTTGTAAGCACTCACTGGCTTCAAACTTACAACCTGAGCGAATAACTGGAGAGGCTTTGAACTAGATCCCCTTTATCCAACGGAGATGGGCTCTAAGCTCCATGCTCCCATAGCATTTCTTGAAGTTGTAGAATGCTCAAAGGCTTATATATACTGGTTTTCATATGCATGCATATTTTGAATTTCAGTTAAGCATAGAAAGAAATTAACAATAACTAGCAACTAATGATAATGTAGGGCAACTATAATAGAAAGCTATGATAAAATGTATGAGCTCAAGAACTGTTTGTTTCTGGATTTTGCCTCATAACACTTAGACCATATTGATATTTCAGGTCTCTGAAATCATGAAAAATGACCTATGGGTGGCAGGGAAAACTACATTTCTATTTTTTCCTCAGCTCTGTTGCACAGGATTTTAGAGATCAAATTCTGGGTTTCTCAAAACATAAACTCTATAATGGTGACCCATTTTTTAAAAAAAAAATCTCTTATTAAAGAACATATTACTGACTCTGTTGGTCAGGTGGGGAAAGTCCTGAACTATGCTGAAGCACCCTTGTCCTTCATCAAATATGGAAATGCAATGGAACAAGGTCCAGTGGAATCCATTCACCATGTACTCAGAGACAGTGGAGCTTATCAGGTAAGCTCTGCTTCCAGCAGTGGGGTGTGTGGGGGAAGCAGAAAGGCAGCATACATATGGAAATACTAAGAAAAGACTGTCAGCCTGCACTTTAGCCACTGGAAGCCAGTGTTCCTTCCCCAAAATAAGAATGGGGAAGGGCTTACAATTTTCATGAAACTTGCCTCCCTGTATCCTATGTGAGACAGAGCACCCCCTGCGTAAAGCCTCCCTGACTGTCCAAGTAAGAGTTATGTCAGAGTGCCAGCACATGTTCCCGTGCCCTTCAGCTAGAAAGCAATAGGCATTAAAGTCATTTCATCTCTAAGCTGCTTGAAAATAAAAGGTCAATACGGATAAAAGTGAAGATGTAAGTCTGTGGTAGACCAGATGCCTGTCTGCATAAGCCACTGGCTTCAGTCCTCATCACTCAAATGAATAAATGTATTTGTTCATTCTCCTGTTCAAAGTGGTAAGAGGAATTAACAGTAGCAACCTCATTCTGAAATGTGTAGTAGACCTAAGTAGGCATTTCTGGGAAGAAAACATAAAAATGGACAATCAGTGCATCACTAAGCAATGGAGAATGAAAACCACAGGCAGACATAGTATGTAGTTTGTACTTATTAAATATTTGGGGCTAGGCTAAGTAACCAAGCCACAGGGCCTACAGTGAACCTCAATGTTGTGTCCTACTTAAAGACATCTGGGTTGTAAAATGAACAAATAAATCATAGCTACAACAAAGGCCATCAGACATACACAGGATGCAGCTGTACCACATGCTGCAGCCCCTTGCCCAGACAGAGAGCACAGTTCAGAGTAAGTGCCATCCCGAGAAAATGGAGAAGGGAGGTTTTCTCACCTGCAGGATGACCACAGTTAATGATAAGGTCTGTATCTTTGTGTGTGCTGTCATTAGATCCCCAGAATGAGAGAGAAAGAGAATGGGCAGAAAGAATATTTAAAGACACAACAGCTAGAAATCACTAGTCAAAAGACAGGTTCAGAAAGCTAACAACAACAAAAATGAAAAACAAAAAAAATGTACAATAAAAAAAATAGTAATCCATTCTAAGACACATCATAGCCACATATAACAGCAAAAACAAGAATCCTGAGAGCAACCAGAAAGAAAAGGCATGTGGTCCGTATTGAGACCACTTCCAAGGACAGAAGCAGTCTCCTCTCATCTGGGGCAGAGGGACTGTGCTGGTTTTCAAGTACAAAACGAAACCATCCAGTGTTAGAGCTGGAGTCGGGCTAAGGAAAACAGAAGCATTTGTCCACAAGTAAAGAGGGAGAAAACATCCCTTGTTTCCCTCTCGGGTTCTCAGAACATAAGGGAAGGTTGAAAGGGAGAATCAACAAAACATTTTACTTGAAAGATGCCATAATCCAACCTAATCATTTATAAACTAATGAAAACCATCAGCTGGGCTGTATCTCTTTGTGGGAGAGTTGAGACGATTAACATAGGGCTATTAACAAGTCATATTTCCTTATGCCTGTAAGGGTGTTCTCAAGATTCTTAGCATCATAATTCTATTAAGCATCATAATTCTATTAATCCAGGAAGGTGGAAGGCAGCCTTTGTGGTTAGGAAACAGTATTCCATTACTAACTTTTGTACTTCCTTGCCAGAGTGACTTGGCTGTAGAGTTTCGCTCTAAATTTGCTTATCCTTTATGAAGGTCCCTTTCTCAGGTACCATGGCATAGCCAGCACCATGATGATCCCGTCCTCATCTTCCACATAGCTTGCATCTCTCTAAAACTTTGTCTCTGTTCTGCTTGCTTTGGGAGAGTTTTCTTTTTACTTGGTCCTACTTATTATTTTTTATTTGCTTTTGGTTTTGGTTAAGTTCTCAGCAAAATCATCCCTAGCCTTCATTTTTGCTGTGTGCCAATGCTTGCAATATTTTAGCCATTCATGGATCCTGGGTGAAAGTTTAGACAATGATTGGAATAAAAACGTCATAACCAGTATGCATGTATTAGTGTAAAATCTAAGCAACTTCATCAAAATCATAAACACAACATCCCCACAACAGACAAGGATTTATATACTGGATTTCCAGGTATGCAACAGCCACTCCAAAGAGTTTAGTTCCTATATGCTAGCATTCATTGGCTAGGTACAAAGGACTTATTCATCCACAGAGAAAACATGGCTTGACAGTGAGAAAGACGGTCTTCTAGGTTATCTCCAGAAAGTATTTTTTATCAAGTTTTTCATATGAAGAAACTCAATAGAGAATAAATGAATTGCTAGTATCTAGCTAGAGGTAGTTAGTCAATAAGTGTCTTTGTCCAATGTCCTGCCTCTCTTTCTGTGTCCTGTCTGCCATGGTGTGAAAACCTTGCGTTTATTACATGCTCCTACATCATGACGTTCTGGACCTCTGTAGACAGAGAAACATAAATCAAGTGACCACAGAATAAATCCTCTGAAATGTGAGCTAAGATAAATTCTTCCTCCATTTGGTTTCTGTCTGTTATTTTGTCACAGTGACACAGAGGTAACCAATATGGTACTCTTGATGGTGTCACCCATTTACTTGAAAAAATCTTGCCTGTTTACAAATCTAGATAATTCACATGAGTGCATCATATGCACCCCAAGGAGAACAATGTTTACTTTTCATCATCCCTAGCATCTATTTTTTGCTGTGTGCCAATGCTTGTAATATTTTAATCCATTCATGGATCCAGGGTAAAAGTTCAGACAATGATTGAAATTCTTGTTTGGGAAGATACTAAGATGACTAAGAAAGTGTTTAGTCCAAAAATTACATTGCTACCTTTTTCTCTTAAATTATAAGGAATCCAGAGTTTTGCTGCATCTTTACCCAGAACTTACACTGTTGCTTTAATGAATATCCCAGAGTAAATAACTTGCAGAAGAAACCTGTGTGATTTTCCAAATATGAAATAATTTTCATAATCATCTTTTTCCCATAACTTCTGAAGAGGTCAGTCATCATTACCATGAGCTGTACCTTAGCTGTTAATATGAGACAGAAATGTGAAGAAATAAAATTTAATGTAGACTTTCTGTGAGAAAATTTCAGGAGCTTGAGTATTTTGTATATATTATATATTTATGTAAAAGCACACACACACACACACACACACACACACAAAATGGTTAATGATAACTGTCACCCAAAGGTTCTATCCAAGATTAAGCAATCTTGAATAATTATTATTGATTTCTTATTTTTTCTTTTACTTTAAATCCTTTGTTCAGTGGGTAATACTTTTTTCTCTAGAAGAAGCCAGGATCCTTAGTAATTAGTCAGTCAGCAGCTGATATTCTAATAACCTTGGTCTGTAGGCTTATAAAGTCAGTTGGAAGGCTCCTGAAAGGGATTTTCCATTCTAAAGCCCATGCACATTTATTTTTATTGTTACTTTAAAGTTTCACATGTTTGAAGTCTAGCCAGTCAATTCTGCTTCTTAGGTGTCTTTCATAAGTGAAACGAATGTGTAGGAACATTTCTGAGATAGCATAACATTATTTGGGTTTTACTTTAATGGTTGCTATATCATGCTGTTTTTTTTTAATGACACAATTTATTTGAAGTTTCTGCTAATAAACAAATTTTATACAGATAAATGTAGGTCGAGAGTCTTTGATCATCCCAGTCTTCCTTTTTATCTCTGTGTTGATTTTCTTTTCTTATTATTTCATGAATTGCTGTTCCCAAGGGCAAGATGGAAAGCTGTATATGTTTGAGTTGATTTCTCGTGCTCAGTGATTAAACTCTACTTATATAGAGATCTTCAACCCATTTCCAAGTTGAAATTTTCAGTCACAAAACAGCTGTGTATGCCAAAGAAGTTTTATATGGTAAAAATTCTCAAAAGCTAAAGAAGATAGGATTCTTCAATAATGATTCTACTAGTTTCTTTAGTAAATTTCCTAAGTTGTACACTAATGTCTTCAGGTAAAACCTAATACACCACTGAAGCATTAATGTTTTGTGCTTTTGGGGAGGTGTCCTTTTAAATCTTGAATTCCTTCTGGAAAAGACAAAGAAGGGAGGATTTGAAACGTTTTCATAATTAAGACTTAGATATTGCATATAATTAGATAGGATTAAAGAAAAAACAATTATTGTGTTTTAGCTGTATTATTTATATCTTCCATGTTTCAGGATAAAAATTATATTCAGGATCTATAACTATTGCACTACCGATATTTATTGTAATCCATATGTTTCTATTAATATTTTCAAAGATTTGCAATCATGACCTTATAAAAGAGTATCTTTTGAAAGCATCTGACTTCACAATGAAAATGCATAATCAAGTATTTGAATGGGAAGATTTCTGAAGTTTGTCTGACACTGAAAATCTACCCTAGATGTCACACATGTATCCAATTCATTCTCACTTCCTCTATTCTCTTACACATTGTCTCAAAATAAACATGAACCAACTTCCTCTGTCTTAACACCAGCAGGACAACTAATCCCAAGATACGTTTTGTGACATCTACCCAATTCACCTGGTTTCCAGGGAAACTAAAGACATCATGAACCTTAACAGAAGTGTGAGGAAGCCTGTCGCTACTTTTGAGATTGCTTTGCAAACAATTATCTAAACCATAAATATGCACTGGCAATAGTCATCTTAGCAGTTGAGTGGTGTAAAAGTGAGAAGGTCATATGGATGAGGTCATGTCTGTTTTGTAAACCACTGCAGAAGTGCTCCGGATACAAGCAGCCAGGCAGAAAATAACTGCTTATTAAGTGAATGATTGGAATATCCATCTGTAAGAGGAGATTTAAACAAATGAGAATATACTCTGCGATCAGAAATTGATTTCTCAGAAAATGGATTCTTTAGCGTGATGACGGAATATGAACTGATTCTTTGTTTTAAGAAGGGCAATATGTCTTCATGTATCAAAAATTTATGAGTGCATTTGTAGTATAGTGGTGAGCAAAGTCACTGAAAATTTTCTTTAAATGGATACACCTATTGCCATAACAGTTTTATTTCTGTGAGTTTATCCTAGTAAAACAATTGCAAGACAAGTAATTATTTAGTTACATAAGCCTATATGACAGGGTTTTCAAATCAGCCAAAATTTGGGGATCTGAGATCTTTCTTTTCTGAGTTTTCAGCCATGCATGTACTCTGTTAATTATGAATGATTAAAATTTAAAGACACATAAAAAGAAAAGCAGGTTTGTAACAACATAATTTAACTGAAAAACTCTGATTATCAATACAGTGAAGTGTCTGTTATTATTGTTTCTGAACAATTTTTGCAACTGGCTCTAGCTATGTACTCAGACTCACTCGGAACTTCCCATCCTTATACTTCTGCTTCCTAAGTGTTATGATCACAGCTATGCTTTTGATCACTTTTGGGGCAATTATTTATGAGTGTTAAAATACTTAAATAACCCCATTGAAAGCTTTCAGAAGGGTTTTTGGAAAACTGTTCAGTTTAGTCTTTCTTTTCAGCGCCATACTACTACCCTTTTCTGTTTATTTGTTTGTTACTTTGCTTGTTGTTATTCTCAACAAATTATTTTTATCTAGTAACCTTACCAATAATCAATAGTAAAATAGTGAACCCTTCAGCTACTACTGTTGGATTGATCACTGCTCCCTTCATCACACTCTGTGTCTTGCCACTTGTGGTAACATGCATATTTAATAATTATGAAATTATAACTTATGCTACTACAATCGCCTTATATCTCAAATGGTTTAGATCATTGGTATCCTAGAATTTAATGTAATTCATTTACATGAGCCATATGCATGGACTGTGCCTTACATATCCTACGTGGCTCCAAGGATTGACCTGTAATGGTTGTTGAGGGAATGGAGAAAGGACAAACACAGAAATCTGGAATTTGGTGGGCTGGCTTCCTATATGGAGAAGCCACAGGGTTCTGGAAGTTCATGTTTATTACATATACAGTTGAACTGGGAGGCTGGGTTAGTGTTTACAGCTGAAGAAGAAGGTGGTGTTATATACAGATAAACAAAGAGGCAGATTTAGCTAACCCTGGTAGAAGCAGTCTCTCTGAGGGAACAGCATTGGACTGTAAACAACTCGGGGCTGAGGAGAAGCCTGCAGTGGACAATGCTTGTATACACTGTCAACACTCTCACTGATCTGAGGAAGACTCTCTCACCCCTCTGAGCTTCACCCAGAGAAGGCTTTGCCACCTCCATGGGGCTAAGGTTGGTCCTTGATATGACAATGCTCATGTCAACAATGTCCGTTTACTCGGGACTTTATCCATTCCCTATAGGATTATTTTCAAAACCACTCTATCTGTGGTTTTTGGTTAGCATTTTTAATTCATTTATAATGGATGTAACTATTGAAATAGTGGCATTTATGCCTGCCATGTTCCTATATGTTTTGTATGTCATGCTGATGTCTTTTTTCTTCCCCTCCATCTCCTCCTCTAATTAGGTACATGCCATCCAGTTCACAGTTGTTGGTTATGTTTTAAACTGTACGTGTTTAATGCTTTGTTCATTTTACAACATAATAGGTTTCATTATTCCATTTTCACTCATATGTGCCATGCTTTCATCATTCCTCGCCCCCATACGCTCTCCTGCCCCACTTCTTTGTTCTGTATCATCAAGTTTCATCATACTCAGTACAAAGTATTTGGATCAAATTTACCCCCACACTCTCCTCTTCAACTTTCTGGTAGCTCCCACCACTTTTTTTCCTGCCAACTTCATGTTGTTTTTCTCTTTCATCCACTGGATCCATTTGGTGCTGCCAAGATCTGCATGGGTGTAGGGCAATCCATTGGAACATGGGCAGTCTAGCAGGGGTCCATTTGGTGAAGAAAACTGGTTCTCCCTTTGCCAGGAGATAAACACTCCTGAACTAGGGTGGGGCTTTTTGATCTCTTCCTTTATCCATATTGGAGTTTTGCCTGACTTACTCTTGAGCACACTGTCACAACTGCTGTGGGTATGTATGTATACTGTCCCTTCATCTTGAGAAAAAAATATCTGTGATGCGGCAGTTGTCCACAATGTCTTGGTTTTACTATTTTCCCACCCACTCTTCAGTGATGAATCCCACCCAATCTTTGGGGTAAGAGATAGAACATAATTATCGCGTTTAGCATGGAGTTTTCCACACTTACTCTCTGCTATGGGACCAGTTAATTGTAAATCTCGATTCATTGCCATCTGCTTGGAACTCTGGATCTCCACAGACACGTCAGAGCTTTCAAAACCCTGTGGGATCATTTCGATCCTCAGAATTGTCGCGTCAGCCGGCCTAATGCTAATGATCACAAATAGTCGTTTGCTTTTGACAAACTTGAAAATTGGGTCTGTCCGATGAGCATAATTCCATCCAAGTCATGATAAAGGGCAGCGAAACTCTATGTAGAGTGGACCTGGTCTTCCCCTGGCTTCACAGTGACAGTGCTCTGGGGCATCAAACTATGTGATATGCTCCATATAAGTCAGTAATTTTCAGTGACTCCAAGGCTTCCAGCCACCATAGTTGCTAGGCTATGCAGTAGTAAACGGGTGTGAGTAGTTTCCTACCATTGGTCTCCCTTTCACTATGAAAATGGTAGATTTCCTTAAACATTTCCTGCCTCGTTCTATAACTTTGGAAATTTCCAGTGTCTTGACATAGATAATTTAGATAATTTTGCTAGTATTTTCATTGTTTTTAGTCGAGAAGATTTAGCAACATCTGTTTGCTATTAGGAAAGTTTCTTTCAAACGATTAGGGTTTTTTTTTAATTTTTTTAAAATTTTGTTTGGCTTTGCTTTGTTTTTTTTGTTTTTTTTTGTTTTCACTTTTCTTGGAAGTGAATGTTTACAAAACTAATCTTAATTTTTATCATCCTATGTTTATATCACATGCCTTCCCTAGTCAAAATGGATATGCCAAAAATTTCTAATGTAGTAAATTATTTTTGTTTTCATTTACTTAGCAGTCTTTGAACCTCCACAGTATATATGATACTTAACTTTTTGTGGAGTAGACAAAAAACTTTAGCTGCCTCAAGCTCAGGAACCTTATAATTCAACACACTACAGCCTTACAGATGAACACAATACAGACACAAAATGATAGATATAGGTAAAGATTTAAAAGAGTAAGCAATAGTCCATGTGCAGACATTATAGGATGTTTTGTGACATTGTTGCAGAAAAGTTAATGTACTCATGGATAATTATATCACTCCAGTATAATTTTCAAATGGGCATTTATTTACATATCACCTAGTACCAAATGTGTGAATACAAGGTGCTTTGAGCATTGACTCAGATTACAAGGAAGACCTGTTGAAGTAGGTCTTCATTGCTATTAAAATCTTATCTAAGTGACATTCTACTCAATCCAGGAATGTCATCCATCATTATCATAAGCGATCACTTTTTTTAAATTAACAAAATCATCTCATATTTACTGGTTCCAATTATTATAAACCATTGGGTGCCACTATCAGACCTTCTGTCAAGAAATGTATACCATGTAGTTGGAGAAAATTAAAGACGGGGCTAGGGATATGACCTAGTGGGTAAAAGTATTTGAAGAACGATTTATGCACTCATTCTAGGATCCCTGTGGAAGCTGGATGCAGTAATTAAGTGTTTATAATTCCAGACACCTGTCTCCCAAAGGGACAGAGGGTAGAGACAAAGAGCTGATGGATGCTTCTAGGCCAGAAGTGGGGAAGAGTTGGGCAAGTCGGAAAGGCAGGGAGAAACACTAGGATGTTTGCTCTGGCTTTCACACCAGCACCATGCAGGCATCTGACTGTACACAAGAACATGCACCCACATCCATGTGCTCACCTATATTATACACCATGTGTACAGACACATGGAAACTAAAGGTCGAGGATCATACACTAGCGAATAAATACTGCAGATTTTTCGCGATAAGAAAGCGTTAACTTTTATTTCATCTGTGAACAAGATGATCGTGCCCATATTTGGTGCACGAGAAGATGTTGAATGAACAAATGGGGCCTCTGTGGAAGCCCAAGGAGAACTAACATCTTCCAAATAAATGTCTAGGCAAAAATAAACAATCAAGGAGCAGATCTGTTTAAGTCCACTGCAGGCTCTAAAAATAGTTCTACATGAAAATAGAGTCAAGTGTTTTTCAAACCACCTTGGCCATAAGGAGTGCTAGTGCAGTGAGGTGTAAGCCCTAGGAATTCAAAGAGTTGGATAAAGCGACTCAATGTCTGTTATAAACACAGGTTGCTAAAGGGAGAGGCATTAGTAATAATGACATGCACAGTGGGAACCCCTGCACACGGTACCATAAATCTGACCAACTAATGTCAGCCAGACACAAAACAGAAGCAGAAACAAAGGACTTAAAAAAAAATACTTGCTGAAAAAGGGTCAGTGGGGAACTGTGAATACTTCGAAGGAATAGTAATCGTCAGGGCCAGACAGTCTTTCTACGTGACCAGGACATTGCACTTTGAAAGTACTCAAATAAAAATGAAATAGTAGATGTTAAAATGCATTTCGGGTGTTTACTGGAAGGTGGTTGATGTTAATCCTTTTAAATCTCTGTTCAGTATTAAAGCTTAGAGAAACCCTTCATGTGGCGGCAAGGAGTCATTTTTCAAAGGGGGTGTAATGGAAGGATAATCCTAATATTTGTTGCTTGATTTTGAGTCTCCATTCAGCCCACGTGAAATTGGGACTTACTTCAGCAGGTTGATTATGAAACATTAATTCTCAAATTTTAGCCTAGGCATACATAAACACAATTCCTAATTACCCATCACGTGGGGTCGGAGAGCAGGAATGTGAAGGATGGCTCAACTCCAATTATAATGTTGCCATTTCCTTGTAGATCTGGTGCTTTCTGGGTATGTCTTGAGCTTCCAAGTTTTGTTCTCTCTTTTTTTCTTTCTTTCTTTTACCTTTTCTTTCTTTCTTTCTCTCTCTTTCTCTCTTTTTCTTTTTTCTTTACCTCTTTCTTTCTTTCCCTTTCTTTCTTTCTTTCTTTCTTTCTTTCCCTCTTCCTTCCTTCCTTCCTTTCTTTCTTTCTTTCTTTCTTTCTTTCTTTCTTTCTTTCTTTCTACCTTTCTTCCTTTCTTTCCCTCTTTCTTTCTTTCTTTTTTCCTTCCTTCCTTTCTTTCTTTCCTTCCAAAAACATTATATATTAAGCAGACTAAATCTAGGCCCCACAGCAAAGATCACCACTTGTACCTTGATTTCTGTAGTCTCTTCTGGTGACACTTTGTAAACTATAATATGGCACAGCACTCTCTCCATTTAATGATTTACAACAGTACTTGAGTTTAGAGTCATGGATGCTACTGCAAATGCAGTTTCCCAACATGAAACATAGGTTGTGGTCAATTTTATGCATTGACAAGATTAGGCTATGTTACCCAACTTCTTCTTTTCATACCACTCTTGGTGTGAACATGTTTTTACTTTGAGGTTTGAGTAACACTTAAATGAATACACTTTCAGTAAAGGAGATTGTCCTTTGTAATATGTGTAGGCATCAGGAACTCTTTTAAATGCTGTGAAAGAAAAGCCTAAGATCAAGGAAGAAGGAAAGCTGTGTCTAGGCTGTTCTTGGACAGAAAAATACAGTGGCTGCTCTGTTCTCTTTCTCACTCTGGAGATTTTGACTTCCAAGTCCATCATCTCAGTCAGTTCTTTAAAATAAACCTGTCTGTGTCTCATCTCTGTTGGTGTATGTATGTGCTTATCCAATAAGATAAAGTCTCTCTCTCTCTCTCTCTCTCTCTCTCTCTGTGTGTGTGTGTGTGTGTGTGTGTGTGTGTGTGTATGTGTGTGTGCGCAATCCAAGTGCATCAGAGCATGTAGGATCTGCCTTTATGGAGAATATAGATGATATAGAATAGAAAGTAATTGCCTACCTTGTCTGAAGTGCTTTGTTAAAAGTTTTTGCTTTTGTGAAGTCTTGGCATACACACTATCTCTAAACTCTTTGATCTTCCCTGTGAATGTAGACAATGAAATCAATAAAATTAAATTCACCTCAACTAAATTCTTTGTTGAAAGTCTATTGTGCTTAGTGCTAGAGATGAGAAAGAGAGAGAGAGAGAGAATAACTCCGCCTAAAACAAGTCGATGTTCAGTGAAGACAAGCCATATAAACATATCCAGTAGAATATACATGCACACATATATACATATACACATATACATACATATACACACATGCACACACATACACATGTATATATACATGTACATATACAGACATACACATACACACATGTGAACACATACACACTTACTCGTGCACTCATTCACATACATACATATGCATATACCCACAACCATAAAACATTCCTATTTAAGATAATGGAAAAATATACTTTAGTTCAAACTTCTGCCTTAAAATACATAGAATATAATAAAAATTAATAACAAGTTAAAAATAGTCAGTAATACCAAGAATATGTTATTGTTCTCACCCCTGCCCTATGAAGTACTTGAAGAAGAGAACATGCTTGGTTACAAATAAACCATCATGTTTTGAACATTGAATCACAAAAGTCACTTCACATCAAAACTAAAGTTGTCAAACTTCAACGGCTACTTACAATAATTATATTATTAGAGTGGCCTGTTAGACATATTTGACAGCTTAGTGATTGTGAAAAGAGACACTGGAAAAAGATAATGATTCTGTTCAGGCCATTTCTAATGCTGATCTGGCTACTCCATTTAATCGCATAACCCATTGGAAAGGGCAATGAGAAAGTAAAAATGATGAATAATGTCAGGGCACTCTGCTAACTATGTAAGGGGACTTCTGCTTACAACATTAAGGAAATAACATCTTTGATACAAGTAGTAGTTGAAGTAAATTTCAAAACTGTTCAGTAGGGTCTGGTGAGAGATGGGTCAGAGGGCAAGAATACTTATTGCTCATACAAAGGACTAGGGTTTGGTTTACAGAACCCACATAATGTGCCAGACGACCATCTGGAATTCCAGTTCCAGGGGACCCAGAACCTTCTTCTGGTTTCTATAAGCATCTGCACACACATAGTACGCACACATACATTCAGGCAGACACATGACACATTAAGTAACTAAATAAATGAATAAATAAACAGGTGAATGAATGAATATTCTTTAAAATCTATTTGATAGACTGGTCCAATACCATTCATGGTTTAATTACATTCAAATGGACCATGGTACGAGAATGAGACCAGAAAAGAGGTGCAGAGAGAAGCAGACAAACAAAAGAAAAGAGAAAAAAAAGTCTTACTGGACAGAAGATGACTGGAACTGGAGAAAAAGTACCCAAAGACAGTAGTACATGATGAAAAATACCTACAAGATGAATAAAACCATATATTTTAACATTATAATTATTAATGTTGAAAGAAAGAGGGAAAAGGTTCAAAGGCTATAACACCCTTCCTCAAGAAAGGTAATGTGAAGACCAGGGGGAAAAGGGCAAATTATTATTACTTTTTTATTGAAAATAGATTATTTTCTCATATAGTGTATTCTATTTACAGTTTCCTTCCCTTTACTCTTAATTTTTCCCCACCTCTACTTCCTTATAGGTCCACTCCTTTCTTTTACTAGAAAACCTAGGATTCTAGAAGGTAACAATCGAACATGACAAAATAAAACAATAAAATAAAACAAAACCAGTCACATCCAGACTGGATCAGGCAACCCAACAGAAGGAAAAGAGCTCCAAGAGCAGGCACCAGAACCAGACACCCACTTGTTTGAGAGAGATATGGATATAGATAATGATGTAGATATAGATATGGATAGATTCTGTGGTGGTGTCAATATGCCTGGCTCAGGGAGTGGTACTATTAGGAAGTGTGTTGTTAGAGTACGTGCAGCCTTGGTAGATGAAGTGTGTCACTGTCGGGGTAGATAATGAGACCCTTCTTCTAACTACTTGGGAGCCAGTTTCTCCTAGTGGCCTTCTCAGCTCCTTCTCAAGTACCATGCCTGCCTGGACATGGCCATGCTCCCTTTTGATGATAATGGACTAACCCTCTGAATCTGCAGACCAGCCCTGATGAAATGTTGTCCTTATAACAGTTGCTTTGGTCATTGTGTCTGTTCACAGCAATGGAAACCCTAACTAAGACAGACAGACAGACGCACGCACACACGCGCGCTCGCGCACACACTGACGCCTCATTGCATCAGTCTCTGAGTTCTTAGGCCCTTATTCTTCTGTTGGCCTCCATCCACTCACTCTTTCACTCTTTTTGCTTCCTCTTCTGCTGGGTCCCCTGAGCTTTGAGGTGAGGGCTTTAATAGAAATGTTCCAAAGACTCCTTCTCTATCTGCATTTCTGGCTTTGGGTTTCTGTAACTGTTCCTGTCTGCTGTAGGAGAAAGCTTCTAATATGGTGACTGAGTAAGAACTGGATTGGAATGCAGCAGAAAATCATTAATAGTCATTTTATTGGTACTTAAAAAAACAGTGTTGGGTTCTATGCTGTGTCTCTAGACTATCTGGTCTCTGGTTCTTGGACACCCTACCAGTGTCTGGTAGGGGTTCCATTGAATGGAGTTGACCTTAAGTCAAATCAGATATCTGTTGGCTACACCAAAGGTCAAAGGTTTTGTGCCTGGCTTACCATTTTTCTATTGGTAGCCTGCAGAGTACTTCCTGCAACAGACATTAGGACATAGGGATGGAGGCTCCATGCAGGTACCAGTTCGACTTCTCCCTATTCATTAAATCTTGGGGGGGTTGTTCTCAGCAATGGGTCCTGCTGTCAGTGTTCAAAGAGAAGCCCCTTGTTTTTGGTATCATCTGGAGAGTTTAGGCATTCCAATGGATTCCCTAAGCCAACAACTCAAGTGAATGCAACTCCGTGCCAGTATTGAAAGTTTCATTTGGTGACAAGAGATGGCCTGTTGGGATTCTGTCTAACTTATTATTAGGAGACCTCATTAAGAATGAATTCATATATTTTATGAAGTTTTCACTGCAAGAGGTTTTTATTCCATCCCTCAAATACCCATCAATTCCACACATGTCTCTCAGGATTCTCTCCCTCCGCGCTAGCTCCCTTCCCCCTTCCCCTCCCCACCTGATTCTCTCATTCCTATACCCCAGACACTCTCAGTCCACCCATACAATCTATTCTATTTACCCTCCCATGGAGATCCACGTGTGCTGCCTAGTTCCTTTCTCTACACATAAGATCTCTGGTCTATGGATTGTCGATTGTGATTTATTCAGTAAGTAATATCCACATATAAATGAATACATACCATATTTGTATGTATTCCGTATGGATATGGAAAGACGGTATCTATGTTTCTGGATCTGGGATAGCTCACTCATGATGATACTTTTCTAGTTTCATTCTTTTGCTTTTAACTTTCACGATGTCATTTTTTAACAGCCAAGTAATATTCCATTGTGTAAATGTAGCACATTCTTTTTTCATTCATTCTTCCGTTGAGCAACAGCAAAGTTTCCAGTTTCTGGCTATTATGAATGGAACAGCAAAAATATGGCTGTACAATTGTCTTTATGATAGAAAGAAGCATGTTTTGGTCATATGCCCAAGAGTAGTATAGCTGGATCTTAAGGTACATCGATTCACAATTGTCTGAGGAAACACCATCCGGATTTGACAGTAGCTATACAAGTTTGCACTCCCACCAGTAATTGAGGAGTTTTCCCATATTCTAAGCTTTTTGCCAGTATGAATTATCGGTTGGGCTATTGATTCTAACCATTCTGACAGATGTAGGATGGAATCTCAAAGTAGTTTTGATTTGTATTTACCTGATGGGTAAGTATGTCAAACATTTCTTTAAGTGTTTCTCAGCCATTTAAGTTTACTGTATTGATAATTCTTTCAGAATTTGTGTTGTAATATTTTTGTAGGTTTTTTTGATACCTTGTTTCTTGAGTTCTTTATATATTTTGGATATCACTCCTGTATTGAATGTTTTGGTGAAGTTGGTAAAAAGTCTTTTCCTGTTCTGTAGGCTGTTGTTTTCTCTTATTGATGGTATTCTTTGACTTATAGAAGCGTTTCAATATTATGACATCCCATTTATTAATTACTTATCTTAGCGCCTGTGCTATCAGTGTCCAGGCCAGGAAGTTGTCTCCTGTGCCAGTGTATTCAAAGCTATTCCCAACTTTTGGCTATCATGTTTTATGTGTCTGGTTTTATGTTGATGTCTTTGATACATTTAAAGTTGAGCTTTGTGCGGTGTGATAGGTATCGATCTATTTGTATTCTTCAGCGTGCAGACATCGATCCAGTTTGACCAGTACCATTTGAAGATGCTGTCTTTTTTTTTTAATGTGTGTTTATGGTTTCTTTATAAAAAAATCAAGTGCCATTAGGTGTGTGGATTTACATCTGGGTCTTCAACTTAATTTTATTAATCTATTGATCAACATGACTTTTTTATGCCAATATCCTTTGGTTTTTATTACTATAACTCTATGGTACAATTTGAAATTGGGAACAATGGAATATCCAGAAGTTCTTTTATTGTTGAGGATTGTTTTAGCTACCCTGGGTGTGCTTTTTCTGTATAAATTATCCTTTTGATATTTGTGAAGAATTGCATTGTAATTTTTTTTTTTTTTTTTTTTACTAAATCTTTTTTTTTTTTTTTTTTTTTTTATTAACTTGAGTATTTCTTATATACATTTCGAGTGTTATTCCCTTTCCCGGTTTCCGGGCAAACATCCCCCTCCCCCCTCCCCTTCCTTATGGGTGTTCCCCTCCCAACCCTCCCACCATTGCCGCCCTCCCCCCATAGACTAGTTCACTGGGGGTTCAGTCTTAGCAGGACCCAGGGCTTCCCCTTCCACTGGTGCTCTTACTAGGATATTCATTGCTACCTATGGGGTCAGAGTCCAGGGTCAGTCCATGTATAGTCTTTAGGTAGTGGCTTAGTCCCTGGAAGCTCTGGTTGCTTGGCATTGTTGTACTTTTGGGGTCTCGAGCCCCTTCAAGCTCTTCCAGTTCTTTCTCTGATTCCTTCAATAGGGGACCTATTCTCAGTTCAGTGGTTTGCTGCTGGCATTCGCCTCTGTATTTGCTGTATTCTGGCTGTGTCTCTCAGGAGCGATCTACATCCGGCTCCTGTCGGTCTGCACTTCTTTGCTTCATCCATCTAGTCCAATTGGGTGGCTGTATATGTATGGGCCAAATGTGGGACAGGCTCTGAATGGGTGTTCCTTCAGTCTCTGTTTTAATCTTTGCCTCTCCCTTCCCTGCCAAGGGTATTCTTTTTCCTCATTTAAAGAAGGAGTGAAGCATTCACATTTTGATCATCCGTCTTGAGTTTCGTTTGTTCTAGGGATCTAGGGTAATTCAAGCATTTGGGCTAATAGCCACTTATCAATGAGTGCATACCATGTATGTCTTTCTGTGATTGGGTTAGTTCACTCAGGATGATATTTTCCAGTTCCAACCATTTGCCTACAAATTTCATAAACTCGTTGTTTTTGATAGCTGAGTAGTATTCCATTGTGTAGATGTACCACATTTTCTGTATCCATTCCTCTGTTGAAGGGCATCTGGGTTCTTTCCATTTTCTGGCTATTATAAATAAGGCTGCGATGAACATAGTGGAGCACGTGTCTCTTTTATATGTTGAGGCATCTTTTGGGTATATGCCCAAGAGAGGTATAGCTGGATCCTCAGGCAGTTCAATGTCCAATTTTCTGAGGAACCTCCAGACTGATTTCCAGAATGGTTTTACCAGTCTGCAATCCCACCAACAATGGAGGAGTGTTCCTCTTTCTCCACAACCTCGCCAGCATCTGCTGTCACCTGAGTTTTTGATCTTAGCCAATCGCACTGGTGTGAGGTGAAATCTCAGGGTTGTTTTGATTTGCATTTCCCTTATGACTAAAGATGTTGAACATTTCTTTAGGTGTTTCTCAGCCATTCGGCATTCCTCAGCTGTGAATTCTTTGTTTAGCTCTGAACCCCATTTTTAATAGGGTTATTTGTTTCCCTGCGGTCTAACTTCTTGAGTTCTTTGTATATTTTGGATATAAGGCCTCTATCTGTTGTAGGGTTGGTAAAGATCTTTTCCCAATCTGTTGGTTGCCGTTTTGTCCTAACCACAGTGTCCTTTGCCTTACAGAAGCTTTGCAGTTTTATGAGATCCCATTTGTCAATTCTTGATCTTAGAGCATAAGCCATTGGTGTTTTGTTCAGGAAATTTTTTCCAGTGCCCATGTGTTCCAGATGCTTCCCTAGTTTTTCTTCTATTAGTTTGAGTGTGTCTGGTTTGATGTGGAGGTCCTTGATCCACTTGGACTTAAGCTTTGTATAGGGTGATAAGCATGGATCGATCTGCATTCTTCTACATGTTGCCCTCCGGTTGAACCAGCACCATTTGCTGAAAATGCTATCTTTTTTCCATTGGATGGTTTTGGCTCCTTTGTCAAAAATCAAGTGACCATAGGTGTGTGGGTTCATTTCTGGGTCTTCAATTCTATTCCATTGGTCTATCTGTCTGTCTCTGTACCAATACCATGCAGTTTTTATCACTATTGCTCTGTAATACTGCTTGAGTTCAGGGATAGTGATTCCCCCTGAAGTCCTTTTATTGTTGAGGATAGCTTTAGCTATCCTGGGTTTTTTGTTATTCCAGATGAATTTGCAAATTGTTCTGTCTAACTCTTTGAAGAATTGGATTGGTATTTTGATGGGGATTGCATTGAATCTGTAGATTGCTTTTGGTAAAATGGCCATTTTTACTATATTAATCCTGCCAATCCATGAGCATGGGAGATCTTTCCATCTTCTGAGGTCTTCTTCAATTTCTTTCTTCAGTGTCTTGAAGTTCTTATTGTACAGATCTTTTACTTGCTTGGTTAAAGTCACACCGAGGTACTTTATATTATTTGGGTCTATTATGAAGGGTGTCGTTTCCCTAATTTCTTTCTCGGCTTGTTTCTCTTTTGTATAGAGGAAGGCAACTGATTTATTTGAGTTAATTTTATACCCAGCCACTTTGCTGAAGTTGTTTATCAGCTTTAGTAGTTCTCTGGTGGAACTTGTGGGATCACTTAAATATACTATCATGTCATCTGCAAATAGTGATATTTTGACCTCTTCTTTTCCGATCTGTATCCCTTTGATCTCCTTTTGTTGTCTGATTGCTCTGGCTAGAACTTCAAGAACTATATTGAATAAGTAGGGAGAGAGTGGGCAGCCTTGTCTAGTCCCTGATTTTAGTGGGATTGCTTCAAGTTTCTCTCCATTTAGTTTAATGTTAGCAACTGGTTTGCTGTATATGGCTTTTACTATGTTTAGGTATGGGCCTTGAATTCCTATTCTTTCCAGGACTTTTATCATGAAGGGGTGTTGAATTTTGTCAAATGCTTTCTCAGCATCTAATGAAATGATCATGTGGTTCTGTTCTTTCAGTTTGTTTATATAATGGATCACGTTGATGGTTTTCCGTATATTAAACCATCCCTGCATGCCTGGGATGAAGCCTACTTGATCATGGTGGATGATTGTTTTGATGTGCTCTTGAATTCGGTTTGCCAGAATTTTATTGAGTATTTTTGCGTCGATATTCATAAGGGAAATTGGTCTGAAGTTCTCTTTCTTTGTTGTGTCTTTGTGTGGTTTAGGTATAAGAGTAATTGTAGATTCGTAGAAGGAATTCGGTAGGGCTCCATCTGTTTCAATTTTGTGGAATAGTTTGGATAATATTGGTATGAGGTCTTCTATGAAGGTTTGATAGAATTCTGCACTAAACCCATCTGGACCTGGGCTCTTTTTGGTTGGGAGACCTTTAATGACTGCTTCTATTTCCTTAGGAGTTATGGGGTTGTTTAACTGGTTTATCTGTTCCTGATTTAACTTTGATACCTGGTATCTGTCTAGGAAATAGTCCATTTCCTGAAGATTTTCAAATTTTGTTGAATATAGGTTTTTATAGTAAGATCTGATGATTTTTTGAATTTCCTCTGAATCTGTAGTTATGTCTCCCTTTTCATTTCTGATTTTGTTAATTTGGACGCACTCTCTGTGTCCTCTCGTTAGTCTGGCTAAGGGTTTATCTATCTTGTTGATTTTCTCAAAGAACCAACTTTTGGTTCTGTTGATTCTTTCTATGGTCCTTTTTGTTTCTACTTGGTTGATTTCAGCTCTGAGTTTGATTATTTCCTGCCTTCTACTCCTCCTGGGTGTATTTGCTTCTTTTTCTTCTAGAGCTTTTAGGTGTGCTGTCAAGCTGCTGACATATGCTCTTTCCTGTTTCTTTCTGCAGGCACTCAGCGCTATGAGTTTTCCTCTTAGCACAGCTTTCATTGTGTCCCATAAGTTTGAGTATGTTGTATCTTCATTTTCATTAAATTCTAAGAAGTTTTTAATTTCTTTCTTTATTTCTTCCTTGACCAGGTTATCATTGAGTAGAGCATTGTTCAATTTCCACGTATATGTGGGCATTCTTCCCTTATTGTTATTGAAGACCAGTTTTAGGCCGTGGTGGTCCGATAGCACGCATGGGATTATTTCTATCTTTCTGTACCTGTTGAGGCCCGTTTTTTGACCAATTATATGGTCAATTTTGGAGAAAGTACCATGAGGAGCTGAGAAGAAGGTATATCCTTTTGCTTTAGGATAGAATGTTCTATAAATATCCGTTAAGTCCATTTGGCTCATGACTTCTCTTAGTCTGTCGACATCACTGTTTAATTTCTGTTTCCATGATCTGTCCATTGATGAGAGTGGGGTGTTGAAATCTCCCACTATTATTGTGTGAGGTGCAATGTGTGTTTTGAGCTTTAGTAAGGTTTCTTTTACGTATGTAGGTGCCCTTGTATTTGGGGCATAGATATTTAGGATTGAGAGTTCATCTTGGTGGATTTTTCCTTTGATGAATATGAAGTGTCCTTCCTTATCTTTTTTGATGACTTTTAGTTGGAAATTGATTTTATTTGATATTAGAATGGCTACTCCAGCTTGCTTCTTCTGACCATTTGCTTGGAAAGTTGTTTTCCAGCCTTTCACACTGAGGTAGTGTCTGTCTTTGTCTCTGAGGTGTGTTTCCTGTAGGCAGCAGAATGCAGGGTCCTCGTTGCGTATCCAGTTTGTTAATCTATGTCTTTTTATTGGGGAGTTGAGGCCATTGATATTGAGAGATATTAAGGAATAGTGATTATTGTTTCCCTTTATATTCATATTTGGATGTGAGGTTATGTTTGTGTGCTTTCATTCTCTTTGTTTTGTTGCCAAGACGATTAGTTTCTTGCTTCTTCTAGGGTATAGCTTGCCTCCTTATGTTGGGCTTTACCATTTATTATCCTTTGTAGTGCTGGATTTGTAGAAAGATATTGTGTAAATTTCGTTTTGTCATGGAATATCTTGGTTTCTCCATCAATGTTAATTGAGAGTTTTGCTGGATACAGTAACCTGGGCTGGCATTTGTGTTCTCTTAGGGTCTGTATGACATCAGTCCAGGATCTTCTGGCCTTCATAGTTTCTGGCGAGAAGTCTGGTGTGATTCTGATAGGTCTCCCTTTATATGTTACTTGACCTTTTTCCCTTACTGCTTTTAATATTCTTTCTTTATTTTGTGCGTTTGGTGTTTTGACAATTATGTGACGGGAGGTGTTTCTTTTCTGGTCCAATCTATTTGGAGTTCTGTAGGCTTCTTGTATGCCTATGGGTATCTCTTTTTTTAGGTTAGGGAAGTTTTCTTCTATGATTTTGTTGAAGATATTTACTGGTCCTTTGAGCTGGGAGTCTTCACTCTCTTCTATACCTATTATCCTTAGGTTTGATCTTCTCATTGAGTCCTGGATTTCCTGTATGTTTTGGACCAGTAGCTTTTTCCGCTTTACATTATCTTTGACAGTTGAGTCAATGATTTCTATGGAATCTTCCGCTCCTGAGATTCTCTCTTCCATCTCTTGTATTCTGTTGGTGATGCTTGTATCTACAGCTCCTTGTCTCTTCTTTTGGTTTTCTATATCCAGCGTTGTTTCCATGTGTTCTTTCTTGATTGCTTCTATTTCCATTTTTAATTCCTTCATCTGTTTGATTGTGTTTTCCTGGAATTCTTTCAGGGATTTTTGCCATTCCTCTCTGTAGGCCTCTACTTGTTTATTAATGATTTCCTGTGTTTCCCTAAGTGTGTTCATGTCTTTCTTGAAGTCCTCCAGCATCATGATCAAATATGATTTTGAAACTAGATCTTGCTTTTCTGGTGTGTTTGGATATTCCATGTTTGTTTTGGCGGGAGAATTGGGCTCCGATGATGGCATGCAGTCTTGGTTTCTGTTGCTTGGGTTCCTGCGCTTGCCTCTCGCCATCAGATTATCTCTAGTGTTACTTTGTTCTGCTATTTCTGACAGTGGCTAGACTGACCTATAAGCCTGTGTGTCAGGAGTGCTGTAGACCTGTTTTCCTCTCTTTCAGTCAGTTATGGGGACAGTGTGTTCTGCTTTCCGGCGTG
The DNA here is from genome assembly GCF_021556685.1 of Rattus norvegicus. Lineage (NCBI taxonomy): Eukaryota > Metazoa > Chordata > Mammalia > Rodentia > Muridae > Rattus > Rattus norvegicus. The sequence goes on from NC_141540.1 coordinate 44,381,531, forward strand.
TAGTTTTTCCTCTCTACAGGTCTTCAGCTGTTCTTGTGGGCCTGTGTCTTGAGTTCACCAGGCAGCTTTCTTGCAGCAGAAAATTTGGTCTTACCTGTGGTCCCGAGGCTCAGGTTCGCTCGTGGGGTGCTGCCCAGGGGCTCTCTGCAGCGGCAGCAACCAGGAAGACCTGTGCCGCCCCTTCCGGGAGCTTCAGTGCACCAGGGTTCCAGATGGTCTTTGGCTTTTTCCTCTGGCGTCCGAGATGTGTGTGCAGGGAGCAGTCTCTTCTGGTTTCCCAGGCTTGTCTGCCTCTCTGAAGGTTTAGCTCTCCCTCCCACGGGATTTGGGTGCAGAGAACTGTTTATCCGGTCTGTTTCTTTCAGGTTCCGGCGGCGGTGTCTCAGGCGCAGAAGTCCTGCCGCTCCTGGGCCCTCCCCCACGGGAGCCCAGAGGCCTTATACAGTTTCCTCTTGGGCCAGGGATGTGGGCAGGGGTGAGCAGTGTTGGTGGTCTCTTCCGCTCTGCAGCCTCAGGAGTGCCCACCTGACCAGGCGGTTGGGTCTCTCTCTCACCGGGTCTGGGAGCAGAGAGCTGCTGCGGGCCGGGATCCGCGGGTGTGGGACTTCCGGTAAACACAGACCGTGCCTCCTAGAGAAATTCTGCTTCCGTGTCCCAAGCTCACCAGGCAGCTTTCTTGCAGCAGAGAATTTGGTCTTACCTGTGGTCCCGAGGCTCAGGTTCGCTAGTGGGGTGCTGCCCAGGGGCTCTCTGCAGCGGCAGCAACCAGGGAGACCTGTGCCGCCCCTTCCGGGAGCTTCAGTGCACCAGGGTTCCAGATGGTCTTTGGTGTTTTCCTCTGGCGTCCGAGATGTGTGTGCAGGGAGCAGTCTCTTCTGGTTTCCCAGGCTTGTCTGCCTCTCTGAAGGTTTAGCTCTCCCTCCCACGGGATTTGGGTGCAGAGAACTGTTTATCCGGTCTGTTTCTTTCAGGTTCCGGCGGCGGTGTCTCAGGCGCAGAAGTCCTGCCGCTCCTGGGCCCCGCATTGTAATTTTGATGGGGATTGCATTCAATCTCTTGATTATTTTTTATAAATGTCCATTTTTACTGTATTCATCCTACTGACCCATAAGCTTGGGAAATCTTTTTATCTTTTGATATCCTTTTCAATTTCTTTCTTCAAAGACTTGAAGTTTTTATCATACAAGTCTATTACTTGCTAGGACAGAGTCACCAAAAGATATTTTATATTTTGAGGCTATTGGGAAAGGTGTTATTTCCATGACTTATTTCTCAGTCCATTTGCCATTTGTATGTAGGAGGGCTCCTGAGTCAATTTTGTATCCAACTACTTTGCTGGAATTGTTTATCAGTTGTGTAAGTTCTTTGGTAGATATTTTAGGGTCACTTACATAAACTATCAAATGATCACACTTTGACTACTTCCTTTCTAGTTTATATCTGCTTGATCTCCTTCAGGTGTTTTATTGCTCTGAGACTTTACTACATTTAATAGAAATGGAAAGAATGAACAACATTGTCTTGTTTCTCATTTCAGTTAAATTGCTTTGAGTTTCTATTTAAATTTATGTTTGCTGTAAGCTTTCTGTAAACTGCCCTTTTAAAGTTCAAGTATTTATAGCTTATATCCCTGATCTCTCCAGGACTTTTATCATGAAATGGTGGTAGATTTGATCAAACGCTTTTTCTGCATAGGGATGTGGGGTTTTTTTGTTGTTGTTAATTTGTTTGTCTGTTTTAATTCAGTGTGTTTATATGGTAGGGATTACTCTACTGGTTGGTTTTGCGTGTCAATATGACACAAGCTGGAGTTATCACAAAGAAAGAAACCTCCCTTAAGGAAATACTGACATGAGACCCAGCTATAAGGCATTTTCTCAACTAGTAAACAAGGGGGGAGGGTCCAGTCCATTGTGGGTGGGTCCTCACTGGACTGGTAGTCCTGGGTTATATATGATAGCAAGCTGAGAAAGCCAAGGGAAGCAAGCCAGTAAGCAACACACTCCATGACTTTTGCCTCAGCTTCTTTCTCCAAGTTCCTGCCCTGTGTGACTTCCTGTCCTGACTTCCTTTGGTGATGAACAGCAATGTGGAAGTGTAAGCTGAATAAACCATTTCCTCCCCAACTTGCTTCTTTGTCATGATGTTTTGTGCAAGAGTACAAACCTTGACTAAGACAATTACATTTACTGATTTTCATATATCTCTCTGGAGATACAGCATAGTTAATCATGGTGAATGATCTTTTTGATTCATTGTTGAATTTGGTTTGAAGCATTTTATTGAGTCCTTTTGCATTTCTGTTCACAAGTGAAACCCTTTTTGTGTTGTGTCATTATGTGGTTTGGCTATCAGGGTATCTAACTGGAGCCTCATAAAATGAATTGGACCATGTTCCTTCTGTTTCTATTTTGGGAAATAATTGAAGAAGTATTGGCCTTAACTCTTCTTTGAAAGCCTGGTAGAATCCTTTGCTAAAACCATCTGGCCTCAGGCTTTTTTTTTGTTAGTTTGTTTGTTTGGAAGACTTTTAATGACTGCTTCTATTCCACTACAAGTTATAGGTCTATTGAAATTGATTTAACTTGGGAAAGTGGTGCCCTACCAAAAAATTACCCATTCCTTCTTAGATTTTCCAATTTTGTGGAGTACCTGTTTTTAATGTATGTCCTTAGGATTCTCTGGATTTCCTCCGTATCTGTTGTTATGGCTCCCTTTTCCTTGCTAATTGTATTAATTTAGATATTATTTTTCTTTTAGTTTGAATAAGGGCTTATCTATTTTGTTGATTTTCTTAAATAACCAACTCTTTCTTTCATTTATTCTTTTTACTGCACTCTTTGTTTCTATTTGATTGACTTTAGCCCTGGCTTTGATTATTCCTGCCATTTACTCCATTTGGAGGTTTTTTCTTCTTTTTCTTTCTAGTGTGTTATTAAGTTTTTAGTATTAGGCCTCTCCAATTTCTTCATAAAGATGCTTAGTGGTATGATTCTTCCTCTTAGCACTGCTTTCATTGTATCCTATAAGTTTCGGTATGCTGTATATTTATTGACACTGAAATCTAGGATGTCGTTCACCTCTTTCTTTATAGACCCAGTAGTCATTGATCTAGTAGTCATTGACTTCTGTGGTCATTCAGTAGAGAGTCATTTAGTTTTCATGAGTTTGTAAGCCTTCTGTTATTTCTGTTCATAGGAAAAAGGAGAGCAGAGTGTTTATTCACTTTGTCTCCTTGGAATGTGGGGAGACAGTAAAGAAAGGTCCCTCCAGAGGGTCTGCTATTGCACTGGGGATAAGAACAGAGCAGATGGGGCAGGGTTGCTTTAGGGCAGTGGTTCATAATCTGTGACTAGCAACACATTTGAAGGGGTTTGGGGACACATGTCAGATATCCTGCATATCAGATATTTACAGTGTGATTCATAGCAGTAGCAGAATTATAGTTATGAAGTAACAACAAAATAATTTTATGGTTGGGGGTCACCATAACATAAGGAACTGTATTAAAGGGTCATAGCACTAGGAAGAGTGAGGAACATAAAGGAGAAGGGAAGATCTATGGATAGCTTGTTTGCTTTCCTGGAAGGAGTGATGTGTAGGTTAGCAGGGAGTGCCTGCTGGAGCTGGGGACTAGGATAAATTGATGGGTGGGAGGAGAAAGATGCGGAGGGGTTGCTCTGTAGAATTCATAGGAGATGTGGCCAGAGGGGAAGGAAGACTGCAACTGGTGTTCTGTTGTAGAGCTAGCAGAGGAGGGAAGGATGAAGGTCTTCAGTTGGCTTTCCTGTTTCCATGATTTACTCAACAGGTGCGCTCCCAGTGAATGCCTTCTAGTATTGGATGCTGGGATAACGGGGCAGGTTGCAGGAAGGAAGGTTGGGGAAGAAGCTCTTCCTAATCATCTGGGAAGGGGATCAGAGAGGAAAGGGAAACGATAGGTTTTCTGCTGCAGAGCTGGGGATGGGGCTCGGGGAATGGAACTTGGGGAGCAGAAGGAGAGCTGTGTATCTGCCTCCAGCCTACTTGAGGCCCTGAGAGAAGACATGATTGGCTTAGTAGGGGGGTCTGCTATGATTTGGGGTTATGGCAGAGAGATGACTGTGGGGAGGGAGTTTCTGAAGGGGATTATTTGTGGAATTCACAGGACATGGAAACAAGGAGAAAGGGAAGGCTGCCACTAGTGTTCTGCTGAAGAGTAGGAGGTGAGACTAGATGTGGGGGAACAAAGGGAGCAGAGATATGCAGGCAGCCTACCTGATTTTCCGGCAGGTGTGACAACACGTTATTGAATGGTGGTGGGACCTTCTACTAAACAATTTTTAAAAAAGATTTATTATTTATGTATTCGAGGAATATGTGTGTTGATGAGAGTGTGGGTTTGTGCATGTGTGTTTTTTTGTGAATATATGGTAGTATTTGTGTGTGTGGGGGGGCTTGGAGCAAGGATAAAAGGAATAAGAAGAGGGGAATTTGTTCACACTCCCTTGATCTCTTGGGCAGTGTACTGACTGAGGCCAGATTCAACTGCAAAGGCAGGTAAGTTTAGAAGCCCTTAAGTTAGGCACTAAGTGTAGAAGTCTAAGTTTCTCTAAAGGGCATAACAAGGGGAGCGAGGGGGTGGATGATTGTATAGAGGTGGTAAAGTATAGAGGGATCCCTGAGTCTGAGGCATCTCAGTGACCTGGTGGGGACTGAACAAAAAAGGCACAGCTGGTCAGTTGGTCATCAAACACTGAGCAGGGTTCAGGGGCAAAGAGCCTAAGGAGACACGGTCTGAATGAATGAAGCCAGAAGACAAAAAAAACCAAACCAAAACAAAAACCAAAATGTGCTGGGAAAACACAGAGCCTTATCCAAGGGAAATGGTCAGACTCGGGGAAGCATTTAAGTTGACTTGAGGGGGAGAACTCACCAATTGCTTGTGGTGGATGGAATTCAAAGTGATCAATGTACCAGAAAGTGGATCTGTTGTGGGTAGATCGGGTGAGTAGAGTTCCAGTGTGTTTGGACGCTAGGAGGGCCCCAGTCACAGCACCAATGTTAGGATAAAGGGCAAAGGTGGGACGCCTTTGGCAGGCCTGTGCCCAGGTGTGTCATTAGCTAAGAAATCATGCCACCCAACAGATCGAGTATAAGAGGTTTATTGGGAGGGGGAGGGTGAAAAGCCATCTTGGGGTGGCACATGAGTGGGGAGAAGGGAGTAAGGGAGGGAGAGACAGAGACAAAGACAAAGACAGAGAGACAGAGACAAAGACAGAGAGAATGAATAAGACCGAGAAGGAGGGAGAGACAGTAGAAAGGAAACAGGAGAGAGGGAGAGAGAGAACTGCAAAAGAGAGAACTGGGGTGCCATGGGTGTGTGCATTTTATGGGCCACACCTGGCCTCAGCAGGTGTAAGCTGTTGCTAGGTACCTGAGGGTAGGCCCGAGGATCTGCCTGGTGGCTAATGGCCAGTCCTACGAAATTGCTGGGAATATAGGTGTATGTCACCATGTCTTTCTGGTTCGTTCTTGTGAGGTCTGGAGAAAAAACTTTGTCGAACCGTATGATTTCATATCAGTCACTGTAATGAATGGGTTATCTCACTGGCCTCAAAACTTTATTATTTAAAATTCACGAAACTCAATATTTTTAAAGTCCTTTTCGAACGATGGAGTCAATGGGTTATTACTATTTTTTTTTCTTGCCAAAGTACTTTGTGAGCTCCTTGAAGTAACCATTATTTCTCTTATTATTTTTTTTCTTTTCTTTTTAACCATGAATGGCCTCACAGACGTTAAGTAACTTCTCTTGGACAAGATTGAGTGATTAATGCTTTTAGTGATGCCACAAAGTGACTTCTGTCTGGTTCTTCTGTCTACTAATTATGACTGGGGACTTTGGACTCTGTAGGACAATTTAAAAACCTTTTGAGGATTCTTTGGGTAGTGTCAACTAAGCTGTTTAGGTGAACGTACTGAGCAACTGTAAAAAGGAGAGAGAGAAAGAGATGATTGATAGAGTCCATCACATAATTACATCAAAGTGATATGGTATCAACCGGGCTCAGAAATGACATAACAGCATTTTACAATTATAATGAACTCTGAATTGAGATGTTCAGAAATGTAACTGACAGGGCTTTACTTGTCACTCTGAGAGCAAAGTGATCTGTCATGTTCTAGGAAAAGGATTATACATGTGTGACAGAATGCATAACTTAACTTAAATCTCCTCTAAAATTCCAGAGTTCTCGTTATACACTCAACTGAAATAATGCATGGCTCTAAAGATCCATGAAGATCTTTTGTCTTCCTCTTCAACACACAATAAAAGTGGGCAGGGGAATATTGTTCATACAAATCATGTAAGTATACATGATTCTGATTCTCTGTGGCTCGTACCTCAGTGCCATCTATGGTCGAAGACATCTGTATGCTATTTTGGCTCTCCGCTGCTTCTTCTAGCTCTATTGTTCTGTGCTATTCTTTTGCCTCTTACTATATGATTGTTGATGACTTACTGGATTCAACTTTCCGCTATACGTATTTGCAGTCCTTGGTCATTACTTCATCTTCTGAGGCTGAGAATATCACTCCATACTGATGTAGGTGTTTGTGATCGCAGCTCTAGAGAATGGATACACACTGTATTTCTTGCATTTTAAGTTCTGATACCACAGTAGGAAAAGAGGAAGTTTTTTGAAGAAATAGATTAGGAACAAGTAGATATGAATAATCAAATGATATAAATTTGTGTTGAATTTTATTGGATCAAATGTTTCATCAGCTTCAGTTGATGTGGTCATGGAATTTTTTTTCTCTTCACCCATTGACACAGGGATGTCAGTGACTGACACTATATTGTTCAGGTAGCCTGGTACAGTGTAGGTGAATACTCACACTATGTAATTTTGTATAAAGACTGTTGGAGTCATTTTGTTGATTTACTAAACTACAAGTCTTGTTATTGAAGGGTTTTAATGAATTCTATCATGAAGAATTTGTACAATAGCTTCCTTTCCTGCTCTTTATTTGCTTGGACAGTCTTTGGTTTTGTTATCATAGTAAGTTTAGCCTCATGAAATAAGTTGTTAGTGTTCCCTCCTGTTCCTTGAAAGGTGTTGTGTCAAGCTGTGCTCAGTTAGTTCTTTAAATGCCTGGAAGAATTCTCTAGTGAAACCATCTGGGCCCAGGGATTTATTTGAGGAAGGTTTTAAACTACTAGAGCAATTTCCATAACTGTTGTAGGGATATTCAAATGATTTATTTCATATTGTATTGAGTTTATACATTTAAAGGGATATATGTTTTCAAATAATGTAGTCGAAATTGTGTGTAGTCTCTCTCTCTCTCTCTCTCTCTCTCTCTCTCTCTCTCTCTCTCCCTCCCTCCCTCCCTCCCTCCCTCCCTCCCTCCCTCATTCTTAATATCAACAGGGACTAAGACAATAAGACTTTCATACAAAGTATTAACAACTGGCATCTTTCTCTCTGCAATCTTTACTATAGTTTTCTTGGTTTTTGTTGCTCTTTCCATAGAAATTCTTGGTTTGCTGTTTAACGTGTTTACAACATCAAATTCTATTTCTATCGTAGAATTTATTTTCTTTGTTGTTTTTTGAGTGCATACACACTATAGTGGAGCTCAAGAAAGCATTAACTCACTGAACTGCACTGCCAGCCCTGATTAGGTTCTTTGTAAATAATTTAGAACATCTGTGCATGAGGCTAGACTCTACTAATTAGAGTACAGTTGGATTGCAGGTACCATGGGAAGTTTGACTCTTGATAAAATGTGAGTCCACAGCTCTATGCTGCTCTAGAATCATAACTGTTGGTGATCACCTCACTTTCCTGGTGTGTGTTCTCTAGTTTCTTCTGGCATCAAGTCTCTATGAGATTTGTGCACTTTCATTTTGCTGAAATTTATTTTTCATATGTGTGCTAATGAAAAAATTCTGGTATGTTCTATGTAGAGAATCTTGACTGAAGGCAAGAAGTCCAGTTACAAAGAGAAATCATTGTTCAGTTGCCTCAGAAGAACGATATCCATGGCTCTGTGGCTCTAGCGAGGCTGGAGAATTTCTTTTTAAACTGTGGTTCAACAGTCTATAAAGCATAACTTTAGTAATAAAATTTCTAGGCATTTTGTGAAGTTTCTGAGTCTGTGTGCCACCATTCTGTCACCCCAACTGGCTTTATGATAGCTGCAATGATCTTAGAGCAAAGTCCTTCCTCTTCTGTCTGGTCTTTCAGAAGTTCACAGCAGATCAGGACCAGCTGTCGATTCCTCTGATCACAATAGGGTTTTAGCTGATGTGGGGCTTCCTTCCTCTTCCTGGTCATCTGAGTCTTTCGGCTACCCCTTTAAACATTGCGGTTGGCTTCAGGTTTCTTCTCCAGAGTGTCTGGTTTCTCTGCATTTTCATCTACCATCCTGCTGGGTGCAGCGAAGCCAATTGCACTGATCTCGGTGCTGATGTTGGCTGTGTCATCCATCTGCTCCAATTGGAGTCATCTCATTCTTCCGGCTTCGCAAGACTGTGAATTTACAGCTTTTCCTCTTTTCCAACATAAGAGCTTAGTGTGAGAAGCTCCCCTCTTTGTAGTATTTTAACACAATCTTATAAATTATGTTGTACTTTATATAGTTGTGTTATGCTTTCATTTTTGCTCAGTTCAGTACAGGTTCTAAGACCCCTCTTAGATAGCTGTTCCTCTGGATTGTGAGACCCATGACTCATTTAGCAATCAATCTGATGGCCAAGGCCTTTAGGTATGATGTCGAGAAGCATACTCTCACCTGGAAAGTGTTGAAAGTGTGTTATCTAAAGGAAAATGCTAAAATCAGCTATAAGATTGTCTGCTAGTGACATTTAGAATTGGCGTATTTTAATGGTGAGCTCATCATGTTCAGGATTAAGTAAGTATTGGTTTAAGAAAAAATTTTTTTTGAGAGAATCAAATTGTAGGGCTAGTGAGAGTCCTCAGTCGAGAAAATGCTCCTCTTGAAAGCCTGAAGACCTAATTTGGGCCCCCTAGCCATAGTGTAAAAATCTAAGCATGGTGGCACAGAGTTGGAGTCCTTGTGCGTCAGAGGAAGAGATAGTACTTGATGGCCAGCTATCCCTGATGCACCAATTGTGAGCTATAGTAACTCTCCTTTCTTTATATGACAATCGGGTATATTCTTACAGCAACAAGAAAGCAGTAAAGATATACTAAAGAAGTAATGGGTCAGAAGTTGCTATGCGTGCACATGATGGTGAGCTTAGGAGCCAGCAGAAAGTTTCTGGTTAGAGAGATGGGATGTCTTGTGTCCTTTATTTCTCCTCCAGCTCTGATGGCTTGTCCCTGAGGCTACAGTGCTTGTCAGGGAAGCCTCTAGCTGTGATATTTTGTGAAAAGCACCAAGTCAGTAATGCCTGCAAAGCATAATTTCCACGATGAACTCTCAACCTATGTCTTCTGTGATTTTATTATTTCAGCCTTAAAAATGAATATGTAAACTGAGGTCAAAAGGTCTGTGTTTTGATAAGAAAAATTGATTTAGAAAGTTAAAGGCATGCCCTCGTTTTTCCCTGATACAAGCCTTCTCCCTTAATTTAAAAATCTGACATCAATCAGATGAGTTTGGAAGAGAAAAAAGTTTGCAGTAGTATGTTTAATTTCTCCATCAAAAATAATGTTTAAAATTTCCTACTCAATTAGAACTGGGCACCCTACTCCCACTATTCTCTTCGTTGTGACCAGTTACAGATCTTTGTAATAGTCTCCAACTATTGCAAAAAGAAGCTTCTTTGATGATGCATGATAGCCACATTAGCCAATGGATATAAGCATAAATATTTATAAGTATATTAGTTTAAGCAGTTGGCAGTAGTAGGGTCTTCATAGGCTTCTATGTCCTCTCCCGCCACTAGGAGTTGGCTGGGTTTGCAGTACCAGGCATGAATTCTTTCCTATTGAATGGACCTGAACTTCAATGAAAGAGCACTTGGTTATCTTCCAAGTGCTACTATTGCACCACTGGGGATATGTTGCCAGGCCAGTCACTGTGGTTCAAAGGCTTGATAGGTGGGCAGGACTATTGATTGCTTTTCTTCTTTGGCATCTTGCACGGCACTTTCGGAAATGACGAGACCTAGTCCTCAGGGAGGAGGCTTCCAGTTCAATTCTTCCAAGTCCTCTGCCTGAAGTATGAAGTGTCTTCAGCAGATGGATCTTGCTTTCAAGCTCTGGATTGCTTCTGAAGACAGACTGATACTAGTCTATACTCTTTAGAGAGCCTCCTTGACCGCCATACCAAGAACCAAATGGGAGTTTTCCCATGCCTGTCATTGAGAACTTTGTTAGACAGTCTGGCTCATGGTAAGGGTGGTAGGCAGGGCTTTGTTACCAAGTATAGTATAACATATTTAAACTCTTCCTCTCTTCCACTCTCTCCCCCCTCTCTTTCTCTCTTTTTCCTCTCTCTCTTTGTATATGTGTATGTGTGCATGTATTTTGAAGTTGGCTATAAAATAATATTTCATACATTCTTAGTTTTATTTATCTTTTGGTCTTCCTTCTCCTTCTGTATTACCCTACCCTCCCTTACTCAGTTAACCTCATTATCTCCATTTCCTCCTTCATAACACTTGTACCCTACTAGCCCCCTTTCTGGAGCCCCTCCTCCTCCTCCTCCTCCTCCACCTCCTCCTCCTCCACCTCCTCCTCCTCTTCCTCCTCCTCCTCTCATAGCCCCTGCCTACTTTTTAAACTCACTGCAGGTTATATACTCAATCTAAAGATGCAGAGTTAGGATGCATGGATAGGAGAGAAAATGTATTTGTCTCTTTAGGTCCGGGAAAATCAAGGAAGCAAGAGCAAAAATATTGTTCAAGAGCCAAACGACCGGGAAGCCTATTGCTAGATAGCATCTTCTAGACATAACAAGGAAACTACACCCATGACATCTGAAGAAATGGTTTCCCAAATAAAACCTGCATAATGACATCATGTGTTGACAAGCTGATCCCCATACCTTTCTGGATATTTAGTCTAACCAATCCCTTAGTTTCAATATCAGTCAGAGACTGGGCTTCTTAAAAATAAAAGCTAACACAGAAGAAGAAGATATATGACGTCAACTTTTGCCCTCCATATGATTACACGCTGCTTCCCCCAACACCACACATATAGACACAAATATACCACATACATATACACAAATAAAAACCAATAAGGAACTGGGGGATTTAAGAAAAAAGGGGGAAGATAGTAGTGAATTACAATGATAAAACAAAGAATAATAAATAATATATTCAGGAGGAAGAAAGGGTGGTTGTAATGATGGTGTTAGAGCAGTCGAGAGAAAAAAAGCACAATATTTATTTGCTTAAGGAAAAGCAAGTAAGGGCTCATATATATATTTTCCTAGTTAGAACAAATTATTTTCACTAATGTATAGCTCAGCTTCTCTATGTAAGCATAGCATTTATTACATACATCAATTAGCAGTGTCATCAAATCGAAATCTGAAGTGTCCCAGACCAAGACTCTAGGAAGTCTTAGGTTTTCAGAAGAATTTGGTGTCAACTTAAGAAATGTTTTGAATATCTTGGTTAAACTATTAAAAGGTGCAACTGAGATATTTATTGGCCCCTTAAAGGTAATAGCCAGGTCTGTTTTCCCACTCCCACTGTAATTGTCTCCTAATATGTATTACAAAATTATAGATTGTACTCCACTGAATTACAGTTTGGGATACTAAGTGATAGATTTACAGCATAATATCTCACTTGGGAATGAGTTTTAAAGTCAAAACTAGAATCCACAATGCCCTTGAAAATGTATGAAAACTTTTTATACAGTCTGGCATCACCTCTCACTAATCCAGCAAATTATCCCTTCAGCTGTGGGTAGAAGCTCCTTTTCTTTGGATGAGCATTAGGTTGACAGCTGACTGAAGAGCCATAGCCCGGGGAAAATATTCACTGAAAGAGAAGATCCCACCCAGCGCAGCAAGATGATGTTCAGGCACAGGAGAAGGGTGGCCACCAGTAAATACCAGCACAGTTCTATCCTCCATGTCTTGCTAATCCAGAGCCATGAATGCATCCTGTGGACAACGAAAAAAATCAGCTGTTTCTTTCTCTCTAACCTTACACGTGTACAACTGAATGCATTTACTTTACAAAAGCACATGATGTTATCTGTCCTACTCTAATATTTACCAGATGGCATCAGTACACTAGATTCTTTAACATTAAGAACAGTCTTTCCACAAACATATGTGAGAGTTAGATTTGCTATTGCTAAAGGGATTTTTAAATGCATTAATTTAAATAAGCAAGCCAACAAATAAACCCAAGGAATTTGACAGAACCTTTGCCCGAAGTTAGGGTTGTGACAATGATAATAATTTTTAAAAGGCTACATGGTGGGGCTAAAACATCCAGAGTCGTTATATTCTAGTCTTGCACAATACAGCTGTGATGCATAATAAGAATTGGGAAACATCTGCTTCTCTCTGATATGTGGCTGGAAAACCATAGGAGGGGATGTTGCAAAGCAGAGTGACCATATTGGATGTGCTAATTGCTGCTTTTTATGCTGAATTCCAATTATCTTGGCAATTAAGATAGAAATATTTGCTGAGTAAACAAACACAAAGCAGAATTTCCCTCCATCACAGGGTTCAGAATATATCCTAACATCTATTTCACATGCTATCTCAGTGATTTTTGGGGAGGTTGGGGAGGGAGTTCTGAAAGCAATTTTATTTACTATATGTAGATACACTATGTACCAATCAATGATGCGCTCAGCTCTATAAATCAATAATGAACATTGAAAATATTGAAAATAAGCATTTTCCCTTCCTGCAGATGAGCTCACCATGTAGGCAATTATGAATAGACTTACTGCATTCTTTGTAATTAAAAATTTAAAAATAAGTGTCTATTTGAGACCAATAGAGAAATGGAGCCTTCCTTTCCCTCGGACTAAATTGACTTTTGTACCTTTCCAGACTCACCGATTTTTTAAGCCTTTAAACAGTTTGAAGAGAAGTGTTTAAAACAACCTTGAGAGGATAGGATGGAAAAAGGAAAACAAGGAGGCAAAGAGAAAGAGAGGCAAAGTTGGTCCAAGATGCAGCTCAATTCTAATAAGCTTAGAAAGTTAGATTCTTCTAGTGGCATATTAATGTCATTTGGTTATATTTTGAAGGAAAAAATCCCCACAATTTATGGCCATGAGAAGTTAACCAATGAGAACCACTCAGTTTGGCTCCTCTCTGTGTGTTTAGAGACCTGGACATTCATTAAACAGACTAATGCTGATCTGAAGACCCCAGACTCGAGTTTATTTTACTTTCTGAGATATGTCTCCCTTGTAATGATATGTGCAGTTGAGTAATTCAGTGTGGACTTGTAAAAGCTTCAATGCAGAATGCTTAGAACTTTGGTCTATCTTGAAATACCAGTCCGTTCATTAGGCTCCACATTTCTAAATCCCAAGTTCAAGACTGAATTATGAACAACCAGGTTTTAACCAGGCATTTTGTAAAAAAAAAAAAAGCAATAAAATCTTTTCACATAAATTAAAGTCAAAGTATCCAGTCTGAAGGGGGTTTCAAAATGTTAGCACAAAGGAGCATCCCTTCTCACCACATAGTGCTACAAAGAGATATTTATACGTGAAGATGTTCCAATAAAGAACTCTATAATCTTCATTACATATTGTGAAAAACTGAATCACAGGAATTTTGTGTTGTTGATGCCAATGTTATCCTTCCAACTACCTTCAAATAAAGTAATAAAAAATGACATGTAGCTAAATATTTATCTGAGTCAAGTTTGTGTCTGTATTCTCTTATTGGGTGTACTGGCTGGTTTTGTGTGTCAACTTGACACAAGCTGGAGTTATCATAGAGAAAGGAGCCTCCGTTGAGGAAATACCTCCACGAGACCCAGCTGTAAGGTATTTTCTCAACTAGTGATCAAGGGGAGGACTCAGCCCATTGTGGGTGGGGTCATCCCTGGGCTGGTGGTCTTGGGTTCTATAAGAGAGCAAGCCGAGCAAGCCAGGAGGAGTCAAGCCAGTAAGAAACATCCCTCCATGGCCTCTGCACCAGCTCCTGCTTCCTGACCTGCTTGAGTTCCTGTCCTGACTTCCTTTGGTGATGAACAGCAATGTGGAAGTGTAAGCTGAATAAACCCTTTCCTCCCCAACTTGCTTCTTGGTCATGATGTGTGTGCAGGAATAGAAACCCTGACTAAGAAATCGGGTTTGGATTTGAGCTAGTATTTCTTCAAGCACTCTTCATCCCAGTACTATAGACAAACAACTCTTTCAGATAAGTGAGGTCACTCATCAGAGGCTACACCAGTTTGGAACTATGTTGAGGCTAGGTCAGGCTTCTGGTTACCAGAGCCCTCTACCCTCTTCCTCTATTTCTAAAAGGAAGTCCCCTTTAGGATTGGTTTTGCGGTTTTACTCTATATTTCAGCGAATAATCAGTTTCTAGTAGATTAAGATGAAGTTGGTTGTAAATGGAGAAGGAAAGAAAGAAAATGAGGTTCTTTGGGGGGCACTTATTTCCTTTGTATTCTTGTGTTTCTGAGAATGTTAGCTACAACACAAAGAATACATATATGTATATATACATATATATATTCAGAGTTACCATTGTATTGTTGTGAATAGACAGCATGACAAAGACAACTCTTATAAAAGAAAGTATTTATGTTTATTTTGGAGTTTGTTTAGAGCGTAAGTCCATTATCAGCAAGAAGCAGGCAGGCACATCACTGGAGCAGTGGCTGAGGGATTTACATCCTGACCCGCAGGCATCCAGAGACTAGCATGGGCTTTTGAAACCTCAAAGCCCACCCAAATGACATACTCCTCCAACAAGGCCACACCCACACCAATAAGGCCACACTTCCACACTTCTAATCCTTTTAATCCTTCTCAAACAGTTCTGTTCCCTTAAGACCAAGCATTTAATTATATGAGCCACGGGAAGGGGACATTTTCATACAAACGATCACAAGAAACTATCCTATTTATTCCTCGATGCTGATTTCACATTTCATCTTACTTGGAGAAAGCAAAAGAAACAATTTCCTAAATGCCTTTTTTTACCTTACTCACACAAGGAAGAAGCAGGTTCCGTTGATGAGATTAGAAGAGGAGTCACAAAACCTGCGTAACTTGGGTATCGCTTAACTTCTCATGACCTGCCTTTCCTCAGGTCTCCCTCATCCTCCTTGGCTCCTTACTACATGAAAGTGGGAGGGATCAGTAGTGCAATTGGTAGCTTAAAATGCAAATTTGAAAGTGGAAATGACAGTGTCATTCTAATATATCAGTTTGAATTTAATTTGGCATTTTAAAATTATAGTGACTCCTGTTAATACCTGGTCTCTGGGATATTATCTGGAACACTATTCCTGACATTTCCAGAACTTGCACATGGTCTTTTTGTTATCATTATAGATACTAAGATAGCAGAACTTTATTGCCTCAAATAAAATATGCTAATAAAATTGGATCTACTTAAAAGATTCTTATATAATTTTTGAAGGTAAAAATATGTGTTTTTAGTTTTCTACCATGACTACAATGAAAAAAATTTAAACTTCTTGAGACATAAAAAGCGAAGGCAGTAATAATAGGAAATTAGGTAAGTCTATAAATTTTGCTGCCTGACAGTTTTGTTTTAAAAACCACAAAATTTTTGACACATCATAGTTTAAGAATATGCTTTCAAAATGTCTAATTGCTAGCTGAAAGAAAGACAAGAATCTGCTTTGAATCCAAAGCTCCCATCTGTTAGCTGATTGATTTAGTATGAGTTTGCTAATAATGAGTTTTATTTTTAAAAAATGAACATTTTAAATAAAGATGTGAAGACATACTTCTCCTTTTTTGCTGATGGTCCTGTTATGGTAATCGCTCCAAACCAGACAGCACTCAGTTCACCATACTACATCACTCTCCAAGGTCAAGAGTTCTTGCTGTACCCACTGCTCTTCCTTAACACCTGCTCCTTCGGCATCAGTTAGGAGATCGTGACGTAATCAGGGTTAAGGCATTTCGTCCCTTAGAAAACGTGCTCAGCGAACAAAAGGACCAGTTACATTTCTTTACTTGTTATCCTATTTCTCTACCCCGCAGGTAACTTGGTATAATACAAGAGCATAAACTTTGTACAAACAACATGTCACATGTGAATGCAGAAACAAATACTAGAATCAGGTGTATTTATGATAGTTTTTAAAGAGGTCTCCAATGCCACTCTGCACATCAACATTTTGTTGATTATGTTTAAGAAAACGCATTTCCCACAATGGTAATAGGTTACCCATGATGTCTAGAGACAATCCAAGTAAAGCTTATGACACACTATCCAGGACACACTGAATGCTCAATGAAGAGAATCTTTTGTATCATCATTGTTCTTGAAGTTACAGGTACCTGTTCTGTGCATTCTTGGCACAGCCTTGAGAAGCTGATACCAAAAGGCATTTCAAAAGCTACTAGCTGACTCAATTTTACCTGCAGGTTTTATCTCCCCTGCTAATGTTTTATGGAATTTTGGGGTGTTTCTTCTTAGTTGCCATATGATATCATAATAATTGGGGTTGCCTATTGGAATTCTTGGTCTCATTAACTCACTAATAAAAGAATTTAAGAGTGGATTAAGATAGAGGTTTGAGGGAAATTTTATAAGAGTTTAAAAGAACAACCCGTAGGGCAAGCAAACTGTTAATCTAAGCAACTGCCCAGAGGAGGAGAATGGAGAAGAGAAAGGAAAATGGCATGCCATTTGAGTTTCTGGAATAGAGGTTCACAGGGTAGTACAGCCCCATTGTAGGAGAAGGTTAGAGGAAGAGGAAGGTAAAAGTTTCAGAGAAAGCATATGTAGATTTTGTTCAACATCTTAAACAGAGAAACAGAGAAAAGGTAGTGGGGGAAGAAAAGTTGTATCTGTGTGAATCAAGACTGAGAAAGACAGACAGACTCAGCTGACTCTCCTGACTGTTCAGCTCACAGAGACTATACCGTGGGCGGGAATTCAAAGGATTATCTCTTTGCCATAGCTTAAGGTGAACTCATCTTCCTAGCAGTGGTCTCATAGCTAAGTGATTGACCCAACTCAACTGGAATGTTATGTGTGAGACCAGGCCAGAGATTCTATTCCTGTGACCAGAAGGTTATCCTTCATGGGGATTTACCGACGCTCTAACACTATCTTAGTTCTTAGTCCCAGAATTGAGATTCTCTCAGAACACCAAACCCAGCTGGTTGCCTCATCCTTGAAATACAATTTCGGGTACCTTGAAGTTCTTTATTTCCTAGATGTGTTGGGATGCTCGCTCCTACTTCGAGTCTTCACTATCAGAGTCAATCTGGGTCTTAAGGCACTTAGAATATAGCACTTTTAATACTTTTATCTCCATTGATTTCTACCCTTTCAAGCTAGTAAGGCGATGTGCCTTGCATGTCACGGACACTCAAGAGTGTGTGAATCCATTGAACAGGTCAGCTAGCTTTTAGCACAATATGGATTTTTTTCATACAGTGCTTTTTTTTCTTCCAGAGAACTTCATTTACTGAGAAGGTTATTAATATTGATGGATATATCCCTGCCACTTCTTGCCACGCCTTACCAGATGTAGATGTGGTTCTGAGTCTTTGTGCCATCGTTTGTTGCCAGGAGTGGTTTTGGAAGGACTAGAAAGAAGTCTGTGTTGTGTCAGTGCCTGTGGAACAACAACAAACTACAATGGAGTTGCTGTCCTCATAGACTATCCAGGGACAAACAAAAGGCCACTTAGGGTCTCAGGGCAGATGCCTTAGCTGGCTCTCAGCTGGTGTACTACGAAGTCCCAATCTTTCACACACAAAAAGGCCCATCTGCCTGGGGAAACTGGAGCTGGCTTTTCTAGAGAGGAGGACAGGCAGGAAGTGTTAAATGCTAACTGTGGTGTATTTTGTTCTTTGCTGTATGAATTTCTTAAACTCAGTTATAATTGAATTTCCTCTAGGCATAAACATGTGATTGACAGTAACAAGGAACTGTGCTGTGCCTCTTAATAGATATCCTAATTCTCTGCTTGATAACAGCCATTTGGAACTGATATTGGAATGAGGCCAAGAGTACCAGTAAAACTATGTTCATAGTCTACAGGGCTTCACCAACTGCCATTCTTTACCCAGAAAGAAAGATTTTTCTGGGGACATAAGACATCTCCAGCCATAGGGGGAAAAAAAACCACTTAAGACTATTAACCAATAACTTCATTATTTAATGCTTTAGTTTCATTACTGTATTTTGGTTGGTTGGTTGTTTTTCCGGACAGAGATTCTCTGTGTAGCCTTGGATGTCCTGGAACTCACTCTGTAGATCAGGCTGTCGTTTTACTCACAGAGATCCACCTGCCCTTGCCTCCTGTATGCTGAGATAAAAGGCATGTGACACCCCTACAGGACTTACTGTAAATGGAGGCAATGCATTGGGCTGTTGTTGGGGTTAAAACAGAAGGGAATATATGTTAAAGTGCCTACTGCAGTAACTGGTAAAGAATAAATAAACTGTATATTTCACTTAGGGTCATGGTAATTATAATAATTAAAAATATTATCGCTTTCATTATTTTGTTTGCTTTATGGTTTTTTTTTGTTTGTTTGTTTCTTAAGTCTAGAAGCACATTAGTAGTGATCTCAAATGCCTTGGATTCTTGGAATGATTTTAATTTTCTAAATTAAGGTTACTGTGATTTTTATTTCAAGTTTTTGCTCCAGCACTTAACACTCTGTCGTATAAGGGTGGATTTTTCAGATGGTAAAAGAACTTGGCCAAGTTATCTGCCTCTTCTTGGCTATCAGAGAGGACCTTGCAAAACTTACAACAGTGACAACCTACTCTGGAGATATATTGGATAGTGACTCCGTGTCTATCCTTCGGTTAGCACCTTTGCTCCCTTGTCCCCTTC
Organism: Rattus norvegicus; assembly: GCF_021556685.1. NCBI lineage: Eukaryota > Metazoa > Chordata > Mammalia > Rodentia > Muridae > Rattus > Rattus norvegicus. The sequence continues at coordinate 44,400,507 of NC_141540.1, forward strand.
CTTCTCTCTTCCCTCTCTTTCCTCCTCCATTTTCCACCCTTTCCAAGAATCTTAACCCCTGAATTAGAACTTACTTAGGGCTGCTTTCTCTCATGAATCTCAAAAATCCCATTTTAATGCATACTTTTATATACATGTTCATAATATAACGTTTTGTTGAGAAGGGGAAAGCTGGGAACTGCTGTTTTAAAGCAAGGATTACTGACTGCTGACTAATAGGACAGCCATGGGTGAGATGAAGAAGGAAACAAAGAGGAAAGAAGGAGCTAGATGTCAGCCAATTGACAGAGCTGAGCTAACCCCTCAGGAAAACAACACAATTCAGTATATACTCCAACTTGTCAGGCGACTATAGCTTCCTGAGGTCCCAAATAGTATGGTAGGCCACTTGTTGTAACTTAGGAGGTGTCAGGGACCAAACGATTGGTTGAAAAATTTGCGTTATAATACGAGGTCTTACATAAATACAAGTCAATCTCAGAACATTTAATACCATCGGTACCGTGAAGAGTGTAAGCAAATCTGGCCTTTAAAATCTCTCAAAGGTGTGAAGCTTTGAGTAAGGAATCTATGTCCTCACATGAACTGATTGTATGGTATAAGCACTTAAAAGTGGTGCGATTTGTAAGGAAATATGCACACTCGCCAAAAAAGAGACACCAGATACTTTCAGGTGGCCTAAGCCCCTGCTCTTACAAGCACAGTTAGATGCTCAGTTCACTGACATCCTGTGGTTGGATTTGAGGGCCTCTGCACAAAACCAAAGGAGTGTAGCCGGTGCATGCAGGGAGATCATTTTCACCCCATTCCTGTAATTTGGCCCGCTCCAGAGTAACAAAAAGAGGCCTGAGAGGTTTAGCCTTCCAGCTAAAGACAGGGTTTTTAAGCTCAGCTGCCTTATAGTTTGTGATAGGATAGGGCAGAGCCATAGGGAGCATAGGCAATGTGCCAGGTAAAATCAACACACGTAAGAATAAAGGCAGGGGAGCATGGGCTGGCACACTTTCCACCAGGGCAGCGCTGTTACTCAGGATGTCACAAAGAGAAAGAATGCTTTTCAAGGTTTTAGAAGAAGGTAGAGCCATTGTGTAAGGGAAAAGAGAATATCCTTCAAGGATTCTTTGATGCATTTCCATTAAATTGATTTTATAAATAAAGATAATTTCTGGGAGTCGAGTTTAGACAGTCCATATATTCAAGGTATGCTCAGGATGTTAGTAGTAAAATGAATAGACAGATTAAGAAGGCAAAGGAGAATTATGACTGTCTCTCTGGGAGCCAGAAACATTTACAGAAAAGCTACTCTCAGACCTTGCCCCTTATGGAATTCCTATGAGGACAGGATGCACACAGCTGCCAGGATACCTTGTCATGATGTCATGTCCCAACTTGCATGTGCTGTGCCTTCTCTTGGTTTTCTGCAAGTCTTTAAATGTGCACTCGTCATAGAATTCACTATTTTATGCTAGCTCACTGAGATCCACACAACGACATATCTTTCTCAAGAGTCTCTTTTACTTCCCTGACCAACAACTCAAAGGCAGGTTTCCTGTGTCTGGCACTGAATGTTTTGCTAAATAGTCTATGGTTCTTGTGGGGAACATTATCACCCCAGATACCAAATGATATACCTTCATTTAAATATATGTTTATTTATATATTTTATATAATTTACATATAAATTATATGCATCCATATATAAGTATATAAATAAAATATGCAAATATAATTATACAATATAAATAATATTATTTATTTATAATGTATTCTAAGTAGAAAATAGTTTCCGCTGTCTTTCTCAAATGTCTTTTCATTTTTCTCTCTTCCCTCCTGTTTCCCTTTGAACTACCTTCCTTTTCCCATCCCAGTCAAATCTACCACCCCATTTTTCACATTTCTAATCTTTGTGACACTTACATTCTCTTACCTCCCTCTCTAGAACTCCCAACTCCTACTCCACCCCACTCACCGGCCCTTGTGATCACTTTTTACTTTCCTGGTTTGCATGGTTACTACAAATTAACTACTCTTGGCTAAGGAGGACACAGGCCCTGGAGGAGAGCCCACTGCTGCCATTTTCCTGAACCAGTATAATTTCTAACTGCACTTCAGATATTGATCCTTATAACCACCGATAAGCAGAGCACTCATCTCTCAGCAAAGAAGCAGGCAAAGAGCACCCCAGACAACTGGTCAGAAGGCAGAGCACATTTGCCCATAAGGTACCCAACCCCAATCAATACACCCATAGCCCGACCTCTACACTTCACAGTCAGAGGATATTGCAAAAGACAGGGACAGAGGATCGTAAGAGTCATGGATCTGGAAATTGGTTTGTGGAATAGTGTCTCCCATATGTGGCAGGGAAGCTGCCCATGAATCTCAAAAAGAAAGTCACAGAAACAAAACTTGCGCAATGACACCACTTCACATGCCAGGGCGCCTGGGGAAATTTCTCAAGTCCCGATCTTTACAGATAGAATTCTGAGTGATTAACGCTTACTAAGAGAAGGGGAATCAATCTTCTCTATGCATGAATCCTTGATAAGTTATCCAACCCCCCAGAGGTTAGCCCTAAACAAATACATATAAGAAACATTAAATGAACTCAAGCAGGCTACATTTATACACACATATGCACATATAATAGATACACACAATACACACACACACATACACATAATTAAAGTAGAGATTGTGTGTTTGAGAGAGGAACACAGAGGGAGTTGCAATAGGAAGATGGAGAGTTGTGAATTAAATACGGTAATTATGCATAAAATTCTCAAAAAATAATTATAAAAATCTATTTTCATTAGATTCCAAACTAACGCATTCCTGCAAGTCTTTGGTAATCACCTAGTTTTGGTTAGCTGCTCATTACCTCTTTTTCCTTCTATCTTCCTGACCATCCTGGCTTAAGCTTTTAACCCCCAACTCCCCTCCCATTCTTTCAGATCACACAGGTTAATCTTTCTTCCAAATCTGTTCAGAGTAAATCCTATTACTTCCTTTTATAAATAATACCCTGGACCTCACCATCACTGAATGACATACTTAAACCCACAGATCTGGTAGCCACGAGTAGGGTTTTTCCAAATCAAGATTCAGCTCATTTCCTTTTCTAGACCACGTGTTGAGGGCTTCATTGCCAAACATTAAATCATCACAGGCAGGGGAAACGTATCTTCAACTTTTACTGGCTAATATGGAATTTCAAGTGATTTATATGTTCAATATATTTTTATTTTACTTCTGATTAAATAAAAAACAGGGTCATTGGCTTTTACATGACTCTTTTGCAAGGTTGTGGAATACACACACACACACACACACACACACACATCAGCATGTGGAATCAAGCTATAAGAAAGAACATAGTTTCTAGATAAGATCTATGTGTGAGCAAAGTAAAAAACCTATAGCTATTGAGGTGGTAATGTGATTAGAGGAAATTCTCTAGAAGGACTAATAAATAGCCCTTTCAAATTAGTTATCTGTGTACTTTAATGCACAAAGAGTCTAAAAGTTAATTTACTTTTAGCTGTATCAATAATTCATAGTTGTTAGACAATGGTTCCAGGTTTTATGTTTTACAAAGCCCGAATGCTGTATCATAATCCTAAAGATGAAATCCAGGGGCTCCTTAGGAAAGATCTGTCACCGAGCTACATCCCCAGGGCAGAAGGAAGTATTATTATCAGGGCAATACATCCATGCGGATTAAGACAATTCACGGAAGTGGACAAAGGAATATGTAATATGCCTTAGGAAGTATTGAGGAAGAGATGGATATTAAATTGGCTTCTACAGGAAGATGAGCTTTAGGCATGCCAAAAAAAGAAAACGTGAAGCAGGGTGGATAATCATGAAGAAAAGGAACAAAACAGTGGAAACTAAGGAAAAATGAGGTGCTATTTGGATCAGAGACTTGTGTTCTCATGTGTGGGAAACACACACTCACTGGTCTACTGATGAAACTCCTCAAGTATCATTTGGGTACTTAAAATGATCAAGTCATTTCCACAACTGCTTCAAAGCTAACCCCCGTCTTAAGTTCTCTCTTTCTGTCCCACTAAATATTTTGAGGCAAACCTGGGAATTCCCCTTAATGAGTGGTCTCTCTCCATTGTCAACCATTCAGCCAACGGATCCCGGTCAGCTCTGTGTGGTAAATATCCCCTTCTGACCTCATGCCCACTGTACTTACTGACTGAGCTTCTCTCCAATGTAAATACTGCAGCCGTAGGGTAATATGTTAGGCACGTGGCTTTACATCTGACACAACAGATGTACTTGGACCCAATGTCCCAAGTACGATCATTGTGAAGGAAGGTAAGTGCTCCTGTGTAGGAGAACACTGAATATTGCTCTGCGAACTCAATGCAGGCTTTCTTAGAGAAGTGGGGATGGAATGGAACTCAGAAGGGTAGAAGGGTTTGAGCGTCAAAAGAAGCTAACAGAATTTCAGAGACAGAAATACCATCCGAAATGGTACTGAGTCTAGAAAAGACATGGTGGGTACGGCGTTGCGGTTGGGGGTAGGGGAAGAGGGTGGGGGTGTCACAGAACAAATGACTTAGCGCATGCTCATGGCCTTTGGCTCAACTACTGGAGTTGTTAAGTGTTAGCTGAAGGTGTTAAGTGCTTTCCTGACTTTCCTTCCCTCTCTTTGGAATGACTTTTGTCAGTTTCTCACCTTGCTGCTAGAGAGATATTTTCAAAATGGAAACCACAAATTCCACAAGGCCTCCCCCCACTGCCCACATAGTAAAGGTCAAATTCCCAGCATGGGCACGCAGGAATCTTCTGTTCCTTTCCCTGTGTTTCCCTCCCCTTCCAGCCCTAAATGCCACTGACTCTGTTTATGGCTCTTCAAAGCAATTCTGTTCCTTCACCTACTTAGGTCTCTGCCAACTGCTACTTCCTTTGCTTAGAATGCCTCGGATTGCCTGGAGAACTGCCATGCAGCGCAGCCTTTCACGGGGCACAGACTGTAGTTTGTAAACAGAGGACAGCAAACTTCAGCGAGGGTTCAAATTCGACCGCCCAAGTGTGCGCTCGCTATCTAAAAATGGCTTTTGCATTTTTAACGTTAAAGTTTAAGGAAAGGAATAATAGATTGTGACATGTGAGAATGGAACCAAATGCAAACGTCAGGGAGTATAAATGTGACATTTTAGAACAGACCGTGCTCATTCGTTCGTTCACGTATTGCTTTTTACACTATGACAGCTGAGCTGTTATAAAAGACCCCAATGCAAAAATATTACTACTCTCTGGCCATTTGTAGGACAAAGTGGCTGATTTCTGCTTTACTCCTGTCCTTCCAGTGGGATCTCTGGAAATCCCTCCCGTGGAGAAATATTGTCTTTTCAGAGGAAATCCTATGGCCTGTCTAGCCCCTAAATCCCCTTAGGAGTCGTCAGTGCTTAGCTTTTGGCATGTAGGGACCTCAACCTCTCAGTATTCCAGTTTCCTCACTTGTATTACAGAGGCAAAAACCACGCCCATCTGAGGAATTTTTGAAGATCAAAGCAGTTAACTGTGTGAGTATTTAGAACAGAGCCCTGTTTTGCACACAAAACCAGTTTGTTGCACTGACTATATTGACATCTTCCTGCTGATTCACCCATTGTTACACTTTACTGCATTTTAACTATTTCTGCAGGAGTTCACTGCGATTTTTTTTCACTTGCAGAAGGTGATTCTTAGATGTTTCTTGAATGAAAAGGAGTGAATATGAGTGGACTCGGCACTGTGAACTGAGAATAAATGTGTGTTGTGTTGAGAACCATTATTAAGAGTTAATACTACATGGGCTCCTTTGGGCTGTTCTCCTTTATGACTTAGCTGGGTTTCTAAAATGCAATAAAACCAAGAACCATTTGCATGCAAGTGCTAGAACACAGAAGACACATTTTATAAACCAAACTAGAGGGCTCTATTACATATTAAGGTTTTACAAGTAAGTGCCAGTAACTAAATGGGAACATTTAAAGACCTGAAGACCATTTCCTGACTTTTACTGGAACCATTTTCAGAAGGTCTGTTCACACTTTCTGATGTCCTGGTGCTCTTCAGTCAACTTCTTTTCCTGTCTTCTTTCTGCCCCTTGTGCAGGAGGTTGCATTATTCAACTCAGCTCAAAAGCAAGAACAGATACTTTGATAATGTGAGAAATTGAGAATAATCCAGTTTAAAACAAATGACTAACTCATAAGCACACACACACACACACATACACACACACAGTTCACAAAGCTTGTATATGTGCGTATATATATAATTTATATGTATATATATATGTATGTGTATATATATATATTAGATTCCAGCTTTAACAATGTATCCAATTGAGGGGTTTAGCACACTTTGTTCCTTCTTCTTGAGTTATTGGGGTACATTCCCTGATTCCCTGTAATTCTTTTCTTGGAAGGATTCTCAAATCCTTTAAACTCTTGAATAAAAAAAAAAAGAGTAGCAAAGTTTTAGGCTCAGAGAGAAGAGGTCATTGTAGGGTGAGTTCTAACCTCTACCATGGACTCCTGTCTGATTCTTACATGTATATGTTACACCTTAGAGAACAATTACTTATGGTCTTGATGCTGCGTTGAGTCATGATCTGCGATGCTGAAGTATTTTTCAAGCCTATACTTGATAGGAGAGAGGTGGGACGATGGGGGAGGGAAGAGAAAGACCTTTGACCTACTCATTAGCTTTGACTTGACAACAGAAGTGGTAGTGGCAGAGGCATGGGGTGTGGTCTGGAGTGGTCTAAAAAATACATGCTGCTGAGTTTTGTGAAGAACGTTGTGCCAAGTACAAGTGTCAGTCTGAGTTCTGCACACAGGGCCACAAAACACAGACGAAACCCACTCGCAACATGGCAGGTCAAAAGCTTTCGGAAGCGAAGACTGGTGCACCTGAGACCTTTAGGAAGGATCAGGAAGATGCAGGAGTACCTGCTACAGAACTGGATCTGATCATTATGTGTGCATCATGGACCACAAGGGAGGGAAAATCATTTAATACTAATAGCCATTCTATGAAATGGTTATAATCATTCCCCTTTAAAAATGAGAAACTAAGAACTTATTGGTAACACAAATTCAGTGACATAGTGGAGAAGTAGACTGTCTGAGATTCAAACCCAGGGGGCCCTAGTCCAGTTTCTATAAACTCTGAGTTTGCAATATTTCTAGTGTAATAGCCATCTTTCATTAAACGTGTTCTGCCACACACTGGGTCAAGGACTTCACATGCAGTGTTGTATCTCAAATACTCTTCAGCTACCTCTTGTTTTATAGAAAAACGAAACAAGATAAAGATCATTTATTTGGTTCATGAATCGGCTCTTCGGGCTAGGCCTTGCTCCACCCAACATCAGCTCAACTGAGGCCTGAAGAATCTGCTTTCAAGATGGTTCAGTCACATGCTGGGAAATTATTACCGTCCAGAGGTCAAGACCACCAGCCTTATTAGGTCTTTCTGTGAGTGCCTCCATATGGCCCGGGCTTCCTTGTAGCTTTATGGCTTGGTTTCAAGATCAAGCACTCCCAGACAGAGCCAGCTGGAAATTGATTTACTGTTTACAACTCCTTCCAAAGGCGTACGGCCCCACTTCCATCCAGTGCTACTGGCTGAAGCCATCCTAAAAGCCTGCGCAGACACAAGCAGAGAAATGAAGCCACTACTCCTGTAAGGGCAGTCACTCCTAGTAGGCAAGGGCCTAGAGGGAACATTCTTGCAATGTGTCATGAAAATATGTTTATATACATTATATGATTTCATCTTCACACTCTGGAGAAACTTTTATTGTCTTTCTTGCTGTGATTAATAGCAGTTAACTGACTGGACAACAGCTCTCTAGAGCTGATAAGAGGTAGGAGAGATTATCTATCCCTGTTTCACTTTTCCTGATTGTATTAGATTCAGCTTCCCAAGTTTACCTCCTCACTTAAGACAACTATTTTCTCATGAAAATGATCCCTTCTTTCTTGTAATATTTCGTGAAGTTTTGCATGGATCTATTAGTGTGTTATCCTCACATAACAGAAAGACAAGGTCCTAGCATATATTGTTAAGAGGCAGAGACTTCAGGTCCAGACTGCTTGAGTTTGAACTCTAGCCCTGAAGTTCCTTGGATGTTGTGTTGACTACAGATTGGTACCCGACCTCTCTAAATGTGTTCATCTTTACACTAAGGATAAGAATACCATCTTCTTAGGCAAGTTGTTAAGGATGAGAGTGATAATTTTTAAATGCCTGCCACATGGCAATTGCTATAAAAATGTTAGCTATTGGGCTGGAGAATGGCTCAGTATTTAAGAACACTGGCTGCTCTTCCAGAGGACAAGGGCCAAATCCTACCCACATGGCAGACTCAAAGTGTGATCCCGCTGGTCCCGTGGGATATGACATCCTCTTCTTGCTTCTGAGGGCACTGTATGCATATAGTACACAGACATGCATGCAAGGAAAACACCCATACACACAGATAATACAATAAAATAAATTTTATTTATTTGTGAATTCATTGAATGTCTGTTTTTCCTGTGAGATTGTTAGCTCTTAGGGGGCTTTCTTCTCCTCTTTTCCTCCCACTGATAATAAATTATATTTTTATAGCAGTTTTAGGTTCATAGAAAATGTAAGGGGACACGCAGAGATTTCCCATATGCTCTCTGCTCATCTGTATACATCGCCTTTTCTGTTATCAATCCCTTAGCATTGACTAACGTTGGTATACTTACACTGTTGGATCATATTAGAAGATTATAGTCTCCATATTTTAAATAACAATCTTGTCTTAGTCACCATTCTATTGTTGTGAAAAGACACCTCAACAAGGACCACTCTAACAGAAGAAAGCATTTTATTGGGGGCTGGCTTACAGTTTCAGAGGCTTAGTCCATTATCATGATGGTGGGAAGGCGCTGTGGCACACAGGCAGACGCTGATGGAGTTAAGCGGTGAATCCCAACAAAAATCACCCCATGCAACAGGTCTCACGTGGGAGGTTTATTAGGAGAGGTGGGAGGGGCCGCAGAAGCTGTCTCTGGGTGGAGGAAGGGAAAAAAAGAGTGGGGGAGGAAAATGCAACTTCTTAAAATCAGGGCCATGGTGCATGTGCAGGTGGTATGTGACAGCAGTGACAATGGGAGTGTGTCTTACTGTAGATGTGTCACCTTGGGATAGCCGTGAAGTGGCCTAATTCCTAAGAGACATGGTGCTGTAGAGGTAGCTGAAAGTTCTACACCATAATCTACAGCGAAGGGGAGAGAGACAAAAAAAAAGTGGGCTGTGCTTGGGCGTTTGAAACCTCAAAAATACACCCAGTGGCAAACTTCCTCTAACAAGGCCACACCTACTCCAACAAGGCCACGCCTCCTTTTGATCCTTTCACAGAGTTTCACTCTCTTGTGACTAAGCATTCAAACAACTAAGCAGAGGGGCCATTCTTATTCAAATCACCACAAATCCCTCATTTTGCTGTGTCTTCAGCAACTATTTTATCCCGGTCTGTGACTTCCCTCTGTTCTCAGGAACAGGGAAAAGTTTTGGATATTTTTACAAGTCCAGGTGCTCAGTAAGTCACATAGAAGATAGCTTCGGTGCTGTCTGTTCGAAGGCACCAGCAAACCAAAGGCCATATCAATTTTATCCTATACTGTCTTCTTGGAGCTTTCTGGTTCTGTCAGGAATCACTTGAACTTAACTTTTTATAAAAGGTGCATGGTCTAGATTCTGCCCTTCGTCTATGGATGACCAGTTGTTTCCCCCAACTCGTTTCTGTTCAGATTCTTCTATCCATTTAGTTGTTTTGGTTTTTTTCCAAAGTGTTGGGTTCAGGACGGAAGCCAAGAAAACTCCCCAGAAGCTTAAAAATCAACACTTTATTTTCTGAGTGCTCACGGAGGCAGCCAGTTTAGGATCTGAACCATGTGCCCAAAGGGAGATTGTACAACACTGTTTTTAAAGTAAATTAACTTTTTTTTTTACTTATTTACTTTTCATCCTGCTCACTGCCACCCTCCCAGTTACCCCTCCCAGAATCCTTCCCCCCTTCCTCCTTCCCCTTCTTTGAGCAGGTGCTCCCCCCTCGCTGGGTATCCCCCTCCTTTGGCACTTCAAGTCTAGATTCTTCCTCTATCATTGAGGCCAGAGAAGACACACCAGCTAGATGATATCCCGTGTACAGGCAACAGCTTTTTGGCATAGTCCCCAGTCCAGCTGTTCAGGACCCACATAAAGACAAAGCTGCACATCTGCTACATATATGTGGGAAGGCTTAGCTTCATCCTGTGTATGTTCTTTGGTTGATGACTCTGAGAGCCCCACGGGTTCAGTCAGGTTATTTGACTCTGTTGGTCTTCCTGTAGAGTCCCTATCCACTTCAGGGCCCACAATCCTTCCTCCTGTTCTTCCATAAGAGTCCCTAAGCTCCATCCACCATTTGGCTATGGGTCTCTGCCTCTGTCTGAGTCAGCTGCTGGGCGGAGCCTCTCAGAGGACACGCTCCTATCTGCAAGCATAACCCAGTATCATTAATAATGTTAGGAATTGGTGCTTGCCCAAGGGATGGGTCTCGAGTTGGGCCAGTTATTGGCTATTCCCTCAGTCTCTGCTCCATCCCCCTTGCCTGCATTTTTTGTAGACAGGATAAATTTTGGGTTGAAAGTTTTGTGGGTGGGTTGGTGTCTTTATTTCCCCACTGGAGTTCTTGTACAACATTTTTATAGAATGGGAACACAAAGCAAGGGAGAGCAGGGTCCACTGTTGTATTGAACAATTAACTTTGGTGACCAGGCCTTATCTGGGCCACCTGGTTTCAGAGTCCTTGAGTCAGCTTTTGGAGTCAAGTCTCCTCCTGGACTCTGGTCCTTAATTTTGAATGAATGGGTAAACTGTGCATAGTCAGTTAAGGCAAACCAAGCCACACATTTTTACTTATGACGTTTGTGTCTTAGTTCAAATAATGGAATAACAGCATCTTCCTCTTTATATCCTTAAGAGACAAATATGAAGCATCTGATGAAGCAGGATAGAAGTTGGGTTCCTTGCCAGCAAGGTCGAATTTGTTCCTGAGATGGCTGAACTCAGGAAAGTACCTCCTAACTAAAGCTTCATTGACTGATTTACTTGGGTCTATTTCTAGAATCCATAATCATCTCCAGTGTCATGACTATTTTATTCAACCTGCACCACAATGTTTATTGCTGTTTCTTTATGGTGAATCTTGAAATTGGTCAGTTTTAGAGCTGTGCAGTTTTGCCCATTTCTTTTGATATCATTCTGAGTATTCTGGGTCTTTTGACTTTCTGTGTGAACTAAATCATTAGTTTGAGATATCCACAAAATAATATGGGGCTTTATGAGATTACATTAAACAAATCTGCTGATAAAGATAGAAATAATGGAAATTTGATAATATTGAAACTTCCATGAACATAGACTTATGCATCTTCACTGATTAATTTTTGATTCCTTTCAACAAAGTTTATTATTCCTTGTAAACTCAGGCATTCTTGGTTAAACTTTCGAGTATTTCATTTGGGGGTATTAATAGAAGAAACATATATATATATATATATATATATATATATATATATATATATATATATATTTCCTTTCCAAATTCTACATGATCATTTCTTGGATATATGGGAACAATTGATTTTTCTGTGTTAATTTTGTGTTATATTTTGTTAACATTTTGTAATCACATATTACTTCCAAGAGGCTATGCCCCCTCGATTTTGTAAGATTTTTGTACAAAGATTATCTGTCAACTTCTAAAGGTAGTATTATTTCTTTAAAAATAATCTACATATTAATTTCTCCTTCTTGTCTTAGTGCATTATTTGGGCTCCCAATATAATACTGAAAATCAGTGGTGATAAAGGACATTTTGTAAGACTCATGATCTTAATGAATAACTTCAAGGTGGCCTCAATGTCTATGAAGTAAGCTATCAGTTTTATGTGAGTATTA